>NC_139535.1:117303365-117665197 GCF_965153285.1 Podarcis tiliguerta | reverse complement strand
AGGAGTTCCAGGTTGCCCTCGCCTCAGCCAAGCAGTTTTATGGACCCCCTACCTGCCACCAGCTTGCATGAGCCAGCGGTGGGGTGGGGGCTCCATTAAAGTGCATGCAAGCAGGAGAAGGATTGGGGCTGCTCAGCTGGGGAACGGGAGGCTTCTCACACACTCCAGCTGAGGAGCACAAACAGCTCGTGTGCACTTGCTCAGCCAGGCGGCAAGAAGACTGAAAGAAGCCCAGCTCAGCCTCCCAGTCCCGGCCCCTCCGCCCATGTCAAGGCAGTGGCAGATGCTGCCTTAACCACCACAGCTGCCTTGGCATAGGTGGGGGAGGCATGAGCAGGCAGTTTCTTCATCTCGGGAGGGAGAGGCAGCCCGCTCGCGGTATATTACGATGTTGGGAAGCAGTTATTGCCCATCCCTACGAGGCATATGGGGAAAGAGTGGGCTACTAGATTTTTCTTCAGTGTTCAGCTAACAAAATGATGCCCTTCCTTCAGTCCCAGCCAATGTGGAGATTGGCCGGGGGGGGGGGGGTGCGAGTTGTAGTTAAAAACATCTGGAAGGCATGTTGATGGCTACCCCTGCGTTATTGGTTAGCGGCAGGGTTGAGGGTGCCATTTCGTGTTATTTGCCATGTATTAAAAACAAGTTTGTGGCATGGGTTCTTCCTTCTTACATTATATTCATGCCACATGTAGTATTCTGCCAGCTCTGCATTCAGAGAGATCTGGTCTGAATTATTAGAGCCCCTTTGGTCTTCCCCCTTATTTCTGGGCCTGTCTTGGAGCTCCCCTCCCCTTTTCTATCCGTCTCTCCCTCCCTTCTTCCTCTCTTTTGGCTGTCCCTGCTCTTTCCTTTCTTCTGCACTTCTATCGTGTTTGTGTCATTGGAGAGTTTATGTGATCCAGGTTCCGTAAGTACCATTGTGTTTGCTTGTTTCATATATGCATATTAACAAAATGTAGCAATAAAAATACATGCTGATGGTAGCATCAGAGAGTTCACTATTTGCTGTACTCTGTGTTTTATATTTTTCAAAAGGTATATGTGCTGTTTTACATTGAACTGGCCAATTGCAGTGTATTAGATCTACTCCTGGTTATGTTCTCGCCCCTCCACCCGCCAGTATACAGTACTGCAAATGACATGCCACCTGCAGCTGTTTATACACAAGGACACACAAATGCAACCTCTCTAACCTGTCCAATGTGTCTCCCGGCATTCTCAAAAAGTCTTCTACTCCCCCAGTAACATTGCTTCCTTTTTTGCCACCCAGGGCGCTCGTGCCCAGACGTGGGGGCATGCCGCAAAGAGTCAACAGAATCCACCATGCCAGGCCAGCCCATGCCATGGAGGGTATGCGCATGGGGTGCATAAGGTTCATGGAGCCCCACACCAGCGCAGCCCTGTAGGAAGGAGCCTAGCTGGCCAACGCAACCCTTGGCAGACAAATCCTCCCCTGGCCAGATGACCATTCAGTGAGGGGGTCAAGGACGCCATGGCGAGGCCAGGCTGGGCTCCAGGGCCCACAGACCGCTGGTGCCAAGCAGGGTGGGACGGGACAGGGCTCCCTGCATGGGGGCACCTAGCTGATGCCCCCTAAACATCCTGTGCCCAGGGCTACGCCCCCTGCCCCACACCCACGCTAAGCCCCTGGTTCCCCCTGGTGAGCAGACTATCCTCAGTATTGAAAATCTGGTGAGATGGGGACTAGACATTGCTCATCTTCCAGACAGATGGCATCAGTATGTTGGGAGCAGCAGGTGTTTGTTTGTTTTGTTAACTGGAACATAGGAAACTGCCTTATACTGAGTCAGAACATTGGTTTATCTAGCTTAGAATTGTCAACACTGACAGCAGAGCTCTCCAGGATTCAGGCAGGGAGCCTCTCCCAGCTCCACCTGGAGACCCCAGGGATTGAACCGGAGAACTTCTGCATGTAAAACAGAAGCTCTACCACTGAGCTACGGCCCAGTATGAGGGATAGGACTTGAAATAAAGCAGCTTCTCTAGTGGTCCTAGAAGTCCCAATTTAGCTGGTGCCCCCTTCACAGGAAGTGCTTAGCATTATGGCTATCTCAGCAGAGGGAGCTGCTCCCAGAGGCCGAGCTACACAAACCAGGATGTCTCTGGATCAGACCTCACCCTTTCCAGTGAGTTTACTTAATTTGCTATCTCTCAATCTAGGGTAGCCAACTGACCCAGAGAAACAGTTTAGTTTGCTCCTTCACCTTTAATGGCAGCTCAGTCTGCAGAAATCAGCAGGTGAAGCTTTTCAGAGAATGGAAAGAAATATGATCCCAAGTTGATTTTTGTATGGGCTGATTAAGCACCTGCTCTTCCAACTAAAATATGGGAATAAGAATGCTGATCTACCCCAGAGTGGTGTCATAAAGATTACTGAAAGAATGTCAGCTAGGTGCTTTGAGGACTTTCCTGGTGCAATATGATGCATACCTGATCAGAAGTTAGCCCCCCTGGGTTCAGTGGGGTTTTCTCTCATAAAAGTGTGGAAAGGGTTGCAGCCGCAAGTGCTTTGCAAATGTTAATAAAGAGGGCTTATTTTTGCCCATGTGACACCCCCCCCCCCCGCAATCTTGGTCTCTGCTCATTCTGCATTTTCTCTCAACCTTTGCTTGGAAATAGGGAGAGAATGTTGGACCAGCTGCAGGTCCCCCGGTTCCTTTCCTCCTCTGCCCTGGCGCTCCTATTCTAACCCTGCCATAGCAGCTCACTCCAGCTGGGACTGTCAATTCACCAGGTATTCTGCTCCTCTCTGCTCTCAATGCCTCCCAGGAACAGGGATGATGTGCACATCATCCCTGGGGGTTTCCCATTAGGCAAGGCTCAAGGTCCAATCTCCCAGAAAATCCAAGCAAATTGCCTTTGTTTGGTGGAGCAGCTCTTCATTCGTGGCACCAATGACAATGTTTACTAATAAAGTGTTTTATGATTACAATATTAGTATGCATTTAACACAAAGTGCGCCTTTGTTTTCTGATGGTAGTCTGATTTCCCCCCTTTTTATAATTGCTGGCAAATATGAGCCCGGAAGGTAGTATGGGCTAGGAGCATTTTCATACATCAGGTTTTAAATTGCCTTTGAGCTTTTCTGCACCTACTTATATTACACTTGACTGTGGTGCTGATACAGAAGAGAAAACAGAGGGGAGGCGTATCTGATGCAAATGAGCATCCTGGTGAATGTAGGTCTTATATCCATGCTACTACAAGTCCCATTAAAGCAGTTTGTTTGTTCCACATGTTTTCACCCCACCTTTTGGCCAATGGTTCCCAAAGCACAACCCAACAACAATATATTAAAATTTGGTAAACCTACAACTAAATCAGTTGATAAAACCAGGCTTTGCAATCACAAAGAACAATTCAGCTATATTTAAGGGAGGGAGCAGCGATCCTTCAAAAACCTGGTGAAGTAAAACCATATTAACACACTTCCTGAAAATAATCATGAGCCTTGTAGTGGAGAAAGTTGGTTCCAGAGGGATGGTGCCACTTTCAAAAGGGTTGGCTCCAGAGGGATGGTGCCTATGTGATTGATCACGTGCTAGAAAGGGTGCCCAGAACAGGGTCATATTCAAGTATCTTAATATATGAGAAGCTTTATATGGAAGGAGGCATTCTTTGTCATCCCTGGGCCACTGAAGGCTTTTCAACAATGCTGCAGACCCTCAGGCCAATGAACCAAACACAACACCACAAGTCTTTCTAACCAACCCATTAGCAATACTGGAACAATACACTGAGCACATGGTCACAAAATTCTCCACTATGGTGTGATGTGTAGCCATTCTACTTACATTACGACGATGATTTCTGAATGTGCATATAGATCTGCATCTCCTTTTGCCCCTTTATTGTGGCAATGCATTTCCTCTCCTTTGGCGATGTGAGATTGGCCACCTTAGCCCCAGGCTCATGTGCTGGGCCCACAAAGATTAAAGTGTTCTGAGAATAACCACTGAAAATAAATTTGTCACCCCTTCTTGGTTCTTCTCCATCTTCTTTGAATCAGTAGAAGAGCAGTGTGATTCTTTGGGATTTAATGAAGGGCTGCTGATATCGTGGCTATATAATAATAATAATAATAATAATTTATTATTTGTACCCCGCCCATCTGGCTGGGTTTCCCCAGCCACTCTGGGCGGCTTCCATAGAA
This sequence comes from Podarcis tiliguerta, assembly GCF_965153285.1. Taxonomy (NCBI): domain Eukaryota; kingdom Metazoa; phylum Chordata; class Lepidosauria; order Squamata; family Lacertidae; genus Podarcis; species Podarcis tiliguerta. The sequence continues at coordinate 117,661,020 of NC_139535.1, read as the reverse complement.
ACAAAAAATACAGTAAAATATCACAGATTAAAAACTTCCCTGAACAGGGCTGCCTTAAGATGTCTTCTGAATGTCAGGTAGTTATTTATCGCTTTGACATCTGCTGGGAGGGCGTTCCACAGGGCGGGCGCCACTACCGAGAAGGCCCTCTGCCTGGTTCCCTGTAGCTTTGCTTCTCGCAATGAGGGAACCGCCAGGAGGCCCTCGGAGCTGGACCTCAGTGTCCGGGCAGAACGATGGGGGTGGAGACGCTCCTTCAGGTATATGCTGGGATGGCAGAGTACGGAGGGCATTTAAGAATGGCACACAGAGGCAGGGGGTGGCTCTAAGGAGGAGTGCCAACAGAGCTAATAAGTGGGTGTTCAGTGGATGGGAGGGTGTTGTGTTGGGCTGAACAGGGAGGGTTAATTCATGTAGCTGCTGTTTTGGTATCAAGAGAAATCAGCAGGCGGTGTTCTCTGTAAGTGAATATCAAATTAAAACCAGATTGGCTTGTGCCTGGCAATATTGATCCCTTCCCCCCCTCCCAACGTATTCTCAGCAGCTAAAATCCAGCCCTGGGAGCTATGTTTCCTGATGCCCATTTCATAAATAACCAGGGTTCCCAGCTGCCAATTGCTTTAATGTAGCCTCAATACAATTTAATAAACATAATAGCCTCTTCCCTCATTGTGTCAGAAGCGCTGGCTGGGAGAGATCTGTGCCGAGCAGAAAACGCTATTGCATCTTGCAAGTGCAAAACACCTGCAAAATGTAAGCGCATGGTACATATGCAACACCTGCTCATGTGCATACTTGTACACTACATATACAAGCTTACAGACATACAAACACTTGCTAATGTTTTAAGGGATGTGTTCAAAGTCACATCCACACCATGCATTTAAGCCATTATTTCCAGAGTTGTTTAAGAACCAACCCATCTTCAAAGGGAACTCTGGGAAATGTAGCTCTGTGAGGGGCGAAAGGTATCTCCTAACAACTCTCAGTATCTATAACAAACTACAGTTCCCAGGATTCTTTGGGGGGGGGAAAGGCATTTTTGCTTCAATGGTATGGTACTGCTTTAAATGTATGGTGCAGATGTGGAATGCTACTGTATGCAAACATGAACACGCCTACATGTGCAAATGATAATGTAAGGAAAAGTGTGCACATTTTCCCCATTGGAAAGGGGGACAGCTAAATTGGGACAATGAGATGGTAGGGGGAGGGTTAAGTTCCTCCCCTGTTTTAAGTCAAAATCAGTCACAGATCTCACATAACATACCCCATATTTTAGGTGTTGTCTGTGAATAACACCTGATATCAGGTACACTTTTTTTTAAAAAAGTGCATGGTGCTGGCTACCTTCTTGAGAAGCACCTGCTTAGCATGGGCCCTGGTCCACCCTGTGACCACGATGTGTAAGGTTAATATTTCCATCCCACGCCCCTTCCCACCAATAACTGCCCTGCCCCTGCCCATTTCTGATATTTCCCCTGAAAGTGTTATCTGCAGTAACAACAGTAAAGAACTGTGGGTTTCTGTTCCATAGTGCAGTTCTTTTCAAAATTTAAATCTGATTATTTCTTTTTCCTCTTACAAAGGCAAAAGCATAATTGCACAGACACAAGGTACACATATGGGTATGTCCAAAAATGGAGAGCTCACAACCCGCGCAAAAGCACACACACTGTGAATGCATGCCCAGACAACCACAACGTGCACTCAGATATACAGAAATGCTTATGCAAATGTGACGACTATAAATAACCAGGGCTAACCCTTTGCTTCCCTTCGTGCTCTCCAGAGGACGCCAAAGTGCTTCACAGACTTCATTAGCAAAACTACACAACCCACTGGGAGAAGCAGTTCTTATTATCCCCGCCTTGCAGAGTCTGCCGAGGTCAGTCAGCAGTTCAGAGTGGAGGCAGAGAGAAAGCCCAGCAGGCCTGGCTCCCAGACCCCACTCTAACCCACCGGAGCTGCCTCCCCTCCCAGAACTGGGAACGGAACAAATAATGCAGCTTGTGGAGGATGTCACGAAGACCCTGGTCCCTGGAGACACAGGCTAGTCTATGCAGCACATGTGTTTCGTTTTAGACACATGAAGCCAAGGCTGGCGGATGTGGCTGAACAGGGAAGGCTACAGGGCAGAGCAGCCTCACACCCCAACACTGACAAGTGTCCCCAGATAAAAGTTGCGGCACAAAATATTTCCCTTACTTCTTCTTCTTTTCCAATCTCAGTTTTATTTTAACTTTCAGAGCACAAAATATTTTCTGCCTTCATCCTGAAAGCCAATCCCTGCATGTTCCAAGTGGCATGAAGTATTGTTCTGAATTTTACATGGTGTGGGGTAGTATAATTTGGTACTGTGCCACTTCGGGGATTCCAGGTGAAGGGGGTCATTTTTTAATGCTCCCCTAAGTATTTGAAAAACAAAACAAGAAGAACCACGTAATCCGCCCGCCCCCTCATAACCTGCAGATAGTAAACTACTACACCAGGCAAGGTGTTTTTTTTAAAAAGCAGATTTTCCAGCTGCACAAATTCCCCATCAGACACTGCACACTAAAAAGGAAAATGCCATGTGAACACAAAGTGTGCATTGTTGCTTGCCTGCATCCTGTATTGGTGGTCGTTTCTCCACGGGAGTCAGTAGCTTTTATCTACTACACAGCAGTCGCAGCGGGGAGGAGGCAAGGCAAGGGACATCAGATGGAGCTGCTATGGTAGTTTAGGTGAAATCCCTGGGATCCTAAAATATTGTTATAATTGCTCATAACACATGCTGTCCATATTCACCCTAGACAGTCACCTGTCCCTTCTGCAGGTATACTCAGGAGGAAGTCCGACTGTGAGCAAGGAATCCTTCGTCCTTTGAGCATAGGATTGCAGCCTTCACCAGATTATTGTTTTACATGCAACGTAAACATACTGATAAACTCACAGAAGAGACAGGTGTTGTTGTTTTTTTAAAAAAGCTGCCATCTTGTAGTCTAGAAAGATACCACAGGTTGTAGATTGCAGGTGACACAATCAGTTTGGCACTTTTTCTTTTAATGGCTTCTGTAGTGGAGTAGGAGAACTGAAAAGAATGCCAATATTTTTCACATCTGGCAACCAATGAGCCCCTTTGGTTTCATGGGTATATGGATAGACAAGTCTTAAAAGCCCAGAATACAAATTGGTACAGCCCTCTAGTGGCTATGGTGACTCATTTACCAGAAGTACAATTGTACCTTGGAAGTCGAACAGAATCATTCCGGAAGTCTGTTCGACTTCCAAAACGTTCAAAAACCAAAGCGCGGCTTCCGATTGTCTGCATCAGAAGCCCTGGAAGCCCTATTGAATGTTCGGCTTCCAAAAATAGTTTGCAAACCTTGGAAGACACAAGAACTACCCACTCTGGAAGAATGGCAGATGAAGGTGATGGACTACATGGAATTGGCAGAAATGACTGGCAGAATCAGAGACCAGGGAGAAGAGACGGTGGAAGAAGATTGGAAGAAATTTAAAGATTATTTACAGAAATATTATAAAATTAATGAATGTTAGAATGACATCGGATGGAGCTTAAAAGGTTATTAGTAATAATGCGGTGAAGGAGTATGGAAAATTTGAAGGTTAAAAGATGCAAAACTAAAGGTTTAATACATTAAGATATTAAGATAAAGATTAAGATAAGATAGAGGGAAGGGATTTGCTGATTAAACATTTGAACTGGAATACAGTGAGGGGAGGTGTGGGGAAGTCTGGGAAATAAGCAAATGCAAGGAATATTATGAAAATGGAATTGTTTTTATCTGTTTTTCTTTTTCTTTTTGTATTTTTGTACTTTTTTTCCCCTATGTAAAAGTCTTAATAAAAATATTATAAAAAAACAAAACAAAAATAGTTTGCAAACCGGAACAGTCACTTCTGGTTTTACAACGTGCAGGAGCCAAAACGTTTGGGAACTAAGTTGTTCGACTTCCAAGGTATGACTGTAATGTATTTAGCATTAACTCTGGAAGTGTATAATCAATTCTGACCAAACTAAGCCTCCTAAAGCACAGTATACATCAGGAGAGCTGTGAAAGTTTGTGTCCCAGGCGTTTTAGACTTGTCTACCCGTGCACTATCTGAACGACCAAGTGGTGCATTGGCTGCCAGATGTGATTCCGCCCCCCCCCAAACTCTCCTGTTCCACTACTGTGCCTTCGAGGGCTTCAGGAGAAGCAGAATTTCAGCAAGTATGGTTTCTCCAAGAACAGAACATCCACAAAGTTTGAATGAAGCACTGGCTGTTACATTTGTTTTCTATGCAACCCTTAAAGGCATATAAAGCTGTTAGAAAAACAGAAAACTTGCCTACATGCAGAACACAGCATTTCTTGCTGTAGCAGGAGCAAATGGAAGCTGTATCTATTTATCATATATTTCTTCTAAGGAGCTTAAGGCAGTGTCTGTTGGCCGTCTTGATAGAGAGTGACTGGCTCAAGATCACCCAGTGTAAGCCCCATTGAATTCAATAGGACTTCCTTCTGATTAGCCATGGATTAGCCATAAAATGGGACGAGGGTGGCGCTGTGGGTTAAACCACAGAGCCTAGGACTTGCCGATCAGAAGGTCGGCGGTTCAAATCCCCACAACGGGGTGAGCTCCCGTTGCTTGGTCCCTGCTCCTGCCAACCTAGCAGTTCAAAAGCATGTCAAAGTGCAAGTAGATAAATAGGTACTGCTCTGGTAGGAAGGTAAACGGCATTTCCGTGTGCTGCTCTGGTTCGCCAGAAGCGGGTTAGTCATGCTGGCCACATGACCCGGAAGCTGTACGCTGGCTTCCTCGGCCAATAAAGCGAGATGAGCGCCGCAACCCAAGAGTCGGTCACGACTGGATCTAATGGTCAGGGGTCCCTTTACCTTTACCTAGCCATAAAATGGGTTGGCTGGATCAACCCAATAGCCCATCAGGGCCAGTAACCCATTCTCGCAGTGGCCACCCAGATGCTCATGGGAAACCCAAAAGCAGGACATGAGCGCAACAGTACTCTCCCCAGGCTAACCCAGGAATTCATCTGCAGCTTGTATTTCTCCTTTCATATCCAACTTAATCAAAATCCATTTATTAATTTCTATTAATTTTATTAATTTTGTGGGGGGTCCTCCCCAAATCTATAAACATACAAAAATAACATAATATTTGGAGAAAACAGCTTGCAAATATGTGTACATTATTACATTATTATTACATTATTACATACCCCAAAAACCCCCGCATACAGAAATGTGTCAATTAGGAAAAAAATGCTGATGAATTTTCATGAGGATTAAAACAAAAACGAATAAATGTGCAAATTGCCGCACTAATGTGGAGAAGTGAATTTTAGATTGGAAAAATGAGGAAGTGAGAGGACCTAAATTGACGCATCCTTCCATCCCTCCCTCCCTGCAACGTGTGTGTGTGTGTGTGTGTGATTTATGGCCCATCCTGGCCCTGCCAATTGCATGGCTCGGCATCATCATCCCTCAGCGCTGAAGCACCATTTTGTGCTTATTGTGCATCCTTCCCTGCTTGTGATCGCATGTGAGAGACACGGCTAATGAGCTGTCGACTTGACGCCCAGGAAACAAGGCTGTTGAGTTGCAAAGCCCGGGGGCAGTGCAGGAGGGGAGAGAGAAAAGGGATGGGAGGCAGGTTCTGGGCCTGGTATAGACGCCTGGATTGTTGAGGCGATTAACTCTGTGAGTCTTGCGCAGTTGAAGGGGTCTCATGCCCCACTTCTGGCTCAGGGTTTCCCCATGGCTAAACTACACATGACAGCTGCAGACCTACGTGTTAGAAGAACACTGATTGCTACTAAATTTTATGATACAGGATTCAAAGCAGAGAATCAGTGGCAGGGATGTGTGAAAGTGTCTCAATTCGTTCTGACATTCATTCGCATTTTCATCCACCGTGTTTTGTTCCACTGCAATTAGCTTATTTTGCAGAAGCCTTTATTCTGTTTCATCATCCACTGATGTGGAAATATCCTTATTTTTAAAAAACTTATATTATAGCACACAATAACCATGTACTGTACCACCTTAGCCATCAGCAGATATTTACAAATGAATGATCTTCCCTTTCAAACTTAGTGAATTTCCAGAGTGGTAGTCCTGTAAGTTTTCTTCAGCAGAAACAACAATGAATCTTCAGGCACCTTAAATATAAATTTGATGACCCACCACAAAGCCACTTATGGCTGCAATTTTCACGATTTCAGAAGTCCCACTGAATTCAGTGGGGTTTACTCTCAGGTAAGTGGAGTTAGGGTTGAAGCCTATCTCTCTAGCTTGAGTTCAGTGTTTATATATTAATAGAATCATAGAATTGGAGAGTTGGGAGGGACCCCCAGGGCTTAGCTAGTCCAACCCCCTGCAATGCAGGAATCTCAACTAGATTATATAAACTTCTCAGCCTGTTTCATTTTTCTCATTCAGGGGTCAGAGAAGGGCAGTTTAGCACCCAAATGATATTTTATTCTTTGTGTCCTGGATTACATCAGTTACTCCTTCACTTGGTGTAATGCTGATTAGGCACATATAAGTCCTTCTTTTATTGCGACATTTTATTTTATAAATGCACTTTTAATTTAAAAAATGGTTGTGTCTTGTATCTGCTAAAGTAGCACTCAAACTAAATTGTGTTTTAAATGTTTGCAGGAAATGTGATTAAATGTGATGCCATTGTGTTAATGGCAATGCTCTTGTGCAACCTAACAATTTATTTTCTATATTTATCATTTGATTCTCTGTTTATTTATTTTTAAAAGTAGATAGTAACTTTTCAAGCTGTACATTTTGTGTGAAACCCACCAGCTCCACTTCAATTCCTGTGTCTTGCACTGCTTCACTATACAGATCTAAGGGAAGGACACTTAAGCAAAGCAAAGCAAAATAAGCAGTCAATTCCAGAAAGTTCTCCACACTTTGAGAAAGCGGCTTGGACAGGTAAATTTTACAAGTAACAAAAGAGAACAGTTCTTTCCAGGTGAAGAGGACAACAATGAATGGTGCAAAACTCTGGTTTTTAAAATATACAGTAGGATCCGGAGTAAGGCTGCACTGCTAACGCACCATACTTGGGAGTAAGACCCATGGAATGGCTGGGCAAAGAACAACCAAGTCAACAACAGCACTTCAGAAAAAGCTGCTGCTACACTAAACAGCCAACTCCTATAAAATGCAGAATGCAGTTTATAAATGTAAAGCACATTTAAAACATTCCCCCCAAAAAAGAATCCTGGGAACTGTAGTTTGTTAAGTATGCTGTGAATTGTAACCCTGTGAAGGGTAAACTACAGTTCCCATGATTCTTTTTTTGGGGGGGTGAGCTTTAAATGTTATGGTGTTTACACAGCCATCAAACACGTTTCTCTTTAATATGAACGGTGCTAGCCTTTCAAGTGTCCAGCTTTTCGTTGGTTTTACCTGAAGAGGGAGGCCTGTATCCCTTGAACCCACACAGATCATCATTTTACCACACATTTTAGTTCACATCTGTACCTGACAGGTGGCCGTCTCCTCCATGCCACTTGGCAGGGTCATGCAGGCCACCATTGTACCCCCGGTTGAAAGAACATGCCCCCAAGTAGTTTGGTTTAACATACAGTTGGCTCTGAGCTCTATTGGGGAATGGACATATCTGAAAAGTGAGGAACTGTTTCTGCCAGGTTTGATGAAAAATATCAAATGCAAATACACAAACACATATTTTGTATCTCATCAGGTATTTTTACAAAGCGAGTTTACACCTAATGATGTCCTAAAGTTTAAAGCCTAAATAAGAGATGGGTGGCCTGCAGCCCTCCAGAGGTTTCTTGGACCTCAACTCCCATCAGCCCCAGACACCACGGCCAGTTGCCAGCAATGATGGGAACTGGAGTCCAGTAGCATCTCGAAAGAACCACGTTTCCCATTCCAGGCCTAAAGCATCCTATGTATCATCAGAAATTATATGCACAACCAGAGAAATGAAGCCTTTTAAAACACAAGTTTGTTTAGCTGCACTGTGGTATTTTTCAGGAGAATCTGGATTCACTTTTTTAAACAACAACAACCTTTCCCCCTTAAAAATGCAGAATGACCTTGTTGTGGTACCCACTGGAAAGAAATAACAGGTAAAATACATACCCTCCAATATTTATCCCATAAAAATAGGGATGTTCTATTCAACAACAATAATAATTTTATTATTTATACTCCAACCATCTGGCTGGGTTTTCCCAGCCACTTTGAGCAGATTCCATAATAAAACATTTTTTTAAAAAAATTAAAACATATTTTTAAAAAATTAAAACATTTTTTTTTAAAAAATTAAAACTTCCCTACACAGGGCTGCCTTCAGATGTCTTCTAAAAGTTGGATAGCTAGTTTCCTCCTTGGCTCAGGAGTCCCATGACTTTATACCCTCCAACATTTCTCCAGTGAAAATAGGGACGTCCTAAGGAAAAGCAGGACATTCAGGGATCAAATCAGAAACCAGGACAACTTCTGTAAATCCAGGACTGTCCCTGGAAAATGGGGACACTGGGAGGGTCTGAAAATGGTGGACTTCAATATCTGCAAGCGTGCGTATGTGTGTGTATGGCCAGGGAGGGTGTGTGTGGAAAACACATGGAAACATTTGTTAGAGTTCACCTACTTTGGGGGAGGGGGAAGACAATTTCATTTTTCAAACTCCCACCAGCCCTCTGATGCACCAATCAACCTTCACTGAGGCAACTGCAATTTCACATAAATTGGCAGAACACTACCAGTGAGAGGCAATGCTTTTCATGTGATGTTAAGCAAGAGCAATTGTGAATGCAAGTTTACTAGAACAGACTTCCATATTTTCCACATTGCCCAAGCTAAAAAAACCTACTTTCTCATGCACACACACCTACACCCCTTTCTCCCTCAAACAACATACTGAAACCCAACATTTTGTCAGACACAAGGGCAACATCATCACTTCAGCAAAATGGCAGAAGGGTTGCAGCATTTAAATCAGGAAGGAGGAGCCTGTCTCTCTCTAGGTGTTTATTGTTGAACTCCAACTCCCATCAGCCCCAGCCAGCATAGCCAATGATCAAGGGGGGGGGGTGATGGGAGTTGCAGTCCAACATTGTCTGGAGGGCCACAGGTTCCCCATTTCCTGTTTAGAAGAACAAAAGTATAAGAAGAAATAAAATAGGAGGGCTGGAAAGACATGAGACAGCCACGGCCTCATAAGCAGTAACCATAAATAAGGAAAATTCAGGACTAGTGATGGGAACTGAGGAAGTGGACAGAAAGGAAATGACAGACAAGGCAGCCCTTTCAAGAATGGAGAATGGTTGTTTGATTGCACTGCTTTATTTGCAGAAATAAATGCAGCGGAGGCTGGTTCAGTCGGGCAAATGGCGCACTACTCCACAAACCCTCCTCCTAGGTTTATTTTAAGCTCCAACCCACCCCCCTCCAATTTCACAAGTGCAATGCCCACCCCTGATTTTTTTTGTAAGTGAAAGAATGTGAAAGAAGGAAGAGACAATAAGAATTACGAGAAAGACTGGAAGGAAGGAAAAATAACAGGCAAAGAAGGCAAGACAGGAAATCTGGGGAAATGAAAGATAGTGATGGAGCAAAGTTGGACAAGTGCACATTTTGAAGGATAGCTGTGTTTTGGTTCTCATATTATTTCAGAAAGTGCAAAGTAGAATTTAGTTATCTACTGACTTTTGCACTTCCCTAATGTTCTGAAGTCATTCCTGGCTCAAAAAAGTTCCAAAATATGTTTAGAACTTATAATTGTTAACGTTGTTGTAGTTGTTGTAGTTGTTAATTACCCATCCTTCACCTTAACAATTAAAACACAATGTTAAAAACAGTTTAAAACAACTTACAATAATGCATATTTTTTTGAGGGGGAATTACCGTATTTTTCGCTCTATAAGACGCACCAGACTACAAGAGGCACCTAGTTTTTGGAGGAGGAAAACAATAAAAAAAATATTCTGAATCTCAGAAGCCAGAACAGCAAGAGGGATCTCTGCACAGTGAAAGCAGCAATCCCTCTTGCTGTTCTGGCTTCTGGGATAGCTGCGCAGCCTGCATTCGCTCCATAAGACGCACACACATTTCCCCTTACTTTTTAGGAGGGAAAAAGTGAGTCTTATAGAGCAAAAAATACGGTACATATTTACACCATATTTAAATGTACATCTTTTAAAAAAAGAAAATCTCTAATGTAGAAGCGGGACTGGATGAACTTAGGGAGAAGCACCAACCATTAATTTGCCTCTTGAAGAATCCCTGCTATTTTTCTGAGGGTCCCTGAGAATATGGACTGAAAACCACAGCCCTAAGGTCAAATGTGCACCATCAGCATCTTCTAGAATGAATGTGTCACCTTGGGCATAAAAAACAGCAGGACCAAGTGCAGGAGGGCCACGTGGATATCAGCGCAATGGCCAGACCCACCAGGAGAGCAGACGATGTGGCCGGCTTCTTCTATCCGGATGCATCTACTATGCGGTCGACCCACAGCTGAATGTGAATGTCCCATAATTAGATTGCGGCTCTGCTGTAAAACTGATTGATTTGTTCTGAGGCAATGACTGTATTAAAATTCTTCTTGCTCACTAACAATATTATTGTGGCATTGTACCATTGTTTGCTGTCCTCACTGTAAATATATTCTTGAAAATTAACATCCCAGAATCCATTATAAGGCTCAAATCAATTACATCGCTTTGATGGCACATTACAGGCTAATGTTATGAAATTAAGTGCTGTTTTAATTAGCCACATTAATAGCATGGCGCTTGTAAGCCTCTATTGTTAGACATGAGCGAGGAATAAGAATGGATTGTTTTGATATTGGAATATTGTAGCAGTAACAGCATAAGAAAGCAACACGTCTCAATCCTTCCATTCCATATGTGAGTGCCTTTACTTGCAGGGTTGCTTCCTTCCTTCTCTATTTAGCCCAGAGCTCGCCATGGCGGTTCTTCCGTCTCTTAGCAAACTTGCATACACGCACATACCTGGCACTTCAGTTCCAAAATGGGAGGTGTATGGGCTCAAGCCTGGCAGAGACGGCTGTCCTCTACTCTTAGCTGAATAGGAACTGCCTAGGATTACCCAGTAACAACAACAAAACATTTTGCACCCAGGGGAGCACCTGAAGTTTCAGTAGAGGGGCAACAAAGAGATTTCAGCAACAGAAGGCATGATTCTCAATAAGATTTAAGGGTCCACTCCTAGATAAACTCAAGATGAAATTGCTAAGCAAATTAATAAATTACTTCATAGAATCATAGGGTGGAATTCCATGGTGTGCTCTGTTGAACGTTTCATCTGTGCAAGCATATCAACTTGCCAGACAGAATGAGCCTGCTTCACACACACACACACACACCACCACCGGGAGCTGTTCTGGAGCTTCTGCCGATCCCCCTGTGAGAACTTCGGGGCAACGGGGACGGAAGAAAGCCCACCGTGCAAGAGTTGTCAGGGTTCATTGGGTGAATTCTGCCCGTAAAAGGCTACTGAGGTCATTCTGTCAATGCAGGAATTCCCACTGGCCATTATGAATATGTTCTTACCTCCCCTGTTGCAGCTAATGTGCCTCTGAATGCCAGCTCCTGGGACTCTCCAGTGGGGAGGGGGCTGTTGCACTCAGGACCTGCTTGCTTGTGGCCTCCCCATAGATATCTAGTGGACCACCAGATTCTGAATTCTTCCTTTGTTTCACTGCTACATCATCTGTAAAACATGCCCTATCAAGGACATAGCAACCCTGACCCATCTAATAAGGATGTAACGGCTCCCTGGTGCAAACTGAAAACCAAGGTTCTTTATTATTACTTAATAAATGTAAAAAAAAAATAATGATCTGACATATGTTAAATCTGGATGAACCCATGCTAGCCGTATTAAGTCCTGCATATATCTATCTGTATAATGGGTAACCATTGTGTTGTCCTCTGGATCTTTCTTTTTGAACTACGACTCCCATCATCTCTCACCCTTAGTCATGCTGACAGTGATTGACAGGAGTTATAGTCCAACAACATTTGGAGGGCGCCACGTTGGTGCCACCTGATTGCTATATGAGACGTTATTTGTTATGTACTGAAGTTCTCACCCTGGGCCAGCAGGGGGATACTGTAGATAGTTATGCAAATGAAGGATCGAAAGTAACGTTCAGTGATTGGATAGTTTTAGAAAGTTGCTACAGTAACGTTGTACTGGAGCTCTATATAAACAGGCTGACTAAGCCCTTCAGTACAGTTCTGTTCTGGCCTCTGAATAAACAAGAGCTGTTTGAAGAATCGCTGTGTCGTCTGATATGTTCACTCACAACTTAACACTATTGTAATTAGCCACCCTAGGTGTCTTTTCATAAAAGACAGAAAGGTGAGATATTTTTGAATGAACAATGCATATGTATATGGATACATGCAAGATGTTCAATGCTGTAATAGATGTGTTAGCATTTTAAGGTGCTGCAAAACTCTTCAGTACCTGACTTCTAGTTCAAATCAGCATTTCTCAACTGGGGGCCATATGGATATTCCAAGGGGGCCACAACAGAAAATCGCAAAAATGGGGGGGGGGGGGGGCACAGCATGAGACTATGGGGCCAGAGAGGAAAGTGAGAAGCGAAGAAAATGAAGAAGTGACCAATAAAAGAAAAGACAAAAGAAGAAAACAGAGAAGTGAAGTAAATAGAAACAGAGGAGTAGAGTGAACAGAGAAGTGGCTGTGCTTCCCAATGGATGGAGCGCCATGCGCACTCTGCAGCAAGGCCCCTTCCTCTTCCTTCTCCCTCCCATTTTCACACTCCTGCTGCCCGCACCAAGTGTGTGGGTGCAGCAGGCTTAGCGTGTGGGGTGCTATTTCTTTCTGCGGGTAATACTGCGAAAGGAAGTGATCTGTGGGTATCCCTCACAGCAATAGAGTCGGATATAAAGAAGCTTGTTTCTGGTCATCAAGCACAAGGGACATATTGATCGAGAAATACTTAAAGTATACATTTTTGTGTAATTGTATTTTGTACAAATGATAAAAATTATAAATAAAACATGTTCCATTTACAAACGAAGCAATTGCACTGGTAGGACGGGCAGCCACAGGAAGGAAACCAGGTCGGAAGGGGGCAGGGTCGGGAAAAGGCTGAGAAGGACTGGTCTAAATTACTTTGTTTTAAAAGTGTGTTTTTGTAGCAGTGGCAGTTAAGAGACAAGGGGCAGGGCAGGCTGTGATCTATTTGTGAGGAAGTGTTCTCCCCGCTCTAATTTTGGAGGTGTGGATATGTCCGTTCCCCTTCCTTCTTTATTGAAGCCCACATATTTAATATTCACACATTACTGTTTTCTTCCTCACATTTACTTTTTGATTAATGTTCCCTTCATGCTGCTTTTCTTCATGGGTGGGGGAAGGTACCTGGAAGGAATATTAATCAAAGACGGGTAGAAAATAAGAGGAGAAAAGGAGGATTTGTACCAGGTAGCCGAGCAAACTAATAATAGGATAGGGAAGGCCACTGAGGGCAACTCTCTTTGGAGAGTATTGAAACTAGGTCTGAGCCAAAATTTATCAGAGAAGACCTTGCTGACATTGGGGGGGGGGGGTTGTATATGTGTGTTCTTTTCGAAGCTGCTCCTGAACTCTGGAGACTTTCAGGTTTCCCCAGTTTTTACACCTGTGGCCTTTTGTGTGGAATTGCGGGTCCAGTTTTAATATGTTACATGTAACAAAAAGGTAAGGTTGTTATCACACAGTGGCTTATTTACACATATATACAACCTGAGCCTCTAATGGAGGGGTTCACAGCATTAACACTCCAAGTGGGTCTTGCATCTCCCACAGATGCAGTCTTTGATCCAAAAAAAAAAGCACCAGAACATCATGCTCTACCTGCTGCTTTGTTTCTCAGTCACATAAATCCTAATTCTGCTACTCAAAGCACTGGCTTTATTTGTTGAGGGAAAGGCTCCACTCATCTACTGTCTCACACAGAGTCCCTTTGTTGTCTTAAGGACCCATCAACCAAGCTATCACCTCAATGCAGAAGACTAGCCTGGCTTAATTAGCTTTTGACATGTGCTAATTCCAGGGGATTCCAGTGTCTAGTACATGACTCAATACACACAGGTTTGGCACCTAGTTTTAACACCAGAAGCTTTAATTAAATTCTAACACCTACTGGACCTAGGAATTTAGGGATGTCTACCACCCACAAACCCATAACACTATGATGGTGTTTATACCTTTTACTCAGCTTTAGTTTATATTGGTTTCCATATATGTGCTATTTTTCGTTTCCTTGAGTTACATTTTGTTTTTAAAAAGTGACTGACAAGTTCATTTGCTTGATGGCCCTGAATGCCTGGTGGTTACATAGCCTTTGAAAATTTTTGGAGACAGGTGAGATCCCTAGAGTCTGGAGGTGGGTAAATGTTGTACCCATCTTCAAAAAGGGGGGGGGGGAACCCAGGTAACTACTGACTGGTGAGTTTAACATCAATACCAGGAAAGGTCCTGGAACAGATAATGTAACAATCGGTCTGTGAACATTTAGAAAAGAATGCTATGATTACTAGACTCAGCATGGGTGTCTCAGAAATAAGGCATGCCAGACCAATCTGATTTCTTTTTTTTGATGGAATTATAAACTTGGTGGATCAAGGAAATGCTGTGGACATAGTGTATCTTGATTTCAGTAAGGCTTTTGACAAAGTCCCCCATGATATTCTCTCAAGGAAGCTGGTAAATGTGGGTTGAACAAGGTAACTGTTAGGTGGATTTGTAACTGCTTGACTGACCAAACCCAAAAAGTACTCATTAATGGTTCCTCGTCATCCTGGAAAAAATTGACAAGGGGGGTGCCGCAGGGTTCTGTCCTGGGCCAGTTGTTGTTCAATGTATTTATAAATGACTTGGATAAAGGAATTGAGGGGATGCTCATCAAATTTGTAGTTGACATGAAACCAAACTGGGAGGGGCAGCTAATGCCCCAGAAGACAGAATCTGAATTAAAAATGACTTTAACAGATTGGAGAACTGCAAGCTAACAAAATGAATTTCAATAGTGACAAATGTAAGGTTCTGCACTTAGGCAGGAAGAACCAGATGCACAAATAGACCACAAGCTCAAGGTGAGTCAACAGTGTGATGCAGCAGCAAAAAAATGTGTATGCTGTTCTAGGCTGCATCAACAGAAGTATAGTGTCCAGATCAAGGGAACTCACAGTCCCACTCTGTTCTGCCTTGGTCAGACCACACCTGGAATACTGTGTCCAATTCTGGGCACCACAATTTAAGAAGGATGTTGACAAGCTGGAACGTGTACAGAGGAGGGCAACCAAGATGATCAAGGGTCTGGAAACCAAGCCTTATGAGGAGCCCTTGAAGGAGCTGGTTATGTTTAGCCTGGAAAAGAGGAGAGTGAGAGGAGATATGATAGCCATCTTCAAATATCTGATGGGCTGTCACACGGAGGATGGAGCAAGTTTGTTTTCTCCTCTTCTGGAGGGTAGAACTTGAACCAATGGCTTCAAGTTAGAAGAAAGTAGATTCCAACTAAACACCAGGGAAAACTTTCTGACAGTAAGAGCTGTTCAACAGTGTAACGGTCTCCCTGGGATGCTGTGGACTCTCCTTCCCTGGAGGTGTTTAAGCAGAGGTTGGGTGGCCATCTGTCATGGATGCTTTAGCTGAATTTCCCGCACTGCAGGGGGTTGGACTAGATGACCCTTGGGTTCCTTCCAGCTCTAAGATTCTATGATACTGCGCACACACCACACACGTGCATGTGAGTGCACATTAAACAATTTTGACAGTTTGGATCCAGACAGAGAAGAAGACAGAAGCCTTAAGTCTATGCAGCTGGCTGGCAAAAGGGAGCCTTCGGAAGTTGTTTGCAATGTTGCTGCCGGGGGAGGGCAGCTGCTGTAAGGATGAGAGCTGCCTGCATGTCTGCTTGATCCCCCATTCTCAACTTGTATGTCTGTAAAATAAATCAATATTGGAAAATGCACCATAGCGCTCCACAGTGTTCTCTGCTATGAGGAGAATGACCCCATGTAAGTGGCTGCCCTGGATCTTCAAGCTGCTCAGGCAAGTGGGGAGAACAAAATGGCTGTAAACATTCAGCGCCTGTGCTTGTACTTCTTGACATCAAAGCACTTTGTTTTACATCACCTGGGGAGGTAGCCTAAAGTAAAGTACTTTAAATGTGTTTGGGTTTTTTTGTATAATGCTTTGAAACAGTCAATGTGCATGAAAATGCTTACCGGTGTTAAACCGCTTTGAGCCATTTAAAATATTTGAACCATCTAAGTGTTGGATGCACCATTAGGGAGTTTCAAAGCACAAGACTGTCTTTTATCTCCCCAGCTCCCCACTCCCAAATTGTTGCCTTTAGCAGCAACCCAAACCCCTTTTGTCCTTGCCTGTGCTATGGATTCTGCTTTGCAAAACCGCTCTCTTGTTTCAGCCCAGCATGCTCTTTTATTTTTTGTGTTTAGCAATGATGTGATGCCTGCCAGCTGCCCACAGAAGGAGGAACACTGACCTTTGTAAGCCAGTGAACTCTTTTCTCTTTCACACCCCCCCCCCACAATTAGCTACCTGCAGAGTGGGGGGGAAGAGGGGGGGTCAAACCACCAATTTATTAGAAGACTACAAGGTGAGAAGCTGAATAACCAAAGGGTTACTCCAAGGCAGCCTTAGATAAGGAGAGTAGGTTTGGGGCATTGAATTAAGCTAGGATCAACAATTCCATGGGGTAACATAAACTTCATGAAGCCAGTCTCAATGGCTGGCTGCCTGGCTTACATACATGCAGCAGAGGACAGGAATAGAATCCTGAGGTGGGAGAATGAACTGCACCACTTCAGGATGCAGGTGGGGAGAACACATTGTTGAATGCTCCTCTCAGGGTTAGCTCTGTTAGGATCGTCCTACTCGCGTGGAGGACCCTGGCAGAGATACATGCCCGACTGGCAAGTTCTCTCCCTCCTTCAAAAGTTTTCTTCAGCCCAAACATCACAGCGACTGATACCAAGAAGCATCAGCACACTTAGGGATCCTGCAGAATATTGGCGGTTCAGTAACAGACTCAATAGCTCCGCATCTTGGCTAATCTCCTTTATTTAAATATAATACACTCGGGCCATTCTGACTTAGCTCCTTCCTCTTTCTCATCAGAAAGCAAAGAGAGAAAGAACCAAAGGACAATAGTCCTACTTTCCGGAACACAGAAGCATCAAAACATCCTGTCTCCGTCACTTCCCACACTGTGGAATGAAAACATACACCGTCATGTGATAGACAACAATCTCATGACTGCAAACACGGAGCAAGAATCCTAACAAGCTACCAATGAGACAAAGTGAGGGGACTGCCCCAGACTGCTGGATCCACTGGGGCAACAGATCACAATGTAGATCTTCACCCACTCCCCTGCTCCTGACGTAGCTCTTCACTTACCCCTTCTTCTCTGGCAGGCAGGAGGGTGCCATTTTGTGGTTCATCCCAGATGGGCGGGTACAAATAATAAATTATTATTATTATTATTAGGCTGGCCCTGGCTCCTCTACATTCACTGCAAATTTAAAAAGGAAAGAACAGCACAGCACAGCACTTTCTCTCCCCAGTGTGCTATGTTTCTTTGCTTTCGTTTTTACATTTAATACCATTCAGAAGTAGCATTCCTCACCTGAAGTCTGAATGGTACAGTACCACATTAGCCCTCTGCCACCTCCTTCTGCAGCACATGCAGACTCATCCTATGTTGATGACTGGCACTTGAACAAGGAGCCTTAAAAGTGGGTCCCAGTGGTGTAGCATGGGTTGCTGGCACTCAGGGCAGGGTAAGGGCTGCGCCCTTCTGGTGGACTGGGCAGCTGGAGTGGGGGGGGGGCGGGTTGCAAAGAGCCCACTTGGAGGGTGAACAGAGCCTGCCTCCAACAGACTCCTCGCCCACTGCCTCTGTCCACCTGCCCACTAGACCAACCTGCCCACCACTGCGCCCTAGCTGCCTGTCATGGGGGCGCCTGGTTGTGCCCCCTCAAAAATGTGCACCCAGGGGCATGGCCCCCTGCCCCCCCCCCACTATATGTCTAGTGGGACCTGAATGCAACAAAATGTTGAAGTGTGGATATTGCAGCCATCCCCTGCCCTGGTTTTCTGTTCTCTCCCCCTGCCTGCCCCCCATCTCCCTCAACAGTCAGCCACCATTTTGTGCAAATTCTTGTGGTCGGGATATCTGCTATCCTAATGGAGTGATTACAAGAGGTATCTGCACAGTGAGCCCAGCACTCAATCTCATGTTGGGACGGGAGAAACTGGGAATACAGAACAGGAGGAAATGATAGAAACATAATGTGCACTAGGGTGCCCTATAAATAATCTCCCCACTGTGTGGCAGCCACTTATCCATGAGAACTTTCCACGGGGCTGAGAGACTGTCTAAATGACTCAAATGCATGGGTCCTGCTCATGCCAATTCCACAGGAAAGTCACACTCGATTGTGATGGAGGAATGTGATGTAGTGGTTAGAGTGTCAGACTAGGGCCTGAGATACTAGGGGTGGATCTGAACACAGGGGGAAATGCTATAGATAAGTCAGAAATTTAATCGTTATAACAAAAGGTTAAAAAAACCCTATGTAAAAATGCTATAGAAAGGTTTTGTGCTCTCTGGCACCATCTGGTGTTGTATGTTTATAAGACATTCAAATCACTGTATTTTGACAAATGTAGCTTCCCCCCAGGATTCAAATCCCCACACGGCCATGAAGTTCCCTGGGTGACCTTGGGCCAGTCACGGCCTCTCAGCCTAACCTACCTCACAGGATTGTTGTGGGGATTAAATGAGGAGGGAGAGGGACAGGCACCCCACCCTGAGCTCCTTGGAGATGTAAACACCGGCTGCGACAAATTTCATTTGTGAAATAACAATCCAGAAAATCTTCCTTATCCTAAAGCATTCGCTGCAGCGCTACTTGAGGAATTAAGTTGCAGGTACATTTGGCATGCTTTATTCTTCTGCACAGCCGTTGCCGTCTGTGCGGAATTGAAAGTGAGTTCATGAGCTGCCCATCAGGGAAACATAACAAAGCTATTGCGGAGGCGATTGCATTTTGATGACGCCAAAGAAAGTTGGGTTGCTTCTGCACTTCTGGCGGGACCTTGGAGGGGTGGGAAAGAGGCCGTCACTGCAGTTCTCTGTGCTGTTGTTTTTCCTCTCTTTGAAGCCTCGAGATGCTCTCTGTGTAATTACCCGGAGGGGATTTCAAATATCTCTGATTCTGGGGTTAGGGATGGACAAACCCATCCATATTTCTTCACCCAATTTCTCACTTTCCCCAATCTTAAATTTGTGGAAGATTTATGCAGCCCAACACACCTGTGCATAAGTGCCAGTAAGAAAGGGGTTAAGGATCACAGAGTTCTTAATTGTTAGAGAAGGCTCAAATTAGTCATGACCCCTAATCTGAGGGGGGAAATAACAGCTGTTCCCTGTTCCTCTCCCTCCCGTTTGAACCATTTAATTGACCACACGCATGAGGCTGGAGCTCCGGAGCCCAGACTCCATGCCTGAAGATACTTTTTGTATTTTGCCTGTGTTGTTTCTGTTGTAGCATTGAACGAGGCACGAGTGAGACCTGTGATTAAGTAAAGCATTTCAACATACTGAAGATTGTACTCTATTCACTCCAAGGATGGCAGAAGTGGAGGAGCTCATAGGCAGCCATTTTACTTTTGCAGTTTCTCACACATGTGGGACTTCAGAATTAATTGGTATTCTCCAGTTGGTATTCTCCCAACAAAATTCACTTCTTCACATTTGCCAATTCATCCGCATTTTAGTGCAAATTTCTTTTGATGAGCACATTTTGCTTGTATGCAGTTTTGACAAACAACACGTGGGGGATGGAGGGCCAGAGCTTTCCCATTCCTGGAGTAAATAATACAAGGCTAGATGGACTAATACTGGATACTAATACCAATACCAGATGGACTCCATATGAGGCAGCCTCCAGCCTTCCAGATCTTCCTCCCATCATTTGCTGGGTTCTGCCCTGACTCGGTCCATGGAGAAACGGATATGCCAACATCATCCAGATACAGCTTGGCCCCAACTAGGCACTTTGTTTTCTGGGACTCTTTTTCTCTTTCTGGTCACATTTAAAGGACACCACAAGATATAAATTAATGCAAGGCAGAGACGGAAGAAAATTCATTCTTCTTCCTGACAAAGTGCCGCAGGGAGCAGGGATTCCACAGTGACCTTCAGATAACCTTCATCTAGTTCGGCAATTAGGCGTTTTCTGGAGGTGCTGATTGCAAAACAACGAACCCCCTCATCATCCCCATGCCTGGGACCTGGCAGTGACAGCAAAGCGTTATTTTTTCCCTGGCAATTACAGCCATGCATCCAAGTTTCTCCTTACTCCTGCTGTTAATTACTTATTTTGACAGTCTTTATATGTCATGAAACAAAAGAGGAAGAAAAAGAAAAGAAGGGGGGGTGAACCTCTGAACCTCTTGACAGAAAAGTTTATGAATTCTTCTCCTTCGCTGTCTTATTCCCTATTTTCCACCCTCTGCTCCCTCCACTGCCCCCCCCAGCTCTTTACTCGCAGTAATTTGCTACCTACCCCACAGCTCTGCAAATGAAGGGTATAGCTTCCAAGGAGAAAATGCACACAGAGTCCATGTGACTCTGTTTCCTAAGTTCTGTGCTGTAGAATTAACTCTTCACACCTCTCCACAGCATTCCCCTTCTATAATGCAAGGGTCATACACCCAGGCATCTGTGTGCAGGCCCTGATGGCAAATTAAAAATAATGAGAAACCTCCCCAAAATAAATATAAATGTTGTGCCCAGATCACTACATTTTAAATTTTATTTTATTTTGCAATTTTGTTGCATAGCCTCAGCTGCTATTTTCTATTGCTAGGAAGCTGAGATCACTTTAATCAATCTGAGGTAGGCAGTGGGTGATAGGGTGTGTGTTTTTTCTGCCAGAGGGTTGAGGATGGCATAATAGATATATCATTGACCCAAGTACAGATGTCTGCTTTATTGCCCAAGCATGGTTTCTGGTCAAATAGGTTAAATAGGTTTTTGTCATCTTTAGAAACCTGCAAAACTCATTTGACTGGGTGATGATAGCTTTATCATATCGCCTTAAAGACCATACCCATAGAATAAACAATTATTTCCGGCCTCTTCTGGGTGTTCTAGAATCTTCTTAGAACAGTCTTCTCTTTGTGACAATCTCAGAGACACTTTACATAGGACAATAGGAGTCTGCATGCATCCTAAAATCATTAGAAGAGACTCCTGCTGGATCCGACCAGTGGCCCATCTGGTCCAGCATCCTGTTCTCACAGTGGCCAACCAGATGGTTGTGGGAAACCTGCCAGCAGGATCCCAGTACAAGATCAGTCTCCTCTGCTGTCGTATTCAGAAGCATTACTGCCTACTGCTCAAATCCCATCGATAGATCTCTCCTCCAGGAATCCTGCATGTTGGTTGCTGACACGCCAGACATACAGCAACATGTGTTAGTTGACAATTTGTTCAGATTACTTACCTGGAAGTGAATCTGTTTTCAGACATTTTATCCCCATTTCACACTCTGAGATGCACACACTCTTGCAGGTGCTGCTAGAGGTATATCCAGTAATCTTCAGTTCTTTGTGGTGAACTACGAAAACTGAAGCTCAGAAGGTTTTCCTGGCAGTGAAGCATTTTCAGGTACTGGTCTGGCCCCACCCACTCAGGCTGGCCATTGGGCGCTTCTGGACAGGAAGGGATGTAGAGGCCCTCCTCTTTGAGGTTGGCTCACCTCAGCCTTCTCTCTCTCTCTCTCTCTCTCTCTCTCTCTCTCCATGTGTCATACCAAGCAGCTCTTATGTGACCTGTCCTGCCATTTTGACACCCACAGTAAGAACTGTAATGATCAGCCTCATTGTCACAGGGGATTTGCAGTGAGGGTGCTGGTCTAGCTCTTGCCTTACTTCGCCCCCCCCCCCCGCCTGCCCGCCCAAGGCAACAAAGAGAAATGGTTTCTTGGGTGGAGCAAAGCTTCCTTCACTTTTCTTCTTGCCTTCAGTCCTTGCAGCCACAGTCTTTACCTAGAGCTCTCCTTCCTCCTCAGATGGCCTCTAGATCAGGA
The DNA here is from genome assembly GCF_965153285.1 of Podarcis tiliguerta. Taxonomy (NCBI): domain Eukaryota; kingdom Metazoa; phylum Chordata; class Lepidosauria; order Squamata; family Lacertidae; genus Podarcis; species Podarcis tiliguerta. The sequence goes on along the minus strand of NC_139535.1, from coordinate 117,638,843 downwards.
CTGGGGCTCCTTTTGTAGCTCAAGGGCCACATTCCCTACTGGGGGCCACATGTCAAGGGTGGGCAGAGCCAGAGGCAAATGTGGGTGGAGCAATGAATGCAGATTTCATCACCCTGGCTTCTACACACACTCAGGCACCCCTCTCTACCCTCCATCCAGGCAAGCAAGAGTTGAAGGACACAATCCGGCCAGGCAAAAGCACTCAAGGAGGGTGTGAAACGGAACTAGCAGGGAATGTCTCAGGAGGATGTGTGGCTTGGAGAAAGTCCCGTGGGGCAGATGGAGTGGCCTGAAGGGGTGCGTTTGGCCTCTGGTCCAGTGGCCCAGTCCTACTTCCCCAAGGTCAGTGGCCAGCGCTCTCCTGCCGTCTGGCTTCTTCCCTCTTGAAACTGCCTGCAAGATAGACACTGGTTTCCAGCCAACTGACATTTGCATGTTAAAGTTAATTACAAAAGACACAACACGGGTAAATAGCTTTGACTGGACCAATGTTTGCTGTAGCAGGAGTATGCAAGCTTCCTTTGGAAGGATAAATAATGAAACCTTAGATATATACATATGAAAGCTGTTACAAGAGACTGATTCAAGCTTGCTTCATCTAACATGTCTAACACTTTTTCTGTCTTTCGATTCTACCTTGTTTAACCTGTTTTTATTACCAATTTACCTCCTCTCACATCTCCTATCCCTTTGGGACTAGCAATCCAACTGTCTACTGGAAAAAAATATTAGTAATGAGAGCTGTCTGTGTTCAGATAAATCAAGAACTTCAAATTCTGAGTGAAGGTAATTCCAGCTTCTGCACTATGCAAATAAATTGAATGTGCATATATTTATTATGTATAATAAATAAATAATATGCAAGACACTTTACATAGCAAATTGCAGTCTGCAAAATACAAAATGGAAGAGAAAAATGACAAGTACTATCTTGGGGAGCTTTACAATACAGTGGTACCTCGGGTTACATACGCTTCAGGTTACAGACTCTGATAAACCAGAAATAGTCCTTCAGGTTAAGAACTTTGCTTCAGGATGAGAACAGAAATAGTGCTCCAGTGGTGCGGCGGCAGCAGGAGGCCCCATTAGCTAAAGTGGTGCATCAGGTTAAGAACAGTTTCAGGTTAAGTACAGACCTCCAGAACGAATTAAGTACTTAACCCGAGGTACCACTGCATTAAGCTGTGGTTCTTTGAACATGTCAGAGATGGAGAACCTGCAGCCTTCCAAATGTTGTTGGACTCCATTTCCCATCAGTCCCAGCCAACATGACCAGTGGTTAAGGTTGATGGGAGTTGTAGTTCAACAACAAGTTCCTTGTCTCTGCCATATGTTGAATTAGCTTTTTTTTTTAAGTGCTGGGGTGGCAAATGGAAAATCAGAAAAGTTTTGGAATAGATGGAAATAATATGGGGTAGGTTGTATTGATTGATTGATTGATTGATTGATCAATCGATTTCATTGCATTTGATTGCATGGCATTATATTCCAGCCATATAACTATAAATGCCTCTGGGTCTTTTAGACATATTATTCACAACACAACCTAAAGTTTTAAACAATAAAAACATTTGTAAACAATACAGAAAACAACCTAAAAGTTTGGGATATGTATCCCAAGCTTTTAGGTTGTTTTCTGTATAGTTTTTATATGAAGAATCTAGAAAAGCTAACGTGTGTGTGTGTGTGTGTGTGTGTATGAAGAATCTAGGGTTGGGGGCAGGAGATTTGATTCAATTCATATTTAATTGCAGATCTACTGAATTCTCACAGTCCAAAACAAGGCATGAACCAAAGCACAGCCCTCCTTCCAAAGTTGTACTTCCCCAAATTTTGCAGTGCAGTTTTCTATATAAGTAATATGCACAAAAATGCATGCACTAAGGGAAACTGTGAATATAAATGTCTATGTTAGTGAAAATAATTTACAAGAAAATGCATTATATTCAGGAAAATGTAAATATTAGAATACAGTTTGCAATAATAATAATAATAATAATAATAATAATAATAATAAGGCAAAATTGGCTGCAAAAAATGTGCATATTAAGAAAAATCCACACTAGAATGCTGTTGAACTGTTTTAAAGGCAATCACAAAGTGATGTGGAACCAAAGACAACTGAATTTAATATTGGAAAAATGAGACAAAGCAATACTGACAGATTCTCCTGTCTCTAGTGGAGACAGAAGGTACTGAAAACCCTTCTCTTGTTTGTTGAAAATACCCCAAGCCTAAAACCTCTGGTTTCTGGAATGTGCAGGTCTGTTCTACATATCAATGAGAGCTAGAAATTCTTCTTTAAAAATAAAAACTGATAGGGGTCAATGTAAAGGTACTGCTGGGCCTTCACATACAATAACATGCACACACACTGACATACTTCTGTTTATGCAATAATTAATTTATTGGTGCCACAAGGGCTCTTGCTGCAGAGGTTGCCCCTTTGAACATCCCTGTAAGCAGGGTTGCATTGTCCGGGCGTGCAACATAGCAGTGTTCCGTATGCTGTCATTAGACTAGCTCTGAGTCGGGTCCTTCCATGCAAATCTGTGTTATTTTGTCCTGAAAGTGCCTCTAACATTTGTTACAGATATAGTGATGTTTCTCAGATTCTGGTTTCTGGGTTGAATTTGGATCATAAATAGCTTTTTAAAACTCTATAGGTGGTACTCAGCCACATTTTACTCAAAGTAGACCCACTGAAATTAATTGACCTAACCCTAAGGCTTTTTGCAACAATTGCATGAATCAGATTTAAATTTATATATATATATATATATATACCCCAAGTTTCTAGCCCTTAGGACTCATAAAAGTTTTGTAAGGTGAATGTAAGGTTCTTCATAAAAGGCAGACATCATCAAGTGTACAGAACTGTCCTTGGTGCTGCAAAACCCAATAAGCGAAATATGGCTTAATTCAGATCTATGGGCCAGAAGAACCATCTCTCATCTCTGCACCAGCACCAGCCTACAAACTCAGCCTTGTAACTCAACACACAAACAAACAAACAAACAAACAAACAACTCAAAGAAGCATTATGTTCTTCCCCTGCCCCAACTCCACTTGGCTATTAACAAATTCAGTTATTTTGTCTGTGTGAATGATACATAGTAAATACAAATCAAGGTTCTGAACTATTAGATGTGTACAATGCTGTGATCATTTCCCTGGAAAAGACGTGGGCACAAAACCCCTCAGGTGGTTCAAGATTGAATTTGGGGGAAAATAAATGAGGCTAGGTGTTTATTTCCATCCTAGTGCTTCTGTTGTTTCAGACATCAAGATTAGGGAGCAATGTACGCTTTTATATATGTTGTTAATTCCACCCCCCATTTGAGCAGTGGTCCACCAAATGTTGGACTCCAACTCTTACCAGCCTGAACCAGAACGGGCAGTGAACAAGGTAATGGGATGTGTAGTCCAACAACAGATTCCCCATCCTTGCTGTTGTGCATCATAAGAGTATGTGCAATGCTGTGAATGAACTAGCACTGGGAATTCCCCCTGATCCATCAAGCCATCCACTATCTCAGCCAAGACTTCCTCCCAGAGTTGGTTTGATGATAGGGAGGTAATCATGCACGTCTTCCTAAACTCATTGGGAAAATATCACATAAAAAATAACAAATTGTGGATTAACACAATTGAAAAAGAGGATAGGGTGTGCAGTTATGCTGGAGGGACATTGCTGCTGCTGTGAGGGCTGGAAGGAAGGCTGCTTCCTGCTGCAAGGCTCCAGGGAGGCCACTGGGACATTGCTGGAACAACTCTTGGGTTGGGGCAACTGGCGAAAATGTTTTACAATGTTTTAAACGGTCCTAATTTTGGTTCTTCTGTTTTGTTTTTGTCAGGGTTGATGGTTATTTTAATTTGGGTATAACTGTAAACTGTTTACTATTGTTGTTATTATCATTGTTATTGGTTTCTATTGATTTATTGGTTGGTTGGTTGGTTGGTTGGTTTGTTGCTTGCATAGGATATTCTGTTTTTTAATGTTTAATTTTTTTGTGTTTTTATATATGCTGTAAGACGCATATTAGTAGTAGTAGTATTAGTATTAGTATTATAGCATAATGGATTGCCAAGATTGGGGCTGGGAAGGACTTTCCTCCAAAGTCAGACTTGCTTGCTTCATTCTACCCATATAACACATGTCTTCATTCAATGCTTTGAGTCATCTGAAACTATTCCTCCTCAGGCACATTTCATCAATGAACAGGTACTCTGCTTTGCATAGGCCAATCTGTGAAAAGAACAGGTTGACTGATGGCATTTCTTAGCAATGGCTCAAAGCCCCCCTGAGAAATCTACTGCATAAGCTCATCCCCCTCAAACAGAGGTAGCCAATGTGGTGCCACCCAATTGCTGTGGACTACAGCTCCCATAACCTCTTACTATTGGCCCTGCTGGCTGGGTCAGATGGGAACTGTAGTGCACTACAGGTGGAGGACCCCACCTAGCCCCAAGAAGTGGTATTCCACCAGGAGGGTCATGTCCATGGTTAAAGTTGTGCATACTCCAAAAGGCTGTGTTCATCAACCTTTTCCATCTTGGCCAAGGCCCCCTTCAAAACTTATTCTGCCAACTCCTCCTCATAGCCCCAGCCATCTAGTCATAGCAAAGTGCACAAAGATCCTTTCATGCAGCAACAACAACAACAAAATAATTTATTATTTATACCCCATCCATCTGGCTGGGTTTCCCCAGCAATGTTCTGCAAGCAGCCTCCTGTTTTGTGCAAAGATCTGTGCAGCAGCGTACTAATCCAACACTGGTATTAGCCAAGAAAATACTATTTAGTGTTATTATAGTTCTGCCTTTTTTTTCATTGTGGTGATCAATGCAGCGTATATGGACCTAAAACTGCTATGTGGTTACATTGTTTGCTCTCAGGGCATGCACAACAATACATATTTGTACACACTATATTGCTCAACCCTCGAAAACAGCACATCAGTAGAGCAAGTAGCAAGTTGGGAGCCTTCACCACCCTCACACACATCCAATATGAACTTAGAGCAGTCAGTACACCAACCTCTTGGCTAGTGAGGGGAGGAAGTCAAAATCCTTGGAATTTTGTAACCCCTTTCAAGACATTTCATCCCTACAAGGAGGCCTGCTCCACAGTTTGAGGACAGCAGGTTCATATAGGCCCTAAAAGTTGTTTGGGGTGCATTTTTGCTCAGAGTCCACATTGAAGCATGGAAATCATAGCACTGTATCCAAAGCTGTCACTCAACTGATGGCAAAGTTTCCTTCAGCACAATGAGGGAGAACATTTTGAGGGGAATCCATCTCCCAACTGCAGCCCCCAACCAAATCCGCTCCAGAGGGTTGAAGGACCCTCCAGATATAGGGCATGGGAGAGTAGATGAAAACTGTTTCCTTCCCTCTTCTGTTGACAGAAGCCTCAGAAGTCTCAATGTTGCACAGGTATATATGATTGAGTTTACACTGTAGCACAGAGCTTGTAGTGTTTAAAGCTTTGCAATCATTTGTTGTGCATGTGTAGCTTGAAGATGCCCTGCCACACGGGATATAGAGACAAGATGAAAAGGTTTCGCAGGAACAAGATTTAAATGGCAATATTATGAGAATACAGAATGGAGTATAAAAACAGACACAGGAACTCCCTGGACAAGTAAGCACAGCAGGTTTGACTGATGTGATTCAGATTCCCATAATGGTTGTGTCTGTCACTGTATTTCAAAGGTCAGCTGGGCTTCATATGTTCCTGTACATGTGGCAGCAATTAGTCAAGTCACAAATAAATCCTGTGCTTGGCCACTTCCAACCACACAGCCTCACAAGCAGCAGAGCCCATGGCTCGGTTCCCAGGTGACTGCTACCTGCCTTTTACACTTTTCCCTCTGACTATGTTGCTTGCCCACCTGAGGATTAAGAGTGGGAGGGCAATCAGACCTGATCTGTTTGTGTTATAGATGGTTTGGAGCAACCTGCGGGGCTGTGTGACAACCTAGAGCAATTGCTCTGTGAGAGCATCCCTGGCTATCCTGGAGTAACTATTTATACTCTATCCTGGGGGGCGGGGGGGGGGAGGAGAAAGAGAGAATATATCAGTCTTCTAGAAAACATTAAGAGGGACCTTATTGTTCCTTGTTTCTGTAGATTCTGTAGATTATTGTTCCTTTTGTTCTGAGAAGTTTGCATAGCAGAGTCTAGTTCTACGGGTACATGCTCTAGTTTTGTTAGGATCCAGACCCTGAATGAGAAAGCAGAGCTTTCTGACTATCACGGTGTCCTTTTGTGTAATAGAAAAGGGAGCAAAACTGCACAGATCCTTACAAAAGGCAAAGGGCCATAGGTCAATGATAGGGTGCATGGCTCGGCAAGAAAATGGTCAACAAAAGAACACAAGAAGAGCCAAAAGCCCAGCCAGTCCCGCCTCCTGTTCTCACAGTAGCCAACCAGATGCCCCCATGGGAAGCTCACAATCAAGTCCTGAGTGCAACAGCGGTGCTCTCCCCTCCCATAATTCCCATCAATGGGTATTCAGAACACAGCTCTCACGGCTAGTTGCTACAGTATTTCCGATCCTCAGTGAATTTGTGTAATGTAAGTTAGTGGCCAGCACCAGGGGCGGCACATCCCAGTTCGCCGGTGAAATGGGAAGTGCTGCCTAACTCTGCCACCTCTTAACTGTTCCTGCCACCACCTGCTCTGCCGCCACCATGTACCCTGCTGCACCCACTCCTGGTGGTGGAGAAGCAGTGCTGCCATCGGCTAGGGTTGCCATATTCCCAAGAGCAAAGGAGAGGACACATTTGCCAGCAGTGTGTGTGTGTGTGTTGAAGGAGTGCGCATGCGCACCAGGTACACCATGGGCCTATGAAGCCACACAAACAACAACAACAAGAGAGAGAGGGGCTCACCCTGTTCTGATTGCTCCACGGTCTTCTCAGTGGCACCAAGTCCCAAGCTTGGCTCATGGCATCTGGCAGTGGCATGGCGTGGGAGCCAGAGAGGAGGAAGCTGCGGCTGGGGGGGGGGGACATGGGGCTGCCAGGGGTTGCCGGTGGCGCACAGGCCTTGCACACGCTCATCTCCAGCCAAAGCAACCACTTCTGCTTCCAGGGCAAACTCTCTCTCTCTCTCTCTCTCTCTCTCTCTCATCTCTGTCTCTATCTCTATCATCTCTATCATCTCTATCATCTCTATCATCTCTATCATCTCTATCTCTATCTCTATCTCTATCATCTCTATCTATCTCTATCTCTATCTCTATCATCTCTCTATCTCTATCATCTCTCTCTCTCTCTCTCTCTCTCTATCTCTATCTCTATCATCTCTATCTCTATCTCTATCTCTATCTCTATCTCTATCTCTATCTCTATCTCTATCTCTATCATCTCTATCTCTATCTCTGTCTCTATCTCTATCTCTATCTCTATCTCTATCTCTATCTATCATCTCTATCTCTATCTCTATCTCTATCTCTATCACCTCTCTATCTATCTCTATCTCTATCTCTATCTCTATCTCTATCTCTATCATCTCTATCTCTATCATCTCTCTCTCTCTCTCTCTCTCTCTCTCTCTCTCTCTCTCTATCTCTATCTCTATCTCTATCATCTCTATCTCAGACCCGGACATTTCCTATAAAATGTAAAAATCCACCCAGGCATGTTGGCCCTCCAAAAGAGGATATGTCTGGGAAAACCCAGACACATGGCAACCCTACCATCAGCACCAATTTGAGACAATATCACATTGATTGCGGGCGAGATATCACGCTCCACAAATCTCACAGTCTTGTCCTAAATCAGGACTGGTGGCAGAGCTGCTTATCGGCTACTGGTGGTGGCAGGCGGGACAGCCATGGACATGCCACCTGGGGGCTTCTGCTGTCTGAGGCTGCAGCCTCACCCTGCCTAACGGCTGGGCTGGCTCCAGCCATCACAACCAACCCCACAGTTTGACTCCGTACTGTGTGAAAAATGCCTTTATGTGCCCATTCAGCTTCACTGGATGGTCCCAAGTTCTAGCCTTCTGAGAGAAAGGGAATAACCTTTCCTTCTCCACTCCGCACAAAACATAATTCTGAATACCTCTGTCATGTCTCTCCTTATTCACCTTTTCTCCAAAAAGCCTCAAATGTTGTAACCTTTCCTCATAGCGGGAATTACTTCAGCCCCTTGATCATTTTGGCTGCCGTTTTCCAGCTCCACGATATCCTCAGGTGCAACAGCAGATTCAGCCACTGCCAATTCTGGCTAGGCTGGGAAAGTCCAAGTCTGTAACCCTGGAAAGTCACTGTGAGTTGATGTATACAACAGTGAACTACATGGACCAATGAATAGTTTCACTATGTTCTTCAACATATACAAAGTGACCTATAGTTGGATGAAGGTGGCGATGGATGAATATGTATCTTCAAGTTATTAATTTTTCCAATATTAAATTCAGCCCACCCTGTTGGTCATTCATTTTCAGAAAACTGTGAGTTTTTGTATGTAAGACAAAACTCTGGCTGTGAAGCTGGATTGTTTACACAGCTGCAAGATAAGACGGTGGACACATGGACATATGCACTGCGTTATGTGAGCAACTGAGAGAACTTTCGTTTTTGGCCCACGGAGAAGATGCAAGCAGATCTGCCGCTGCTGTGGGGATCCACAGCAGTTAAGGACTATCTCTGTAAATAGCAGCCAATACGCTTAATGATGGGCAATAAAGTAATCTGCCTACAACACTCTTGTGTTGCTGGTCAATCAGACTCAGGATTATTCTGTTCACTTTGCTGCCGACTGTCCTCTAACTCTGCTGGAAGCCTGGTGGAAGTGTGCCGAGCAAAATCTGTTTTATGGCAGCCTTCATGCCATAAACAGCCACACACCCTTATTTAGGAAACATGTTAACAAACAATTTTTTCTTCTAATACAATGCATTTTCATATGCATTGTTATGTACACTTCCCCCTGATATAGATGCCAAAAAAACACTTTTGGTTGGAGAACTACATCACAAAATTCAGAGGAAGGAGATTTCAAAGGACAGCTTTGTTTTGATTTGTGTTCCTTTGTTACTTTAACAGCACAAACCTAATAAGGTGTACTCAGAAGCAACTTCAATCAAATTCAATGGGACTTTGTTGTTCAGTCGTTTAGTCGTGTCCGACTCTTCATGACCCCATGGACCAGAGCATGCCAGGCACTCCTGTCTTCCACTGCCTCCCGCAGTTTGGTCAGACTCAGGCTGGCAGCTTCGAGAACACTGTCCCACCATCTCGTCCTCTGTCGTCCCCTTCTCCTTGTGCCCTCCATCTTTCCCAGCATCAGGGTCTTTTCCAGGGAGTCTTCTCTTCTCATGAGGTGGCCAAAGTATTGGAGCCTCAGCTTCACGATCTGTCCTCCCAGTGACTTACTCCCAGGCAAGCCCAAATATGAATCTTATCTCACTTACCAAGGGGTGGGCTCCATTGAGTCAATGGCACTTATGAAGGGAGGTGTATTACATTGCACTGTAAGGGTGTAGCCAATGCAAAATAACTTATCCTCCCTCTCCTGTCCTCTGTGCCCTCCACCTGTGCCCCCAGATCTGCACTGGAGGATTGGAGGAACCCATTTTAGGCAACTCGGAGGTGGATGGACCAAAGGCCTAGCATTATAGAAAGCAGCTTTCTGAGAAACGAAGCCCAGGTAATGCTTCTAAACTGTAACCTGTAACCTGTAACCTGCGACCTGAAACCAGCAACCCTTCCTTTCCCTCCTGATTAGCCCAGACCTGTTATTGTAAGCATGGCCGTCTCTGAAGTTCTCTCGCTCACTGTCTTACACGCCTGCCCCTTCTGCAGGGGAGAGCCCTCCGAGGTCTTCCATCCAGGCCCCTCTTTCCCAGCGCATGTAGCTGAAGTTTTGCTGTGGGTCACTCTAGGTCTCCATTATCCAGAAGCGAGGCTAGTTAGCCTCTCTGACCCTCTCCATCTCGCCCCCTTCCCAGCTGCCTCTCACCCTGCTAGTGAGTAATACGGTGCTGGAGTCTGCAAAATCAATTCCTATTCCAGCCAGGACACGAATGGAATGCGACAAATCAGAGCTCTAGTTCCGTAACGAGATAATGTCATTTTTCTTACTGAACTTCATAATAGGAAATCAATGGGGAGTCTCTGTGCGACTGGCTCATCATCCCCCACAATTGACTCCCCCCCCCCCCCCCGGAGCAAGGCAACACTTCTGGGAAAGAAACCAAACTCAAGCAGGTGGTAGCACAACGAACAAAACAACTGCCAGCCCCACTGTGATCTTGCACCCTGCACCCTGCCTCTGACAATGGGGAAGGAAGGCATCATTAAAATATTAAACAATATGATATAGGCAACTGTTGACAGGCTGGTCTCAGAGTACGGATGGATAAGTCTGTCAATTTCAGTTTCTCTTTTTTTCCAGTCTCCAAAATCCAATTTGCAATTTTAAAAAAGTCATCACAAAAATACCAATGTGTGCTTTTCTATATGCTATTTTCACTTATCTATGCATTTTTCTGGGCACTTCCCCCAAATATAGACATATTATTTTTGGTATGCATTTGTGGGGCAGGGATTGGAGAACTGCATTGCATGATTTGCAAAAGTGCAAATTTTAAAGGACAGCTGTGTTCCAACTCATGTATTGCATGTTCAGACCCAGAGACCCCCCCCCCCAAATAAATACACATTTGACTCAAATTTTAGTTTTGGTTTTTGGCAGAATTTAGGCCACAACTTTATTGATTACAGAAAAGTGAGTGGTTGCACAGGCTCTGGTTTGACTAGCTTCCTGCACCCTGCAGGTAGCGCTGACCCAGGGCACCAGCATAGGTCAGCCAAGTGTGAACACCTGAGGTAGGTGAAAAGCCCGGGAACAGACTCTGTTCACTCCCCAGATGCTCCCCTGGACTCAGGCATGGGCACAGCCCCCCCTCGGGGGTTGACCAAACCAAGTTGATTTCTTTAATGGAATACCCTTCACATTGGGATGGTGAGACCATTCTCCCATCCCTATCACCTGAACCAGTGTCTATCCACAACCTTACAAGTTGTGACGATTTGCTACCTGGCAGGTGAAACCCAAATGGCAACAGCCAATCAGCCAAGTGGGGGAAATTCGTGCCATGCCCCTGTCCCAATGACAGACGACACATGACTGCATAGCAAGGTCAATCGCAAAATGCCCTAAAAGTAAGGAGAGGTGGGCTGTTGTTTCGATTCAAGAGCTGAAAGAGGAAGCTCTGGGTCACATGCATAGGTATACATAGATCCCTCGATCTGTTTAGACTGCACCCCATTGGCCAGATTAAACCCAACAACAAGGGACCTACCAATCGAGTGTTGTGGCTAACCGATATACCCACCCACAACCAGGAGGTCAGTCTCCAGGTCTCACCGCAACACAGGCCCTCTTTCAAGGAGGACACAATTTGGTTCAGGAAGTGCAAATCAGGTAGGTTTGCATTAAAATGGAAACTAAACCCCCAATCTCTACCTCAGAGAACAAGATGAGAGGACTGTGCATCCTTTATTGTGACCAGCCAAATATTAAAAGTTTCTGACTTCAGGTGAGTTCTGCTGAACCCAAAAACCTGGACTGTTTTACATATTAGCACTCTATGGAGAAAGGAATTATAGAAAAATAGCCGCTATAAGGTCCTCCCCACACATACAGAGAGAGGTTTAAATCACCTTTAAGCATTTCACTAGGAACGCCACTAGGGTGGTGCTGTGGTCTAAACCTCAGAGCCTAGGGCTTGCTGACCAGAAGGCCGGCGATTCAAATCCCCACAACGGGGTGAGCTCCCATTGCTCGGTCCCAGCTCCTGCCAACCTAGCAGTTCGAAAGCACGTCAAAGTGCAACTATATAAATAGGTTCCACTCTGGCAGGTAGGTAAACGGTGTTTCTGTGCACTGCGTGGCCACATGATCCGTAAGCTGTACACCAATAAAGCAAGATGAGTGCTGCAACCCCAGAGTCGGTCACAAGTGGACCTAATGGTCAGGGGTCTCTTTACCTTTACCTAAGCATTTCACACACAATTGGAGAGGGTTTTGTAATGTGAATGATCACTTGGGGGCCAAGGTAGATTTTACATTTACATTATCAACCTGATTGATATCAAAGCTACATTAAGTCAAGTCACATATGAAGAAGTCTCCATTAGTCTATAACTGCAAGAAGGCCTAAAGTGATGAGGCAACAAAGAGAATGGGCTAGAGACCAACTTCACTGGGTTTCTGCACTGACTCTCGGGTAGTTTCCTGGCCATACCTGGAGATAGTGGGGTTTGAACAATCCTGAGATGTTTTAGTGTGCATTGCAGATGCTCCACAACTTAGGCCACACCCACACCATACACTTGATGGACATTACACCCCCCCCCCAAAAAAAAATATTATGGGAACTCTTTGGTTTACCCCTCACAGAGCTACAATTCCCAGCACCTTTAACAAAAGGCCGTTCCCAGGATTCTTTGCAGGAAGTCATGTGCTTTAAATGTATGGTTAACTATGGCCATTTCCCATGCAATCAAAAGTTGTCCTGTTAACATTTGCAGATCAAGCTGCTGTCTTAAAACTCACAGGAAGAAGAGCAGGTAGAATTACTGGCAATCTTCGCTGAAGCACAATGGATGATAATAATCCAAATTTCAAAAGATATTATTATTTGTAAAACTCTCCAAATGGTGTACAAATAAAATATGGATAAAAAGCACAACTCAAATCCACAAGCCATTGAAAAAACAAAAACTGAAAATCAATGAGATGAAATGAATGAACTATAATTTGCAAACTGCACCCTGTTTTGAAATCTGGCACACAATCTAAGTTTTTTTGCTGGAGAATTAGAGCATTGCCTAATAAACAACTGCTATCACCCTAAACAGAAATCAATTCCCTGTTGGAGTGAGGGAGCCACCCTTAATTCTTATTGAAATAACAAAATTGGAACAACATGTTTAAAAGAAAAAAACAACAAGTAGGACTTGTTTGGTGTGCAAGAAGGAGGAGGAGGAGGAGGAGGAGGAGGAGGAGGAGAAGTTCCTGAGCCAAATCTGCAACCTTTTAAGATCTGGGCATGATAGCTTAATGTCAGAGCACATCCCTGAAGAATAGGAAAGGAGCAATTGGGAATCCAGAGTTTTAGGTTGGCAGAAAGTGAGTCATGCAGCGATTCATTTATTATCTGCACTCTGGGCAAGACAAGGTGTTATCGCTAGGGAACTAGCAGGGATCCCTTGTGGTACAGAAAAGAGCTCTGATTATCCAAAGAGTTAAGGCAGAATTCAAACACAGTTTTGCACAGGTTGGATCTGACTGTAGTTTAAGCTTTCTTTTGTTTGAGTCATGATCATGGTGTGCTGCTGAGAGATTCAAATGAGGATGCGTCTTGCAGAGAGTTTGAAAAGGCCACAAATCTCAGTGAGATAGATAAGCATGCTTATGGAGGTACCTAACTCAGATCAGTGCCTTGAGAAGGCTTTGAAGGCTTCCTCTGGTGGTGGTGGAGAATGCGGAGAGTCACAAACACTTAGAACAGAGGGACCTTTTGAGTAATAAAAGCCATGTGGGGTAAATGAGTCACAGCTGTGGTTTTTAGGAGCCAACACGTGGTGGCCTTCATTGTGGAATCTGGTGTTCAGAATGGAACCTAGAGAAATGAGAGTCAGCCTAGTGTAGTGGTTAGAGTGCTGGACTAGGACCGAGGAGACCAGGGTTCAAACCCCCACTCAGCCATGAAGCTCTCTGGGTGATCTTGGGCCAGCCGCTGCCTCTCAATCTAACCTACCTGAAAGGGTTGTTGTGGAGATTTAATGAGGAAGTGGAGAACCGTGTATACCATCTTAAGCTCCTTGAAGAAAAGCGGAGACATAAATGCAATAATGAATAAATAAATATGCACTGGGGCAGCTTCATTTAAGTTTGAAATAGATGAGTGCTGGTTTCATGTAAGTTTTTTCACTTCTGGAGTAAGGTTGCTATCAGCTGGTTTTCTTCCTGCTGGAAATCCCTCCCTACCCACCCTCAACCCAGTCTGATATATTCATTTTTAAACGATACCCCCCCTCCCAATTTTACACACTTGGTTTCAAAATACAGTTTATTCGCACTGCATTCTCGCTTTAAAATGAATGTTAATTTGTTTGTGTTTACGCTTAATTGTATGTTGCACAACTGCCATGTTGATGCAGAAGCATTGCATAGTACAGAGAACCGCTTGCCTTCACAAGCCTTTGCAATTTCCAAATATATAAGCATTTCCATTCAGCTGGTGTGCAGCTTTTGATTAGAAAGAACCATCCATTCAACGGGATCCTTCTAATCAGAACTGGCACCATCTGGCTCTCTAAGAGTTTTTCATGTGCAGCCACAGTGACTGTGGGTGACTTGTTAGGGATGTTTAATGCAGCCACCAAGGCATGGAAGTGGGAAAGGGCACATCTTTCAGGTGGACCATACTAAAACTATTCCCTTTGGTTATACAGAGCAGCGTAAGGTGGATATTACAACCAGTGATGACAGAAAGCCTAAAAAGAGATGCTAGTCAAGTTTGCCAGGTTTGGGCCCATAAATGAACTTCAGGGGTCCAGAAATGCTCATCTCAAAGGAGAGGTGACCACTAAAACAGAGACAGGGAACCTGCGGCCCTCCAGATATTATGGGTTATGACTCCCATCTGATCATTGGCCTTTTTGACTGGGGCCATCTGAAACTGTTCCAGAAACATCTGAAAAGCCACAGGTTCTCCACCTCTGCATTAGGACCTCCTGAATTCTTCTTTGGATCAGATTAAGATCTGAGCCAGAGAATAATTCCCAGCCTGCCACCCACCTCAAAATGCTGCAAACAAACCAGTTTGCAGCATTTATTATTGATGTGGTTTCAGAGAAATGAAGGGATGACTGCATAGAGATGTTACAGATTGGCTAGTGCCTGTGATGTCACCAACACAGCTTCCCACTGATTCCCCACTATTTTTCCAAATATGCTAAAGGATAAACATGAAGGTATATATTCCACTTTATTTAGTTTCAAAAAAGCTAGGCACTGGACACTCGTTTGAAACCCAAAAGCTAAGTTAGCATGCAATGTCCTTTTGCAATGTAAATGGCAAAGCCAGGTTCACACCATGTATGAAGAACCCACTATGGGTCCGGCAATCCACTGCAATTGTTAAAATGCTGGGTTATGACCAAGAAGATCTGGGTTCATATTCCATTAGTCAACCTCAAAGATTAGCCAAGTGACCTCAAGCTAACCACCACCTCTGTGCCTAATCTACCTTGCATTCATGCACACCAGCTATGGGACTGAGGACATCTCAGCCCCCCCCCCAAAAAGTATGTGGGGACAAGGCTGAGCTCCCCCCCATCTTGAGGGGCTGGGCCCCACCAGGCCTCCCTACCTTGGCGGAAGGCCTCTCTGGGCCTCATGGCCTCCTACTGACATACGTGACGTAACACATGTGTGTCGCACATGTGGTGTCAAGCACACATGACAATCCCCCTCCCATGTTGTGCAGAACTTGAGGCTTCTGCTTGCAATGATGGTATTCAAAGGAGAGAAGGAGAGAGAGAGAGAGAGAGAGAGAGAGAGAGAGAGAGAGAGAGAGAGAAGCCAAGCATGCTAAACTGAGCTCCCTGAAGGGAGGGAAGAATGAAAAATGTGAGCTTAATCGTATTCACCTGATCAATATGTCTGACTTCCCCCTCCACTGCAGCCTGTCCCACTGTATGCCACTGCATTGCACAGACCTGCTTGCCACTGCGTGGTGTTAGTGCTGCATGGTGAGCTTCCCTCTGTCATACATCACAGGCACCTGCGTGGCACTGAATTGCGTTGCAGTGAACCTAGTGCTTTCACACATTTGCGCATTTGGCTGAGCCATTCTGGTGCCCCCCCCCCCCCCCCCGGTTCTCACAGACGAGGGGAGAAGGCTCAGAAGCCTCTTCTGAAAGGAGACAGCTTCCTCTCTGCTCCTGCCAAGGCTAATCTTATCCCTTCATAGCCTTTAAACTACCAAGCAATAATTGTGGGCCAATTAGCCTGTTAAATGCAGCTTCCTTTCCAAAGCACTGCTTTGTTGCTACCTGAGGCTGTCCCAATCCACGGAGGGAATTTATGCCAATTAATCGTAGTCTTTAAAAGAGAACAGCTTTCATTTGCTTGGGAAAGATAGACATTTCTTTTTATTTTATTTTAGTTTAGTTTTTTGTTTTTAAGATACATGCATAGTTCTTTGGGAGAGAAAAAAACAACAACCTTCCAGTTTACTTCCAGCCAAACATCTACTTATTAGCATGGAAAGAAAAATGCAGTTCTCTTTCTAAGTTTGAAACAGGGAACAAAATTCATATCTGCTCCCAATTTATTGTTCTAGTTTTCAGATACAGTATTGCTGGACTGAGCTGCTAAAAGTCTAGGGCAGTGGTGGGGAACCTCAGGCCCAAGGGGTTAAATGTGGCCCTCCAGACCTCTCAGCATGGCCCTCGGAACTCTCCCCAGGCCACATCATTCACGGGCCCTGCCTCATCCTTGAATGTTTTTGCCTGGCTAGAATGTGTCCTTGAACTCTGAAAATGCCTCTTGCTTGCCTAGATGGAGGCAATGGCTTTTTCCACCTGCCTTGCGCCAACTTCCAGCCCTAGGAGTCTTTCCCAGACTGCGACTTTAAGAACAGCAGAAGCAGCTAGGAAGAGAGGAGAGGAGAGGAGTTCAGAGAATCCTTTATATGTATGTATGTATGTATGTATATATGTATATATATATATATATATATATTGTGGTATTTCATGCATTGTGACTTGCTGTTATTTTAATATATTATTTATTGTAATTTTCCAGATCTAATCTCTGTCTACTTCATGCTTAAATTTATTTTGTTGTGAACTATTATGTACTAATGGATTAGTGAATATTACTTTAGCTGATATAAGTTGTTTATTTTAAAGATATTTTTTTTGCATTGGATCAGATTGTTATAAGGTGTGTAATCTTTCTTGTATATTTTGTTGTTTCTTTGGCTTGCAAACCACCTTGTGTACAGTGATACTGAAAGGCAGCGTACAAATTAAAAGTGAAATGAAATGAAATGCAGGTAGAGAGGGGTGTGCGAATGTGTTCAGAAGCTAGCCTGCAGTATAAAGAAAAATCACATTTGTCGCTGTACCCACTTTTGCCTCTGGCCCCGCCCACCAGCGGCTTGTGGCCCTTGGAAGGTTGCTGCAATGGGAATGTGGCCCTCAGCTTGAAACATGTTCCCCATCCTGGGCCTAGGACTCAAAGTTTCTGCACGTGTAAAGATGTTCAGAAAGGGCAGCTTTGCCTGCTGAATTTACACTTCTTCCCATTTTATAGATAGGAAAACTAAGTATCCTAGGCCAGTGTTGGCTTAGTGCGGCCACTCTTTGGAATCTCACTGGCAAAGGTACAGTGTAGAGGAAGGGCTGGTGTAAGTACTGAGACAAGCTTTCCCTTCCCCTGCATATATAACCTGTTCCTACAAGGAATGTTTATGGTTTAAAACTTGGTTTAAAAGATTAGCATCTCTCCTAAAGATTACAATCCAGCAAAGCATACGTTGTGATGAAGTCCTGTTTCAAGCAAGGAAATGAGATTTAACCATGAGAAATAGGTTCTGGCTTGCACCGAAGAGCAGACAGTTGATATTTGTGTTCCCATGAAGTTTGGAATCCAAGGAATTGTGAGGATGCATCCAGTTCTGTTATGTTTTAGGTCTGTTCAAGGACAACTGGAGAAACAGACGGGGCTTATGTCACTTGATTCCAGAGCAGGAAGTGGAGAGCCGGCTGTACACGTTGATGTAGCATATCACAGTTTGCTGACTGTGTGAATAATCTACACTAAATGCATAAAGTGTGAAGAAGGGGGTGCACATCTCCAAACAACCCGGAATTGGTTGCGATGCAGAGATGCTTGTCCGCTCTACATCTCCCCTCCGCACATCATCCTGCTCCCCCATAGCTATGGGTGTATGTGCCTGAAAGGATGTCATAAGTAGGCATACAAACAGTACTGATTTTGGCCAGATCTAGCAACCAGGTTGGTACATGCACAGTCTGTCAGTTCATCTGCTTAGTATGGAGAAAGAGGAGGGTAGATTCCAGCTGCCTGCCCCCAGATCTGAGTAAGGCTTGATCCTGTGGGATATATTCAATTAAGTCCTATTCAGAGTAGACCCTCTGGAATTAATGAATGTATATTAACTTCAGCAGGTCTGCTCTGAGTAGGACTTGCACTGCACACCACCCCATATGTTTCTAGAAGCAATCTCCTTGATGCATCAAATGCACGACAGCTTTTTAAACCCCATTTTCAGCAAGGGGTAACTAACGCCGTCATTGTAGGGGCTTGTTCATTGTCTTGTGCTTCCCCCTGGTGGCTGTTCCGCACCACAACATCTGAGAGACAGGGCTAACCCCCTACGGGACCACGGACTTCCACACTGCAGGTGGGGGTTAAATTACATTAAGAAGAATGGATCTATACGGGATGCTTCTTGTCTCGACATACCCATTCCTCCCAACCCAGTCCAGTAGCACAAGGAACCCAGGGGAAGTCTAAGAATGGTGCTATTGTCACTTTAAAAGAGAAATTGATTCTAAATTCCACGAGGGATGCCAAGGTACCACTGTCCGTTCCCCGTCTGGAAATAAAATCCGTGAAATGCATCCGGAAGAGAGTTGGGTTTGCAATTTATTTTAATTATCCTTGGTTCCAAAACACAGGCAGAAATAATACAAATGCCTACGTGCATCAGACTGGCAAAAGCATTAGTGGCAGCGAGAAGTCCCACAACGCGGGATGGGAATACATTATCTGGCCTCTTGTGCGCAGTGAAACTGAGGCACAGATCAAGGTTCACCTGGATACTGCTACCAGCTCTTCCAAAGGCAGGTGGTCTCCCTGGTGAAGACGTGGAAGCTTCAGTAGAAGTTCTAGTTCACTGTCCTGTCTGTGGCCACTGTCATATTGAAGGTATAGAGGCTGCGGCAAAATAGAGCCCTGGGAATCTATTTACTCTAACAAAACCTCCATGTTCTGCTTATACATTTGCAGGAGCCAAACAAGAGCAAATAGCTAAGTCTCCCATCACTGCCCAGGAACATCGGACTGTCCATTTCACATAGCAGGTCATTAAACCATGGGATTCTCTACTACAGAAAATAGTGACAGCTATCAACTTGGACAGCTTTAAAAATAGATTAGACAAACCCATGGAGGCTATCAGTGCCTACTAGCCACAACAGGAACTGGACCTCAGTGTCTGGGCTGAACGATGGGGGTGGAGACGCTCCTTCAGGTATACTGGACCAAGGCTGTTTAGGACTTTAAAGGTCAGCACCAACACTTTGAATTGTGCTCAGAAACATTTCTGCACTCAGATTCCCCAATTTTATTTAAAGTAAGTGTGTGTGTGTGTGTGTGTGTGTGTGTGTGTTGGTGGAAAATGTGGACTAATAAGACAAATCCATTGCATATTTTTAAGTATGGCATTGGCTATTGAGCCCATACATTTTTCATGCTATCTTCATTAATATATGCACACTTAATATATGCACTTAATATATTAATATATGCATTTTTGCACACATTACTTAGCTGGAAAATGGCATTGCGAAATTCTTAAAAGTGAAATTTTTGATGGATAACTGTGCTTTGGTCCAAGTTAAATTCTCCTTTAATTGAAAAAAGGAATCAGATTCCTCCCCCATTCCTAGAGGAAACAGCACATTACCCACAAATTACCCACACTGGGTTCAGTGGCGGGTGGGAAGGCCAAAGGCATTTTTCCTCGAACCCTGCCCACATTCCGCTTAAAAAAAGAGAAAAAAGCCACATGCAGGCTTACTATACAGAAATGCATTATATTAGTGGAAATTGCTTTGCAAGAATGTTATGTTAAGTAAACTTGCAAACAAACATGTGTGCATTAGGAGAAATTTGCACTAAAATGCTACTGAATTTTCATGATTTTTTTTTTAATCACAAACTGATGTGGAAATGTGGAGCAATTGAATTTAAACCTGGGGAAATGAGAGGAACCAGAATTGACAGATTCAACCATCCCTAATTGGGACCCTCATGTGTGCATAATGGGTGGTGTAAAGACTTTAACCCTTCATTCCCCATTGTAGTACTAATCCAGAATGGACTTCCTGCGACTGCAATTTGCAATGTGGGGGAAAGCTCTCGTCCTCTCCAATTAGTTTTCCACACAAATTGTTGGTGATATGGGGATCCCATCGGGATTAGGACCATTCCAAGAGGCAGAGGGGTACATCTCGCCTTACCTAGGGTTGCCATATTATTATTTTTTACAAAAGCATCAAATAAAGTGACTTGCCTAAGATCCAGGACCAATGGCCACCTTTCAGGTGTGGAGGAGAGGCTGCCATTTCCCCAGACATTGCCAGGGGGAATGTTGCAGGCTGTCTGGCCCCCAGGAATGCCCCTGCTGCTGTGTCAGATTTCTGAGCATGCAGGGGCTGCCTAAAAAGCTTCTCTGCTTTTCAGGCCCTGCCACCCACCCACCTTTCTTTAAACTTTGTTAGAGACTTTTGGCCTTTGCTACATCTTGTGGTAACAAACACACACACACACACACACACACACACACACACACACACACAGCACACACATGCACATTAATAATGAGCTGTGTGGAAAAAGTAGTTAGTTAAAGAACCTGAGGTTCTTAAACTTGGGATCCTCTGTTTGGCTCTGGCTTCTGAGCCTGCTGCTTCTTCATCTCATTGTGCACCCCTAGAGCTGGTGCTACTGACTGAAGCTGGGAGCCCCTTGTTTCCCACAAGCAAAACCTTTCTCGGATCTCTTCCTTTGAGGCCTGCCAGGCCTAGTACCAGGCAGCCTCCGTCCTTTGACTGCCATCCCACAGTGCTGTCAAGTTTTAAAATGGTGCATTATCTATTGAACTATTGAGCTCTCCCTGTGCACCTTTTTCCCCAGCTGGGGGTGGGTGGTGGGTGGGTGGGAAGCAACTTCCCAAGGCTTTTTCTCTTTGAACAGCTTTTGACACCTGTGTTGGTGGGGGTGGGGGGTACAGGCAGAAGGATGATGGGACCGACAGTGTTTGCAGCTGCTCACAAAATGCCACCAGATACAGCTGCACAAGTTCAGGACTCAGTGAGCTTGGGAGACACTTTAATTAGCTCTAATAGCACTTCCCTGCCGCGCTGACATCGAAAACCTACATAATTACCAGCAGCTACTGGGAGACAGGTACAGTAGTATGGTCCTAATTGAGTGTTTACTGAAGGTGCACAGACAAAAGGGGGGTAGAGAAGGAGAAACCCATCAAAAAACAAAACCCCTAATACAGCGGGGAAGTCTGCTCCTCCCTGTCGCCACGGCATTCGGGAGAAGCACAAAGGACGACCTGTGCGTCAACCTGCTTAATTGCACATTTGACATTTTTCGGGGGTGGGCAGAGGGTGCACTGGGAAGCAGGGGTGGGGATTCTGCAAAATGGTTTGAGTCAGGAATGGGCGAGGCCTCCAGAGACCAAACAGGGAGAGATGAGATGTGTCGTTGTGTCTTTATGTGATGGTATTTGCAGCCTGACTTCATTAACAAGGAGCCAAAAAGGATGAGAATGTCTCCAAAGGAGATGGCATACCCTCCAACATTCCTCAAATGAAAATAGAGCCGTTTTTCACTCCCCCTCAACTGACCCTCCTTGGACCCCCCCCCCCATTTTTGTCCCCCCTCCCTGCAGAGCACCATGATACAGCACAGGCACCCTCCACTGTCCTGAGAAAACCCGTTAATCATGGTTTTATTTTATTCTTTGGTATGAGTTGGAAGCATATTCTGACATGAGGATTGTGCTGAAAGTTTGCCTCTTTGAGGTTTTCTGTTTTAGTTTGCGGGTGTCCCTAAAGTATTCTCTAAAACAGCCTCCCCCAGCCTGTGACCCAGCTCCCATCATCCCTGGCTATTGGCCACACTGGCTGGAGATGATGGGACCTGGAGTCCCAACAACCATCTGGGAAGCAAAAGGTTGGAGGAAGGAGGCTGCTCTGTGTAGCTATTTAATTGACATTGTTTGCAAGCAAGTTCACTGCTATGTTTCTTCTTCTGATGTAGAATCATATGCTCTTCTTGATCCATTTATTTCTGCAGGAACCGCTTCCTGCTTTATCACTGATTGGAAAATGATCTGTTTTGTACCCATTTTCTTGCACTGGACCGCACTGCTAATCCATTGCCCGCCCATATCTCCTGCGTGGGCTGCATCAGAAACCCATTTGGGGACCTCTCTTGCACCACAAAACAGTACCACATTTCTTTTAAGTTGCCAGATTTTTGTTCATTCTCAGGGATTCAAGGTCAGCAAGAGTCTTTTCTCTCATCTGGAAACCACAAGAGGGAAGGATATGATGCTGAATCTCTAGAGGATGCTGAATAAACAGAACTATGCATTCCGCAATTCTGCAGAAATGCAGAGTGCAGGATGTAGTAGTGGGTGTATAAATTCAACTTCTTAATAAATGTCTGCTTTCATTTGGAAAAGAGAGAGCGAGCAAGTTTCTAGTCATGATGGCAGCAAAGCTGATCTTGAAAGTATGTGAGCAATATCTGATAAAATCTCAGAAGCCTGGAAGATGGCTGAATGAGATTTTCAGTAACGGGGGGCTCCAATGTCCTACCCATAAAGAGCACTAGAAATTAAACAAAGCAGCAATGGCTGATGAGAAATCATGCAGATTTGCTCTGTTGGCATAATTCATACAGGTCAGAGAGTTCAGCATCTGGGTGCAAAATTTGGTGGAGAGTTTTAAATTAATTTCTTTATTTTGCAGGTAGTATTCAGAAGTCCGCCAATAATTTCCCCCAGCTTGATGCTGTGGTGAAATAACATAGGTGAGGGCCATCAGAGATTAGTTCAATATCCTTGTGGCAGGGCAAACACTGCAACTGACAGATTTAAACATTTAAAACCCACCCGCCATTCCTCCAAGAAGCTCGGGGTAGCATGCAAGGTTCTTCCCCATTCCTCCTTTTATCTTCACACGCACTCTGTGCGGTAGTTTGGAATGATATTGCGACCGGCCCAAGGTCACCCAGGGAGCTGCAGGGATGCATACGAATTTTAACCCAAGTCTCCCTGATCCTAGTCTGGCACTCTAACCCCGCATGACACTCCTCCTCCCGCCCTCCAATCTATGCCTCTGCGGGAGCTTTCCTTGGAGGGATCCTGCGTCTCACCAGCTCTTAAGCTCTCTGCGCCAGCCATCTGCCACCCGCACCCTGAGTTTTGTCCGGGCACCTCCATCTCCTCCACCCGCCTTTCTTTGCCTGTCCTCCCTACTTGGTGTCTCTTGTTTGACTTGCTAATGCCGATCTCCACAGCTGTTGTAGCAAAGGTCTGGGTGCCTGTCAGCCAGGCTGAAATCCCCCCGCAGGCTTTCCTGGGGGTGCCTGTCACTTAGCCGTCCACCTTGCTCGCCTTTCTGGTGGCTCCGCGTGTCCTTTCTCCTCCTGACAGGCAGGCGCAGCCAGGTTGAACGGAGACGCCGTCACCTGAAGGGGAAGGAAGGTTGCGGAGCTGCTCCTTCCCACCCACGACGCCCCTTCATCCTGGGACGGGGGGGGGGGGCGACGCTGCAGTCGGCCTGGCGGCTCTGCGCACCTGCCTTTGGGAGGGGGCTGCAGCACCTGGGCGGAAAGGGGCCTCCGAGGACTTGCCGGATCATCCCGGGGGGGGGGGGTGTGTGAAAGATGAGCAGCCCGCCTTTGGGACAAGCATGGCTGCAAGTCAACGCTAAAAGAGAAGGATCCTTGTGGACAGGAGACACCGCTGCGCAGGGGCACCGACTTGCGCCCCACATGGGCGCCCCGTGACGCGTCCCGCCCGGGCCTCCTTCTCCCTGCGCGGCATCCGGCAGGCAGGAGGAGGATGGGGATGGCGGTGGGGGCTGGGATGCGCGGAGGGCGCCCGGCAGTGCATGTCGGGCCCCTCAGCATTGGGGGGTTCAAAATATTGAGGGGGCTGGAGCCCCTTGCACCCCCTATACCCGGCGCCGGTGCTGGTGTGCACACAACACTAGTGCATTTTACGGGGTGGGTTGGATTGCTCCGTTCGTGAGAGTACACCCACTGCGTGATATTCAGCTAGGTCTTACTCATAGTCATTCATGGACCTAGCTTAGTCATGCTCATTCATTTCAGTGGGTCTACGCTGTGTAATACTTCGGTGACTGTTTAAATCAATGGACTTAAGGGCTAGACTCAACTAACTGGGCCCGCTAGTCTGTGCCCATGCAAGGACTTCTGCTAACACAGTAGGGCTTTCCCCTTCCTCTCCTCCACATACCCCATGCCTCCCCCCAAACTGGTTCTGGGGTGGTCATGATAACTCCTAGAATGGGGGGCGGGGGGCGGCGGGAATAATTCCCTCAGGCAAGCAGAAATGCTTGTGCTGATGGACCATCGGCAACAGTGTGCTCGCTGTTGAATTCCACCCTAAGTATTTAAATCTCTATGATTGGCTATATTGGCTATCACTCAATACTACGAGTTTATAGCAATAGTACTTAGCCTACTTTTTCTTCTTCTTCTTTTGGTAAGTACATAGTCCTCAAGATTGCAGAGAAAAACCTCCAAAGAACATTTGGGTAGATCCTGCTAAATGCTTAGGCAATCAATCTATATGTCCATAAAGTAAAGGAGGGGCACTCCCAGTAGACAGTGGATGGGACAGTCTCCCTCATTGGCTGCCAGTGGTGTCACTCTCACTGCACATCTCTAGCTCCTCAATTTTCTGCTAGTCCCAACTTCCTTTCTCCAGTATGTGAATCCATCACCTGAAAAGGCAACTGCCAGTCATAAAAGGGTTAAAACATAAATGGGCAAGGAGATTAGGGCTGCAATCCCCACCCGGTGCTTACCTGAGAGCAAACCCCACCAATGCAGTGGGACTTCTGCGTAAATATGCATAGGGATGTGCTTAAGAATATAAATTAAAGCATGTGGTTGAAACCCTGGTTTTGCTTTGAATTTTATCTCTTATTGCAATGTAAGTCCACTGGGCTTTTGTCCTTCCTTCTCATGATTGCATTTTCGAACTGCCCAGGACTCTCAGCCTCTCTTCCTAGACATTGCGCCCTAAAACCTTGATTATATTTGACACTCTCATCAGAACTCTCTCGAATTGGTTTACTGTGTTTTGGAAGAGCAAACCCCACAACACTGTCCTTTCTTGGAGGTCTGACCCAGGCTGCACACAAGGTCTCCAATGTCTTACGGGGGGGGGGGGCGGGGGGTGTTGATTCAGTTCACATTTAAAGGTGAACTTCCCTAATTCACATTTTCCAAAACAAGATGCAAAGCAAGACATAGCCACCCACTTTGCCAATTTTGCAATGTACTTCTCCACCCAGGTAAAGGCATACAAAAATGCATATACTGGTGTAAAATGTGCGTAAAATGGTATCTATCCGTTCAAAATAACATACAAGAATGCAATGTGTTAGTGGGGAATTGTTTTTCAAAAATGTGTATGTTAAAGCAAAACTGCATACAAAAATGTCTACCTTAGGAAACATGCGCTATAAAAGTGGGGCTGATAGGTGCTGGAGTCCAATGACATTTGGAGGCCCACAGGTTCCTTGTCCCCGCCCTATGGGAGCCAGATGGGGACCGAGAGAGGGGACCGAATCTTTCATTCTTCTCCCTTGGTTTTCCTCCTGATGCCTTTATACGTCCTACCTAGCACAAAAGTTTCTCATCGAAGTACTCAGGTGAGCTTGTTCTACCACACAGTAAAGTCCATGGTAGGGCTTTACTGCTTTCAAACGAGTTGATCCACAGTAGGGATTCCCACACCACGGTGGGGGGAGAGGAAGCTTCCAGTCAGCTCTGCTGAGATGAGAGGAGACACTCTTCCGTATGAAAGATCAAGGGGAGAGTTAAAAACAGGAGTCACTGCACTCTGTTAATAAGTTCAGTCACTACACTTCTGACATCCCCCCAAGCTTTCTCCAGGATCAGCTGGGTGTCATGACACTTTGGAGCAGAAACTGGTTATGTATTGTGCTGATTGGCAGGAGGGTTGTGATGTCAGAGCAGGATTGCGGGTGTCACAAAAGCTGGTTTGGGGTTTTTTTGAATGTCATTTTTTATTATTAAAAAAGTTTAAAAGTACAAGCAGTGTTTTAAAGGAAAACAGGTTTCTCTGAACTTGTGTGCAGGGATGGGAAAAGGGAATTCATCATACATGGGCTGCTACTTGTGGTGTGACCATTTGCATGAAGAATGTGGGGAAATTGGGCAGCTAGGCCCATGCTGGCTCCTGTTTTAAGTTATGTCAACTCCCCACAAGGAAAACAGTGAATAGCTCAGCTGGGCAGAACATTCCTTCTAGTAAGCAAATACGCTAATGGCAACAAGAGCCATGCCGTTAAGCAAGTCGAGTTGGCCTGTCTCGTGCGACAGATTTGGGGGTGCCATTTAAAGAACAGCAAAATTGTCAATTACATACACTCCAACATTTTTCTGATGAAAATAGGGATGTCCATTCCATAATAATAATAACTTTACTATTTATACCCCACCCCTCTGACTGGGTTGCCACTCTAGGTGGCTTCTAACATATATAAAACATAATAAAACATTAAACATTAAAAAAACTTCCCTATACAGGGCTGCGTTCAGATGGCTCAGGGGTCAGCTAGCTCCATACCCTCCAACATTTCTCCCACGAAAATAGGGATATCCTAAGGAAAAGCGGGACATTCTGGGATCAAATCAGAAAAGGAGAGGGCTTCTGTAAATTGGAGATGTCCCTGGGAAACAGGGACACTTGGAGGGGTTTCAATTATTTAGTCAGTGTATTATTGCCATCAGCAGGGAGTACCCAAGTCTTGGGTTGAATGATGGCAGATACAGATTTCTGGTACTTTGACCTCACATTATAGAACCTAGGTAGGCTCATATGGTACACTAGAATTGCCCTAGCTGAAATTATTCCAGACCAGCAGCTTATTAGTTTAAACAATTATAATTTTTAAAATAAAATTATTGCTTATTGTAAAAACATTATATTTATACCCCACTTTTCTTTGATTAGAATCCTGGGAACTGTCATTTGTTAAGGGTGCTGAGAGTTGTTGTTGTTGTTGTTTAGTCGTTTAGTTGTCCACCTCTTCGTGACCCCATGGACCAGAGCACGCCAGGCACTTCTGTCTTCCACTGCCTCCCGCAGTTTGGTCAAACTCATGTTGGTAGCTTCGAGAACACTGTCCAACCATCTCGTCCTCTGTCGTCCCCTTCTCCTTGTGCCCTCCATCTTTCCCAACATCAGGGTCTTTTCCAGGGAGTCTTCTCTTCTCATGAGGTGGCCAAAGTATTGGAGCCTCGGCTTCACGATCTGTCCTTCCAGTGAGCACTCAAAAAGCAGAGACATCACCTTGCCAACAAAGGTCCGTATAGTAAAAGCCATGGTTTTCCCAGTAGCGATGTATGGAAGTGAGAGCTGGACCATAAATAAGGCTGATCGCCAAAGAATGGATGCTTTTGAATTATGGTGCTGGAGGAGACTCTTGAGAGTCCCATGGACTGCAAGAAGATCAAACCTATTCATTCTTAAGGAAATCAGCCCTGAGTGCTCACTGGAAGGACAGATCCGGAAGCTAGGGCTCCAATACTTTGGCCACCTCATGAGAGTCCTTTAATAAACTACAGCTTCTGGGAGGCTGCCAGCTCATCTTACCAAGTGCCTGATGCTGGATCAGGCCTCGTACTGCAGCAGCAGCAGCAACATGGCAAATGGTCCATAGAAGTTATTCCCTGTACACAGCTTCAGCAAAACAGACACTTTGTCAACCTGAAGCATTCCTATTACTAAATGGACCTTGTCTTGGAGGATTAGCCCTCTTAAAAATAAAAAGGCTGTGCACTATGCATGACATCATGCAAAGCCATTACATATTTGGCAAGAGCCTGTCTCAGCTTTGTACATTTCACTTCAAGTGTTGCACAGCATAGGTGAGTGCAATTCTTTTAAGCCAGAAGCTGAAGCTTGCTCAGCTTGTTCAAACTTTCAGTTTCTTCTTCTTCTTCTTCTTCTTCTTCTTCTTCTTCTTCTTCTTCTTCTTCTTCTTCTTCTCTTTGTCATTTTTCCAACTTGCACATTTTTCACAGAACTCGCTTTTCTGAATCCTTTTCTCCACTGCCCCTGGGGCTGCTTGCCCTTTGCTGCACTAGAAGATTTCCCGCTCCTACCCCCACCGAGAAAGGATCCCTTTGGGTCCTTGAGTGCTCCATGTTCCCTCCCCATCCCATCCAAGATCAAAGTCACATCCCTTCCCTAGGCGGCGTGGCGGACTCCAGCAATCTCCGTCCTCCCCCCCCCCCTACACACACATACTGGTTAATTTTTCATGAAGCATTATGATAATAAACAGCACCAGGCGACCGCATGTCTGCGTCCCATACAAATGAAGTGCTTAAGAAACCCACCAGACACAGGGAAGGAGTTAATCATGGGAGTGCATATATTTCCAGCTGCCAAAAGGTCTCTGAAGAGGGCGCAACCCAGCCCCTACCTCCAGAATGAGAATACTTGGTGGCTACTTGGCATGCAAGGGTTGCCATCCTTCTGCCGCACTCCCTCCTCGCCCCTCCCTCCACCTGACCTCCTGTTTGGAATGTGTAAGGTGCTCTGCCTTTGGAATCTAGGTAAATTCACTCTGAGTGCCTCTCCTGATCTAATTTTCAAAGTGATGGAGGAAGGAGAAATTGAAAAGGCAAACAACACCAAGAGGGGCTCAGCCAGCCTCCATCAAGACCTTTTCCTATAACACTCCCAAACCAGAAGAGCAAGGCTTCCACACCCTTTGGAGAGGGGCCATTGCTCAGGGATTAGAGCATGTGGCTGGCATGTCTAAGATGGTCCCTGGGCTCTTCTGGGCTCTCTCTCAGGTAGGAAGTCTTGGACGGCAGCTTTCTAAGCCCGAGTCCTTAGACATCAGCTGGTGGCTGGAGTGGTTGATACTAGGTCAGACGGACCAGAGGGTCTGACTCAGGATTAGGGATGGGAGAAAAAGTCTGTTTGGTCACATTTGAGTACAAACCTGTCTCATTGCATTCCCTGAAACAACCTGCAGACTGAAACGCAGCTATCCTTTCAAATTCACGCGTATCTGAATTTTTCAATGCATTTCTCCAACGCTATCACACGCACAAAAATGTATATTTTTTGTGCACCAGAATATGCATGAAAATGCATACATTAGTAAAAGTAAACTTTCAAAAATGTGTGTTATATATGGGGCAACTGCTTGCAAACACAGATGCATTATGTGTTTAGTTCAGATCCTCTTGTATGTATTACTGAAACACAATAAGGTCTCCATACTGTTGTTGGTTGTTTTTCAAAATGTATTTTCTTTCCTGTCTACTGCTTTTTCTGAGAAAATTCAATAAGCACCTTAAAAAAAAAAGAATACATTTGCAAGGGTTAAGCCTGGTCTCCTTTCATGTGCTCCATAATACAGTTGCTGCCATATAGAAAGAAGGACTTTGCTGCTTTGGTGAACACCCGTTTGGGCAAACAGGCGAGACATTTGATCTACAATCCAAAAGGTGATGTGGACCCTCTTTTTATAACTCAGAAACATTTCTGTGAGTGAAAGAGGAGGTAAAGCTTCCACTGCACCAAGACCAGCAGATCTTGCTTGGGCAGCCAGATGTGGCCCACAAGGCTTTCCGTTGACTAGGCCTCCTAGTAGCAACAGCAATACAGGATTTAACAAAGTAGCACTGAGGAAATGCAAGCTTTAGGAATGATATTGTTGTTGTTGTTGTTACTATTATTATCTTTCTTGGTGTGGCAGCCAGGAGATAAGAAGATGGGATCCTCTCCAGCCTAGACTCTTGGCAGAAGCTAGTAGAAATTAATATATCTGGCTCAACAGGAAATCTTAATTGGCATTCAAGGGGTGCCTCCTTACCTGGAGAAAAATCAGACAGTACAAGTTAACTAGTTTATTTATTGTTCCATTGCATTTTATTTTTTTAATCTCTCCCTTCTTCCAAGGAGCTCAGGGCAATATAGTAGATCACCCCCTTCCCAGCCCACATCACCCTCACAGCAACCCTGTGGAGTTGGGTTAGGCCGAGAGATGGCGACTGGCTACTCAGAGCATTGCAGGAAGGTGCTCAAAGAATCTGGGATTAGTTTACAACAGGAGTCAGCAAAATTTTTCAGCAGGGAGCCGGTCCACTGTCCCTCAGACTTTGTGGGGGGCCGGACTATTTTTTTTTGGGGGGGGAATGAATGAATTCCTATGCCCCACAATAACCCAGAGATGCATTTTAAATAAAAGCACACATTCTACTCCTGTAAAAACACCAGGCAGGCCTTACAAATAACCCAGAGATGCATTTTAAATAAAAGCGCACATTCTACTCATGTAAAAACATGCTGATTCCCAGACTGTCCGTGGGCCAGACTGAGAAGGCGATTGGGCCGGATCTGGCCCCCCGGCCTTAGTTTGCCTACCCATGGTACAACATTTACTCTGCCTTGCTTCCAGGCATTGCACAATCAACAAAAGTCTCGCACCCTGATCCTTTACCACGAGTAGCCTCAATTGGTGGCCATATTACAGAGCAGCAGCACTTTCTTTATTTACCTCTTGATTTTACTAAATGTAAACCTTGTTTTGCCAACCAAGGGTGAGAAGGGAAAAGCAGTAGCTTTGAGATAATAGTAGAGCCCATGCTTTGCATGCAGGATGTTCCAGCTTCAATTCCTGGTTTCTTCAGGTAGGCCTGGAAAAGACCCTCATCTCAGACTTTGAGAATCCTTGCCAGTCGGTTTGGGAAGGACTCAGCCAGAAGATTCAATAGTCTGTCAAGGTATAAGGGAGCTTCCTACATTTCTTGGTTGTGGTAACCATGTTGTGGCACTTTCTCTATTCCACTGAGCTCCCTTCAGACTTCTAAAAGAGGAGATATTAATACTAAAATCTTATACTTTGTTCCAGCCACCATGGTCATTATGATTCTCAAACCCCATAAATAAAATAAAATCATTGACAATGCTTAGAGAACACTTTCCACAGAACCTGTGACGTTCACACAGAATTAAAATCAATACGCCTCACCCTTAGAAAAATGTGATTAAGATTCATTTGGGTCTGCAGGGTTTTAAGAGATGGTTAATTGAACTATTCCCTTTCTTCTTCTCCTCGCTGCTGTTATGTTGTATTCATTCGGCCTTACTGTATTTTAATCTACAGTGGTACCTCAGGTTAAGTACTAAATTCCTTCTGGAGGTCCGTTCTTAACCTGAAACTGTTCTTAACCTGAAGCACCACTTTAGCTAATAGGGCCTCCCGCTGCTGCCGCGCCACCAGATCACGATTTCGGTTCTCATCCTGAAGCATAGTTCTTAACCTGAAGCACTATTTCTAGGTTAGCAGAGTCTGTAACCTGAAGCATATGTAACCTGAAGTGTATGTAACCCGAGGTACCACTGTATTTTGTTGGTTTTTGTTCTGCTTTCGTTTAATTGGTAATTATTTCCAGCTGTTTTGTGATGGTTTGGGGTTTATAAAGTTAGGATTTTAACCATGAACCACCTTGAAGGCATTGCTAAGTCAAAACAACTTGTAAAGGTAAAGCTAAAGGGACCCCTGACCGTTAAGTCCAGTCGTGAATGATTCTGGGGTTGTGCGCTCATCTTGCTCTATAGGCCGAGGGAGCCGGCATTTGTCCGCAGACAATGGTCATGTAGCCAGCATGACTAAGCCACTTAGAGCAGCGCACGGAAATGCAGTTTACCTTCCAGCTGGAGTGGTACCTATTTATCTACTTGCACTTTGATATGCTTTCAAACTGCTAGGTTAGCAGGAGCAGGGACTGAGCAATGGGAGCTCACCCCGTTGCAGGGATTCGAACCACCGATCTTCTGATCGGCAAGCCCAAGAGGCTCAGTGGTTTAACCCACAGTGCCACCCACGTCCCTTAAACAACTTGTAGCTACATATAAAAGCAGCTGCCCCAACTGAGTTCTAGCCGCAGATTACAATTGCTAGCCCACACTGAGGGGGGGGGTGTGGTCCAGTTCACATCGCACCACTTTTGACAGAACCTGGATTTGCATGTTTGCAGACATGGAGATCTCTCTCCTGGATTGGAGCAAATGATGCCCTTCTCCTCCTCCTTCTGATTGCTGGATCCTGAGTTTGTATCACCCCTCAAAGACTGTCACTGGTTTGCACTTGGGACACTCTCTTCTCCAGGATGACCAGGTTTGTCTTCCTCTTGACAAGGGGTGGGAAACATATCCCTTGCGGAATTGCATCTCCCCACTCCACCCAACTCTGATGGCAGGGACCAGGCTGACTAACAGCCAACTGGATCTGCCTTTACTTTCAAAGGAGAAGACCGGGCCAGTCACCCATCACCTGATCCACAACTTCAAGGAGGAATGCTTTTGAAAGCATGGAACAGACCTGTTTGCTAGCCAGCCTGATCTGTGCCTTCAAAGGTGAAACGTAGATCAGGTCAGCTGGCCAGCCCCTTCCAAGTCCTCCCCAGGCAGGAGAGGGTTTTTTTAATGGGTTGTGTTTAAAAAGCAGAGTTAGTTTGGTACCTGATATTGCCTGATGGATACATCCAGACAGGCAGGCCCTTAGTGAATGTTTTCCTTTAGCTCCCCCTCTAAGAAACCGCAGATGCTCACAGTGCTGTTCTAATAATCAGATGGTGTATATAAACCATAAACACACATGTTGTCCTTGCAGGCAATGCTAAATAAATATTAGTTTGTCAGCCCTCAAACTGTAAAGAGATGTGCAGGCTGTGCACGCTTGTTCAAACTCCATGTTCAACGCTACATACACCACAGATGTGCATAGGGCAGGTGTGGGGAGCCTCCTCCAGCCTGAGGGCCACATTTCCTTCTAGTGGCAGCTGGAGCCAGGAGTAAAAGAGGGCAGAAGAACAAAGGTGAATTTTACCTTCATACAGTAGGCTAGTTTCTACACACACATACACCCCTTTCCATCCACCCTCCATTCAGGAAGCAAAAGGATTATTCAAGGATGCATTCTGGTCAGGCAGAAATACTCAAAGAGGCTGCAATGTAGGACAGGTGAGAGATGTGAATAATGAAGGTCAGTCCCGAGGGCCAGACAGAGATGATATTATTTATTTATTTATTTATTTATTTATTTATTTATTTGTACCCCGCCCATCTGGCTTGGTTTCCCCAACCACTCTGGGCTGCTTCCCATAAAGATTAAAAATACATTAAAATGTCACACATTAAAAACTTCCCTGAACAGGGCTGCCTTCAGATGTCTTCTAAAAGTCTGATAGTTGTTTATTTCTTTGACATCTGATGGGAGGGCGTTCCACAGAGCGGATGCCACTATTGAGAAGGCCCTCTGCCGGGTTCCCTGTAACTTTGCTTCTCACAGTGAGGGAACCTCCAGAAGACCCTCGGCGCCGGACCTCAGTGTCTGGGCTGAACGATGGGGGTGGAGACGCTCCTTCAGGTATACTGGGCCGAGGCCATTTCTGGCTTTAAAGGTCAGCACCAATACTTTGAATTGTGCTCAGAAATGTACTGGGAGCCAATGTAGGTCTTTCAGGACTGGTGTTATATGGTCTCGGCGGCTGCCCCCAGTCACCAGTCTAGCTGCCGCATTCTGGATTAGTTGTAGTTTCCGGGTCGCCTTCAAAGGTAGCCCCACGTAGAGCGCATTGCAGTAGTCCAAGCGGGAGATAACTAGAGCATGCACCACTCTGGTGAGACAGTCTGCGGGCAGATAGGGTCTCAGCCTGCAAACCAGATGGAGCTGGTAGACAGCCGCCCTGGATACAGAATTGACCTGTGACTCCATGTGAGTCCAAAATGACTCCCAGGCTGTGCACCTGGTCCTTCAGGGGCACAGTTACCCCATTCAGGACCAGGGAGTCCCCCACATCAGCCCGCCCCTGTCCCCCAAGAACAATACTTCTGCCTTGTCAGGATTCAGCCTCAATCCATTAGCTGCCATCCATCCTCCAACCGCCTCCAGGCACTCACACAGGACCTTCACTGCCTTCACTGGTTCCGATTTAAAACAGAGGTAGAGCTGGGTATCATCCGCATATTGATGGACACCAAGCCCAAACCCCCTAATGATCTCTCCCAGTGGCTTCATGTAGAGAGTCCTGGGGGGTGAATTCCTCCCCCCCGGGCCTAAAGTTCCTCATCCCATATAGTATGGCAGACTTAAATCCTGAACGTAACAACCCTGCATGATAGCCATTCATCAGAGAGTGATATAGTGCTAGGTCCCCAAACGAGGAAGTTGATGCTTAGGTTCTGTTGGCAGGATAGAATGAATGTCACAGGAAGCACTTAACATAACAAGCACGCAGCTTCCTTGAGTGGGGTGGGCCATGCATGCTTTTTTCAGTTACGGAATTGCTGCTTGTCTCAATTCCCCACCCGTGAAAGAGCCACATCCTTCTCTATCAGGCAGGTATGTTTGCTCCTCCACATCTGTGCATTAACTGTCTCAGCTACTCTCTGAAGAACTGCCCACTAGGGAAATTAACAGGGATTGATCTCTGATGGAAACTGGTGTGCACCCTGCAAAAAGGGTACCCAGCACACCTGCTGTACAATGAAGAACACTCTTCCCCCCACAAGCACACATGCCTTCTTGGGAAATAGCATAGTGCTTCTAATAAGCCCAAGCAGAATCACTAAACGCCCAGAACTTAGGAGAGATTAATTTTCAACTCCCCATGCAAATCAGCCATAATTAGGATGGATTTAGTTCACACAGCATGGGCTGAGATGATGGAAGCAGAGGAGGTGAGCTCTGTCTATCAACCTTTCATTTTTTTAAATCATGAGATAATGATTTTGTGTGAGCCAAGGATCCCACAGCCCAGGCTCCTGGCACATGGAACTGGCTGCATGTGGAACTGACATTTGTTGCTGCAAGGTCCCAGGGAAGTAGCAAGCAGGAGGCAAAAGCATCATCTCCTGCTCCTCACTACTCACCTCCAACGTTTTGATTCAGATCTGTGGGATGTACATTATTACTAGAGCAGTCAAGTACAGCATTTTCCTTTTGCCTAGAATGGACACACAGGGGAATGTGGCTCCAGACACTTCCTGTCATACCTGTTCTGGAGTTTCCTCCCCCTGTGTGTGACCAAGTAGATGGGCATGGCCCTAGCTGACCAGATAAAAGGGTTGGCCACACAACCATCTCTCTCTTGGACCTTTGGCCTCTTGCTCTCCTGGCTCTTAGCCAGCGCATGGCTCAGCCTTCACAAGCAGGAAGTCTGAGATGTAGCTCAGACTTCTTCTCACTGTAACCACAAGATAAAGCCTGACTTCAGATTACTGCTGTGAACTGAATGTGAGTAAAACTTTATTCTTACTTTATTTTAAGAGGGAAATAAAGGGGAAACTTACCAGGAACACTCCAGACTGGACAAGCCAAACTGAATTACTTAATTACAGGATTCTAATGAATCATCAACTTGCTTCCAATAAGTTGCAAAGGGAATGTGCTCTGCTGTTTACTCATGAGCATGAGTGAGGAGGGATAATATCAAAACAATATATCCTCTCCTACCTTCCTTAATATTCCCACAAGATCTGGGGATTTCCCCAGAGCTGTGGGGAGGGGGGCTCCATAGCCCTGTCCTGAGCAGAAGGGATACCCTTGTTCTCACCCCTTAATTGGGCTCAAGGCTCTCCTGATTTCCACATCTCTCTCTCTCTCTCTCTCTCTCTCTCTCCACTTACTGTGACAACGGCCCTCCATTCCAGATCTGGAACCTACTTTTATTCAGTATTTAATTTAGCAAAAAGAAAGGTGCTGATTCAAATGCATCAAGAAACCAGCTTCCATCCCTTTGCTCCGCCAACCACAAATCCCAGATATGCTGAGCGCTGAGTGTACTCACCATTTTGAGCTCCCTGATATTTGTTTTCTTTCAGAGATTGGAGGGTGCTTCCAGATGGGGACTTTATAGTGCAAATGGGTATTTCAGGCATTGCGGGTCATTGGCAACAAGGTTTGTTTGTTTTTATTTTATCTTATTTTAAAAATTTCTATACTGCTTTATATTTTAAAGAAAAGTCTCAAAGTGGTTTACAGCATATTAAATCAATAAAACATAAATAAAACAATCTGAAGAAAGTCAAATATAGAGTATACAGTCAAAGTAACATAACAGAAAACTAAAATATTATCTTAAAGGTTTCAAAATACAGTGGTACCTCAGGTTAAGTACTTAATTCGTTCTGGAGGTCTGTTCTTAACCTGAAACTGTTCTTAACCTGAAGCACCACTTTAGTTAATGGCGCCTCCTGCTGCCACCGCGCTGCCGGAGCATGATTTCTGTTCTCATCCTGAAGCAAAGTTCTTAACCCAAGGTACTATTTCTGGGTTAGCGGAGTCTGTAACCTGAAGCATATGTAACCTGAAACGACTGTAACCCGAGGTACCACTGTAAAACATTACAAAGGAGGTCAAATACAGAATACATATTTAACATAGTAGGGCTTGGTGAGTCCCCCTAGGGCAGGTAGAAAGATTTTCACAGAAACTCTAAATCTATATAAAATGGGAGGGAGACAGGGTAGGATACTGATGCCAATAATGTCATGTGGATGCTGTTAAAAGCACTAGTTTGGAAGCACCCCCAGCAGCATCACATCCTGTAAGACCAATTTCATTGTTTTTATGCCTGGGCAGTGGAAATCAGGTGTCTCTTAGATGAATACCCAATTCAGATTTCATTGCCCTTAATTTTAAGATGCTCCATCCCTGATTGTCCCTTTTTAGAAGAGGGGTGGGCCCTCCAGGCATTGCTGGACTATAACTGCCATCATGCCTGGCCTTTGGGCCATCCTGGCTGAGCTTGTTAGTCCAATGGCACCTAGAGGGCCACAGGCTCCTTATACCTGCACTGAAA
The DNA here is from genome assembly GCF_965153285.1 of Podarcis tiliguerta. Taxonomy (NCBI): domain Eukaryota; kingdom Metazoa; phylum Chordata; class Lepidosauria; order Squamata; family Lacertidae; genus Podarcis; species Podarcis tiliguerta. Next base: position 117,601,854 of record NC_139535.1, on the reverse strand, counting down.
ATGTCCTGGCACTCCTCCAAGTGTGTTGGGAAGAAATGACACACACACACACACACACACACACACACACACACACCCCGGTGTATTAGTGACAACAATGTTATGATGGAGTACTGATCAGTGAAAGGTACAAGCCACACTATTTAATTTTAATTAACACCAGATCCCTGAGTGCCATTAGCAAAACCGAGAAGTAGGCAAACAGCTGAAAGTCCTGCCTGTCCCCCAGCGGTTATCACAATCCTGGCAGCGGCTGTTTGAAGATTCCAAGGCACCTCATAAACCCATCTCCAAATATTTAGCTAATTAACACTGTCTACCCCAGCCTCAGCTCCTGTTTATGCATCTAGTTGTGGAGGCAGGCATCTGATTACACCAGGCAGCTAGAGAATCCACAAGAGGTGAGGAGTGTTCAGTTTCTGTTAATTGATTCTCATGGAAACTTACAGATTCTGGCTTCACACAATTAACTCAAGGCAGTGTCAATTTACTCTTGGCAGAAAGCCAAGGTCTGCTTGACCTAGAAACTACTGACTCTGATTGGTTAACGACCAGCACTCAACTCTGTTATCTGCGAATGCTAGCACAGTTTGGTGTGGTAGGTGTGTTAGGAGTAGGAGTGCTGTATATGGTTGAGAGAGAGAGAGAGAGAAAGAAAGGATTTATTTTGCTTTGTTTTGTATGCAGAAACTCTGCTGGTTTCTTTTCCCTTTTAATAAATCCTGTAAATAGTTATTCTGAGTCTAGCTGACTAGTCATTTCCACCTCAACTAGCTTCTTCGCTGTGCAGGAAAACTCTGCTACGTTTGGGCTAAAGCCATTAGAGCTATGCCTGACACTTCAAAGTTCCATGAGGTTATGGGTATTGTGCTGCCAGCCTGAGTTGTGGTGGTGTCAGCATCAACGGTGTTGGTTCCAGAAGTTCCAGAAGTTCCAGACACTGGTTGGTTCCTGACTGTTGTGAGCTGGTGACGCAGTGGACACAAGGACAACAGACGCAGCGTGTGAATGCTGGTTGCTGTGGTTCCTGTTTTCTCTCTCGGTGGTCGTGAGTAGCTGGTTCCGGGTTCCAGGGACATCGCTCTCAAGATGGCCTCACAACCAGTTCAGATGGCTTTTGAGCGTCTGAATGACTCCAATTACTTGCTGTGGTCGGAACGCATGCAGGCAGTGCTGCAGAGGGATCGTCTCTGGCAAGTGGTGAGTAAGTTTCCTGCGAAGCCTGATGATGAAGACCTCGATAAAGACCAAAGAGCAAGGGCCACAATTGTCTTGGGGCTGGAAGATTCCCAGTTGCCGTATGTGAGGGGAATCAAGACAGCTAGAGGTGTGTGGCAAGCACTTAAAGAACTCCATGTGCATGAGACAGCGGTTTCCAAGCTGTTCATTCGCAAGGCATTGTACAAGGCAATGTTACAGCCTGGGGTTACAATGCAGGAACACCTACACAGTTTACAGTTAAAGTTTGTTGCGCTACAGGAAAGAGACTGTGCGTTAGACCAGCAGGAGAAGGTGGCTATTATTTTGAGTTCTCTCCCGGAAAGCTGGGATAATTTAGTTTTGTCTCTAGAAGGTTTACAGGAGCGTGATTTATCAGTCAGTTATGTCACTGGGCGTTTGATTGAAGAATGGCAGAAGAGGCAAGAAAGGTCGTTTGCTGCAGAGGCTTCTACAGGCGGGCGGTTTGGAAGGAGTTCTCATGCCGTGCCAGAGGTGACGCAAAAGCAGCGTACCGGTGAGGAGTCAGCGTTTGCTGTTAGGCGTTGTTTCCGCTGTGGGTCTTCAGCGCATCTAAAACGACAATGTCCGGAGTTGGTCAAGTCTCAGTGGCCGGTGCAGGAGCAGAGACGAGATCAGCAGCAGCAGCAGCAGCAGCGTAAAAAGAAATTCTTCAAACGAAAACAGTCGGCTCAGCTGGTGACCGCAGAGGTCAAGATTGCTGATGAGAAACAAGCTGTCTGGGTGGTCGATTCAGGAGCGTCTCGGCACATCGTAAATTCAGATGAATTGTTTGTTTCCAAGAACTCAGCACAGCGCAGCCAGGTGACTCTAGCAGACGGAAGTACTTCCGAAGTGATTTTGGGGGGTGCAGTTTTTGTTCCTTGTCTTCGTGAATGCCTGCAAAATGTACTTTGTGTACCTTCATTAAGGAGCAATCTGATGTCTGTAGACTGTTTGCTAAAAGCTGGGTTTAAAGTGTATTTTGAAGGAGACAGTTGCATTATTAAGAAGGCTGGTGAGATTTTAGGCACTGCTAAGTCAGAGGGAGGCTTGTTTTGGCTTAAAGCAGGATCTCAAGTTGCAGCAGCAGTCAGTAAATCTCAGCCTGCAGTGAATAACAAAGCTATACATGACAACTGTGTGCACTTATTGCATAGGAAAATGGGGCATGCTGGCTGGAAAAGTGTACTAAAAATGTCTGAATTGGCTGATGGGGGTAATTTGAAGAGTTGTAACAAGTACCTTGATTGTAATGTTTGTAAAAAGGTTAAAACCCACAGAGTCTCTTACCCCAGAAGTGACAGAGTTAGTGAGTCACCGCTACAGCTGGTTCACATGGACGTAATTGGTCCATTTCCTGTAAGCAGGGGTGGATCGCGTTTTTCATTAACAATTGTGGATGACGCCACGCGTTACTCTTGGGTTTTTCCCATGAAGAATAAGGGTGACGTGTTCACTAAGTTTAAAGGCTGGGTGGCATCTGTGGAAAGATTTCTGTCCACTAAACTCAAAAGGATTCAGACGGACAGAGGTGGCGAATTTATGTCAAATGCTTTTAGAGATTGGTTACAAAAGCGTGGCATTGGGCATAGAAAAACGAACTCTTTTTCCCCAGAGGAGAATGGCGTTGCAGAACGAAAACATAGATCTTTACAAGATATGATGTTTGCCATGCTTGATGATGCTGATTTGCCCATGTCTTATTGGGGGGAGAGCATGCTCACCGCGTGTTATCTCCAAAATAGGCTCTTTCATCAAACAATAGGTACAACTCCGTACTTTAAATTGTTTCACAAAAAACCCAAAATTGACCATTTGCATGTGTTTGGATCAAAAGCCTGGGTATTAATTCCAAAACAAATGAGAAAGAAGGGAGATCCTAAGACCAAACAGTTAGTGTTTGTGGGTTACCAGGAGCTGGGAAAAGGTTTCCGTTTTGCTGAAGGGACAAATGGCATTGTGATCTCCAGGAATGCCAGTTTTTGTGAACATAGTGGCTGGGAGAGACTACATGCCAATACTGAGGTTTGGTTTGAACCTTCTCAGGAGCTTCATGACTCTGAAGGTAAACATAGAGAATCGGAGTCTGAGGGGGAGGAAAGTTCAGATAAGAGCTCTCAAGAAAGTGGAATTAGCCAGAGACCAGTTGCTAAGCAACAAAAGAGAGGTCGTAGTTCTGAGGAGGAAAGTGGGTCAGAAGAAAAAATTTCTCCCAGAAGATCTAAAAGACAAAACAAAGGAGTGCCTCCGGTGCGTTTTTCTCCGGATACTGCAAATGTGTTTAGTGTAATTGCAGAGCCCAAGAGTTTTCAGGAGGTGTTAAAGTTACCAAAAGAGGAGGCAGAGCTCTGGAAACAGGCAATGGAGGAAGAGATGTCCTCTCTGAATGAGCACAAGGTCTTTACACCAGTAGCAGCGCCTGAGGGGGCAAAGATTGTAGGCTGCAGGTGGGTGTACAAACTTAAACCTCTGGTGACAGGAAAGTACAAATACAAAGCTCGTTTAGTGGCTCAAGGATACTCTCAGAGGCCTGGAAAAGATTATGACGAGATTTTTTCCCCTACTGCTAAGGCGGAAAGTGTAAGGTTGATTCTAACGCTTGGAGCAAAGAGAAAACTCTTGTTAAACCATTTTGATATCCAGACTGCATATTTACATGCACCAATATCAGAAGACCTGTATCTAGCTGAACCGCCTGGTTATGAGACAGGTTCCAATAGAGTGTTGAAATTAAACAAAGCTCTATATGGTCTCAAACAGGCTGCAAGATCTTGGAACAAATGTTTCCATGAGGCCTTAGTGTCATTTGGTTTCAAGCAGAGTACAGCTGACAATTGCGTTTATGTACGTGGTACAGGCAGTGATCAAGAGTTTTGTCTGATTTATGTAGATGATGTATTGTATGCTTGCAAAACTGATAAACAAACTAAAAGGTTTGCCAAGCAATTGTCCAGTAAGTTCAAAATGAAAGACTTAGGCCCGGTTAGGACATATCTAGGGTTGGAAGTGTGCTGGGCCCAAGATGGCAGCTGCCTAATTAGTCAGCAGAACAAAGTTAAACAACTACTGACTACATACAGGATGCAGGATTGCAAAGGGGCAGTGGTGCCTATGGATCCAGGTTTCATAAAAACACTTCATATAGATGAGAGTCCTGAATTTGAACATCCTGATGTATATCATTCTGTAATTGGAAGTTTATTGTATCTAGCACAGTGGTCCAGACCTGATATTAGCTACGCAGTAGGCATATTAAGTAGATTGGTCTCAAAACCCACACTAAATGCCTGGAAAGGGGTAAAACAAGTTCTGAGATACCTCAAACAGACAATTGGCTATAAGTTACAATTAAATTCTTCAGAGGATGAAATGTTGGTTTGCTATTGTGATAGTGACTGGGGAAATTTGCCAGATAGAAAATCTGTCACAGGACTAGTCATAATGGTCGGTGGAGCTTTAATCAGCTGGCGGTCACGCAAGCAAGACATTGTAAGTGTGTCATCAACGGAATCAGAGTATGCCGCATTGAGTGAATTGTGCAACGAGGTGATTTATTTCAAGCATTTGTTAGCAGATTTAAATGTAAATTGTGGAGAACCAGTACAAGTTTACATTGATAATCAGGCTTGTATAACCTTAAGTAAAACAGAGGGTTTCAAATCACGTTCCAAACATATCTCTGTAAAATACCAAAATGTGCGTTGCTGTGTACAAGACAATATAATCACATGTACTTATGTATCAAGTGAAGAAAATGTAGCAGATGTATTAACTAAACCATTGGCAAAGATAAAGAACAAGCAAATGTGCAAGAGTTTAGGTTTGCTGGAAAAATAATCTCCTACATAGGTGTTATTTGATGTTAATTGTCCAGCAGAATCTGTGAGGGGGTGTTCAGTTTCTGTTAATTGATTCTCATGGAAACTTACAGATTCTGGCTTCACACAATTAACTCAAGGCAGTGTCAATTTACTCTTGGCAGAAAGCCAAGGTCTGCTTGACCTAGAAACTACTGACTCTGATTGGTTAACGACCAGCACTCAACTCTGTTATCTGCGAATGCTAGCACAGTTTGGTGTGGTAGGTGTGTTAGGAGTAGGAGTGCTGTATATGGTTGAGAGAGAGAGAGAGAGAAAGAAAGGATTTATTTTGCTTTGTTTTGTATGCAGAAACTCTGCTGGTTTCTTTTCCCTTTTAATAAATCCTGTAAATAGTTATTCTGAGTCTAGCTGACTAGTCATTTCCACCTCAACTAGCTTCTTCGCTGTGCAGGAAAACTCTGCTACGTTTGGGCTAAAGCCATTAGAGCTATGCCTGACACTTCAAAGTTCCTCAAGAGATAAGGTGCAGACTCTGCAAACTATTTGGAATGAGCCAAACCTGTCAGGCTACATACCGGTACATGCCATACATTTAAGGCACTCTCCCACCAAAGAATTCTGGGAACAGCAGGGCGTGGGTGGTGCTGTGGTCTAAACCACTGAGCCTAGGGCTTGCCGATCGGAAGGTCGGGGGTTCGAATCCCCGCAATTGGGTGAGTTCCCGTTGCTCGGTTCCTGCCCACCTAGCAGTTCGAAAACACGTCAAAGTGCAAGTAGATAATTAGGTACCACTCTGGCGGGAAGGTAAAAGGCGTTTCTGTGTGCTGCTCTGGTTCTCCAGAAGTGGCTTAGTCATGGTGGCCACTGTCTGCGGACAAACGTCGGCTCCCTCAGTCTACAGAGCAACTGAACTTAACTGTCAGGGGTCCTTTACCTTTACCTTTACCTTTACCTTTACCTTTACCTTTTTAACAAACTACAGGTCCCAGTATTCTTTCTGTAACATGTGGACATTCCTTGCTTTCTTCCACCTCCTTACCCCAGGGTCAGGTCCTGTTCTCATGGGATTTGCATCGCCTTGTGGGGCGTGGGGAGCAGACAAAATGGCTTACAAAGAGCAAAGCAGAAGCTTACATGGAGCCAACCAGAGCTTAAAATAACCATGGCTTGATGCTGTTTCTTTTCTTAACAGAATGAAGAGAAGATAAATTAAGGCCCACACACCAACAAGGTTTGATAATTCTCCCACTACTGAGTGGACCCCAGGCCCAATTCTATTCACCATGCACATTAATTCCCTGCTTTAGCACCAAGGAGCAGATGCTTCTTCGCTCCTGCAGAGGTGTCAATGAGAGACACAAATAGGGCAGTGGGGCTGGCAGCCTCAACACTCACAGAAGCACCTCCACCTGAAGACCTGAGCTCACCTGCTAGGAATCCCTGTTCCCTGCCCTCCACGGTCGCTTCACTGACATTCCCTCATTCTAATGCATTGCTGTCCAAGTTCTGCTGATGCTTCCCAAGGTAACCCTGTTCTCTCACTGAGCTTTCCTCCAAAAATGGAGAAGGGCACCCACCCTGCCTTATCCTGCCATTGAAATCTTCCACAGCAGAGAGAGAGGTCTATTCAGCTACCAGTTTCTTCCTGCATCTGGAGACATGTCACATAGAATCATAGAGTTGGAAGGGACCCAACGGTCATCTAGTCCAACCCCCTACAATGCAGGAATCTCAACTAAAGTATCCATGACAGATGGCCATCCAACCTCTGCTTGAGAACCTCAAAGGAAGGAGAGCCCACAACGTCCCAAAGGAGACTGTTCCACTGTTAAACAGCCATTACTGTCTGAAAGTTTTTCTGTATGTTTAGTCGGAATCTCCTTTCTTCTAACTTGAAGCCATTGGTTCGAGTCCTACTCTCCAGAGGAGGAGAAAACAAGCTTGCTCCATCCTCTATGTGACAGCCCTTCAGATATCATATCTCCTCTCAGTCTCCTCTTTTCCAGGCTAAACATACCCAGCTCCTTCAAGGGCTCCTCGTAAGGCTTGGCTTCTAGACCCTTGATCATCTGCACATGTTCCAGCTTGTCAACATCCTTCTTAAATTGTGGTGCTCAGAATTGGACAGAGTATTCCAGGTGTGGTCTGACCAAAGCATATTAGAGTGGGACTATGACTGTTAGGATTCTTGCCCTGTGTTTGCAGTCATGGGATTGCTTCTACCACATGACGGTGTATGTTTTCATTCCACAGTGTGGGAAGTGACGGAGACAGGATGTTTGTATTACTGTGTTCCGTGATGTGGGACTATTGTCCTTTGTTCCCTCTCTTTGCTGTCTGATGAGAAAGAGGAAGGAGCTGAGTCAGAATGCTCCGAGTTTATTATATGTAAATAAAGTAGTTTAGCCAAAATGTTGTGCTGCTGAGTCTGTCACGCGAACTCCCAACACTCTGCAGAATCCTGAAGTGTGCTGATGGCTCTCAGAGATGTCAGTCGCTGTGATGTTCGGGCTGGAGAACGCTTTTGAAGCTCCCGAACGAATGACCAGGAGGGAGAGAACATGCCAGTCGGGCATGTGTGTCTCTCTGATGCCTACTCACATGTAGGACGCTCCTGACAATAACTTCCCTTGATCTGGACGCTATACTTCTGTTGATGCAGCCTAGAATAGCATTAACTTTTTTTGCTGATGCATCACACTGTTGGCTCATTTTAAGCTTGTGGTCCACCAATAACCCTAGATCCTTTTCACATGTACTGCTAGTAAGCCAGGGTCCCCCATCTTATATTTGTGCATCTGGTTTTTCGTACCTAATTGAAAAACATTTTGTTAGCTATGCTCCAATCTGTAATGGTCATTTTGAATTCTGATCCTGTCTTTTACATCATTAGTTACCCCTCCAAGTTTGATCTCATCAGCAAATTATGCAACCCACATTTTACCAGCTTCCTTGCGAGAATATCATGGGGGACTTTGTGAAAAGCCTTACTAAAATCAAGATACACTATGTCCACAGCATTCTCATGATTCACCAAGTTTGTAATTCCATCAAACAAAGAAATCAGATTGGTCTAGCATGACTTATTTTTGAGAACCCCATACTGGGTCTTAGTAATCACAGCATCCTTTTCTAAATGCTTACAGGCCGATTATTGAATTACCTGTTCTAGGACCTTTCCTGGTATCAGTGTCAACCTCAGGGGTTGGCTGTTACTGGGGCTTCTTTTCCCCCCTTTTTGAAGACAAGATTTGCCCACCTGCAGTCTGCAGGGACCTCATCTATTCTCCAAGAATTCTCAATGGTCATATCAAGGCAAAACTCCCTTAGGACTACATTGCCAATCAGGGCACATGCTAGTACCAACCATTCTGCCTATTCTGGTTGCTAAGCAACACCCCGCTCCCCAGTTAGGCAGTTTACTGGAAAAATAATTAACTCTTAAGTTTCACATGGAATGATCTCTTCTGTTACACTTCCAACAGGGGACAGAATAGACTTATGAACACATCCAGAACTGACATGAACAGAAATTTGATTGATTGATTGATTGATTGGTCAATCCATCCATCCTGTCAGCATCGCCCTTGAGCCAGTGCCACTAACTGGACTCATCCACTTCAAACCCGACTGGGCCAGGCGAGCTGGGTAGCACTTCCAGAGACCACCTTCTGCACAGGAACTGGTCAAAGTGCTGTGGACTCACAGCTTAGTGTTGTGAGCACCGGATTCACTCCCACAAGAAGACAGTCGTCGCACAGCAGAGTGTAGCAGAGCATAAATGACTTGGAGAGCAGCTCTGTAAAATATCTTCTTTATTCTATCTACAACTATAATACACAACTATATACAGAGCTAAATGAGGTCTAAACTAAAAAACTGAACTGCACTGAGTGTCTGCAGCTGCTCTTAGCAGCAACCTTATCTATACACACAATCTCTAACACTCAGTCTCTCTCTCTCCGACACACTGACTGACTGATGTTAGGCTGGAGCGGAATAAGTAGAGAGCAGAACACCGCCCCTCCTCTCTGGAAAATCACCAGACTCATCAGCAGATTCTTGGATATGGGAGGGGTGAAATGTCCTCATCCATCCATCTATCCCTCGTCTACAGAGATTTGAGGGACTGAGCGGGCCCAGAACCTGCTACAACAAGGCATTCTGAAAATGCTTATACCCTCACTGGTACTTGGGGGTTCCTGCCCAGATGCCTGCTGGGTAGAATCTGGCAGTATCCCTAACTCAGTGCTCTAAGAACTCTGCCTGAGACTGCAGCTCAGGGAGCCATCTGAATTTGCTCTCCTCGTAAAAGAACTATTGTGTTAACAGAAGGGAAAATTGCATTGGATTAACAAGCATTCCAAAGTGCATTGCCACGCCCCTTCCTGAAGCAGTTCTTTCTCATTTATACTCGCATTAGGGGACCATCTTCCAGCATGCAGATGGTTCCCAGGGCGTTGCATTTTTGAAAACCAGATGGGAATTGTGTGTTTCAGGGAAGACACTGGAGGGTGGTTGGGAATGGAGAGGTTAATATTTATCCTTGCCATCTGCACAATGCGAAAATGCTTTCATCAATCCTGCCCTCCCCACGGTTGCAAGGGGCCCAGTACGCACACGAATAAAAAAAGGACTTCTTGGACTTATTTCACATAGTGTTGGGTTTCATCGCTTTTTTTTCTTTGCTCACCTCCCACTCCTCTCCTTCCTAGCCCGTTCCCCCCTCCCAAAAAGAAGCAAAACACCAAAACGTTCTTTTGACGTAATTGGACCCGACACCACGGTTTTTGCAATAATAGAGGGGGATTATTGAGGCGACGAATATGCTACTCTTAATGCATTGAAAATGGCGAGGAAAAATAACAACCCAAATAAAGCACACACGGTCACCTCGGATTCTTATTTTCACATTGTTCCCCTCTGGACAAAAAACAATTACATTTGTATTGCAGGGGAGGGGAGGGGGGACCCAGAAAGAAGCAGCCAACCCCCACTAGCCTGGGGGCTGAAATGCAATCGCAGTATGCAGGAGCTTCCGATTATTCTATGATCTGTGCAAGATAAAAAGGGATTCAGCATCCAGCTTCCAAGCCGCTGAAGGTTGATCCTTCTGGCTTTTATTTTATTCAAACTCACTTTCAAATGAGACCGAAGATTGGCCTGAAGATAGATCTGGCACCAGCACCTCAGTTTCCAGAAGACTTGTTATTTAAGGGTTTGGGGAGGGCTGCCCCTTATATTTCAGAGTCCCAGGGGATAAAAACCCAGAGGATTCCTAGAAAATACATTCTGTTTCCCTAACCCCCAGCACAGGGGGACACCAAGCTGCCTTATGACAAGCCAGACGGTTTGTTCATCTAACTCAGTATTGTCTACTCTAACTGGCAGGAGCGCCCCAGGATTACAGGCAGGGATCTTTCCCCTCCCTGTCTGCAGACACTGGGGCTTGAACCTGGGTGCAAAGCAGGTTCTCTACTAATGAGCTAACACCTCATCATTCCAGTTAGGTTCACGAGGATCCAGAGAAATCATTCCATCCTACAAAGTAGCTTAGAAAATGAAGTCTTGACTGCAAAACCAGTTTGGTCTATTGGACAGAGAGCTTCACTGGGAACAGGAAGATCTACTTTCCATGTCCCAGCTTCACCAAAGATTGCTTTGGGGCCTTGGGCAAGATGCTACCCATTAACCCTTTGTACAATTGGATTAGGAGGGACAATCTTCGACTCTTAAGGCTGCAAAATAAACCCCAGGAGTTGCTAAGGGTAGAACCCCATAACTCTGTGCACAGTTGCCTCATACAATCTGCCATCAGGGCAACAGGCTTATCTCCCTCTAGGTCAGAGGTGGGAACCAGCTATTGTTGGACTACACCTCCCACCTTCCCTGACCACTGATCATGGTGGCTGAGGCCGATGGGAGTTAGAGTCCCACAACATCAGGAGGGCTACAGGCTCGCCATCCTTGCCCAGTAACCAGCATTTCTGGTTACTGAAGTGACTCCCCCACCCTCACAAATGCAGCCTGAATCTCATTTTCATGTAGACTTCCTCACAGTACTGTGGGGCCCTAGCTTCAGGGCCATGAGGCCAAAGTGAAGTGAATAATATTTGAAGTCCAACAAGCATTTTTCAAAACTGGCCCCATTCTGACCTGGCTCTGCCACTCTTGGAGGCCAATAAGGTTCCCAATCTGCCTTGTTGCCACTGACCTCTATTTAAACTCCAGGTGCCACCCCGTGTTCACTGCCAGCATCCTGCCCGCATTACTGCTTTCCTTCTTTCGCTCAAACGTCACTTTATTATATGCAAATGCTCTTGCCGTATTTATCGCTTTCCACTGCCTGCCCTACCAATTTCCTCTGTTGCCCTGAAAGCACACCTGTGGGTGTGCGTGCGCATACAGAGAACCTTAAATTGAGGGAGGTGGGTAGAAAGTAATTTGGAACAAGCAATTTGGAAATGGCCATCTCTTGCGTCCACAAAGCTTCTGCTCTGAATCCTGGGTTCCATTTTTTATTATCTCTAGCAAGTCCCTTATCAAGAGGCACAGCCTGTTGGGGCCGCATTGGGACCAGTGCCCCCTGTTAGCATATGCAAAAATCCCTATCATAAGGTCTGACAATGCATGTCAATGCATCTGGTCTCCTGAGGCAATTGAGTTGTTAGGGACAACTCCCAGCTCCCCAGCTATGCAGGCCCTCTTCCTCCTAGTAAGGGACAACTGGATGACATTTCCAAAAATGTGTAGCTGAAGTGCTTAAATTAAAATATGGGACCTTCATTGCGCATTTTGAAACTTTGATCTGAAATAAGGGATCAGAGCTATGTGGGATCAGAGATATCTGCCAGTCTTCTCTGGTGGGTTTTGTGCTTGCGCAGTTCTCTGTTGGCTGGCTGAGACAAATAACCAGCACTCATTTCTGGAGTCTTTCCCCTCCCACCCACCTCTCCCGTCTACCACAGTAGAACCACTGCAGGCTGGTGCACATGTCGCATTTGCTGTGGAGATGCTGCCACAGACAGTGATGGTGACTGATTTCTCCATCCCCTTGATTGAAACTTCATCACTGATCTCGGTAAAAAGGCTTTTGAATTATGGTGCTGGAGGAGACTCTTGAGAGTCCCATGGACTGCAAGAAGATCAAACGCATCCATTCTTAAGGAAATCAGCCCTGAGTGCTCACTGGAAGGACAGATCGTGAAGCTGAGGCTCCAATACTTTGGCCACCTCATGAGAAGAGAAGACTCACTGGAAAAGACCCTGATGTTGGGAAAGATGGAGGGCACAAGGAGAAGAGGACGACAGAGGATGAGATGGTTAGACAGTGTTCTTGAAGCTACAAACATGAATCTGACCAAACTGCGGGTGGCAGTGGAAGACAGAAGTGCCTGGCGTGCTCTGGTCCATGGAGTCACGAAGAGTCGGACACGACTGAACGACTAAACAACAACAACAACAGGCTACGAAATGTAAACATGAAGCAAAACCCGTCTCCTGAGAACGTACATGCCATCAATACTCAAAGTGGGGTGGGATATAATCCCACTTCTTATTGAAGTGGACATAAATTTTAAGTCTGGCTTAGCTCATCCCATTTCCTTTTTGCTCCTACTTTGGAAGCACCCCATTTCTTTCAAAAGCATACCACTTCCTCTCCCACTTCAGAGACTTCCTACAGCGCAAACCCACATTGGTTTTGCTCCACTTGAATTGTCATGGTTTTCCTGAGAATCCTGGGAGTTGTGGGTTGTTCAGGGATGCTGAAAACTCTCCAACAGAAAGCGCTCTCTGTAAAAGCAGAGCTCTCTTACCAAAGAGAAGGGCAGTTATCCTACAGAGTTACTGTATTTTTCGCTCTATAAGACGCACCAGACCACAAGACGCACCTAGTTTTTGGAGGAGGAAAACAAGAAAAATAATATTCTGAATCTCAGAAGCCAGAACAGCAAGAGGGATCGCTGCGCAGTGAAAGCAGCAATCCCTCTTGCTGTTCTGGCTTCTGGGATAGCTGCGCAGCCTGCATTTGCTCCATAAGACGCACACACATTTTCCCTTACTTTTTAGGAGGGAAAAAGTGAGTCTTATAGAGCAAAAAATACGGTACTTAAACTCCTTCATCTCCCAGAGCCTCTCCAAGGGAAAACTTTAGTTGTATGTTTTATAAAGCACCACTGACTCCAACCCAAGTCCATCACCCAATGTTTTGTTGCTACTTCCAGGAGCCTCTGACGTCCCAGAGTACATGGAGAAATTTTCCACACACCCCTTTCCTGTGATAGTTTTAGCAGTGAAACACTCCAGCCAAGACATCCGGATATCTTCCCCTTTCTCTTTCAGCTGTAATAATATCTAGGATGTTCCCTGTATCATTAAGCATGGGGGGCAGGTGGGTGGAAGAGAGTTTGCAGAGCCTCCGAGACCCAGTAAACAGACACATGAAGTTTGAGCACATTTGAGGAAATAGCCAGGGGCTTTGCCAGCTTCCATCCTTCATTAACTTCCCTAACGAGCTCAGTGCTGGGCCCAGGGGCCTCAGGCAGGACTCGGCACTGGTCATTACCAGCTGCAACTGAGCCACCCAAGCACAGCTGCCTCCCATCCTCTCCGTCTCTCTGTGATGACCCAATATCATCTTATTGATCCAGGAACCACCAGTATATTTCCATTACTATGCAGAGGATTTTCTGCCTTATAAATGCTGGAGAAGTAGGCACCTTGTTTGAGAGGTGCTGACTGCCACACCTGCTCCACCAGAAGCCCTTATCAGTAGGACACATGAGAGCTTGAAGCGCAGACCTTTGCTCCATCAGGGATTGGATGACACCCAAGTGGCCAACATGGAGTGGGGCACAATCTACTTCACCGAGATTCATCTAATGTCACAAACTGAGGGATCTTTTAGGGATTATAGCATGACTGATCTATGTTATGTGATGCAAAGTCTGAACTTTTGCATAAGAACATGAGACACATGTGGGGAACCTCTGGCCTGCCAGCTGTTGCTGAACTACAGTTCCCATCATCCCTAGCCATTGGCCATGATTGCCGGGGCTGATGGGAATTGTGGTTCAGCAACGTCTGGAGGTGTGCAAGTTCCCCACACCTGACATGAGAATGGGTCAGAGTGTTGGATCCTATTTCAAACTGAAAGCCACCTTACCTTCTAGACAACCTTCCGGGGGTTACCTGCCCACCTGTCATGGGTGGAGCAACGAATGCAAATATCACTGCTGTATGGTAGTTTCTATTGAGGTTATTATATTGTGCATATAGAAGCAGTTGGATGAAAGAACTTGCTCTTCTTTGAAATAAAAATTCTCCAGTCCAAAAAAAAGGGTGCAAAAACTTTATTTAAAGAACTCCGAGTCCAAAAAACTTCAAACAATAAAAGTTACATTCAGCTAGATACATAATTTCTTATACTGTTCCCAGCATAAGACATAATATTTTAATTACAAATATATTGCATCCTGAGCTAAAAATCAAAGCTCCATCTCTTCTCCATTAGCCCCAAGCTGTTTGTTGGAGAAAGAGAATTAAAACGTCCATTCTCTTGAGTAGACTGGAAACAAAGAACTCAAACCCAAGATGGATGAACACCTCTTAATGATTTACCTGTTAAGATGTTCTTCAATGCAAATCAGTCATGCTTTCCCAGTACAATACAGTCACATTATGTAATTATTTTCCATTTCAATGTACATTAAACAATTATTCTTAACGGTTTCTACATACTCTCTTTCCTACTTCCAGACAAGAGTCATCAATCAGAGTTCAAGGACCCAATCCAGCAGGCAAAAACACTTTGGGGCTGCAGCTGGGCCACTCAGGGGTGTGGCCTGCATTCCAAGGACCAGATGGAGAGGCCTGGAAGACCACATTCAGCTTCTGGGCCAGAGGTTTCCCACCTGTGAATGAGGACCTGGGCAACCAAGGTTCAAATCCTCACTTATTCCTCAGCCTAACCCATGATAAAAGTGATGATAAAATGGAGAGAAGAAGAACCATGTAGGGCACCCAGAGCTCCTTGGAGGAAGCAGCATAAATGAGACCAGGGGCGGATCTACACTCATGGCTTTTAATGTTAAGAAAGGGTGAAGGAATGGTTTTGATAACCATATGGAAACATGATGTCCTACTTTGAACATTCATGTTGTTGTTTAGTCGTGTCCGACTCTTCGTGACCCCATGGACCAGAGCACGCCAGGCACTCCTGTCTTCCACTGCCTCCTGTAGTTTGGTCAAACTCATGCTGGTAGCTTCGAGAACACTGTCCAACCATCTTGTCCTCTGTCGTCCCCTTCTCCTTGTGCCCTCAATCTTTCCCAGCATCAGGGTCTTTTCCAGGGAGTCTTCTCTTCTCATGAAGTGGCCAAAGTATTGGAGCCTCAGCTTCAGGATCTGTCCTTCCAGTGAGCACTCAGGGTTGATTTCCTTAAGAATGGAGAGGTTTGATCTTCTTGCAGTCCATGGGACTCTCAAGAGTCTCCTCTAGCACCATAATTCAAAAGCATCAATTCTTTGGCGATCAGCCTTCTTTATGGTCCAGCTGCGTTTTAAAAATCTGACACCAGAGGGCACAGCAGAGCAACCAGCAGCAGTGAGGTAGCTGTTTTGAGGGGGGAAAGCAAAGATAAAAAAACATTTTGTTTTACAAGTATGCCCTGTGACATTTTAGAACAACATATCTAATATCATTCTAATAACCTTAAACAGGTCAGTGTAGATCCAGCCCAGACCAAGCTCCACTTATGCCCAACATTCTTTGCAAGCATCTCAGGAACCAGCAGGCACTAGGCTGCCACCAGAAATCGCCCAGGAATCCACCTGTGAATGTTCCTCTGCCCTTTGCCCATCCCAAGTCAAACTTATTGGTGTCTGTTCTGAGTGACAAAGACTCTCCAAAGTCTAAATACAAAATAGCTTTCGTAGTACAGTCATTCCTCTATTTGCGTTAGGTTCATGTTGCGGATTTTCAGGTTGCGAATGCGGCAACCCCGGAAGTGTATATTTCCAGATTTTGCCACATGTGCATGCGCAGGAGCGCTCTATTGCACAGGAGCGCGCTACTTATGGACTCTTTGGGGTGCAACCGGCACCCTGGAACGGATCACGTCCATAAGTAGAGGTACCACTGTATAGTGCTTCCTAGTGTTTAAAGTTTTTCGAACACATTATCTTGTAATTCTTAAAACCACCTTGTAAAGGAGCTGAATATTAAACACACACAAACATACACACCCCTATATTGCAGTGTGGGGACTGGGACTAGGAGTCCCTCCTGGCCGAAGCAAGATCTGAACCAGGGACTTAGCTCAGTCTCGTAACCATTACGCCACACAAACTCTTCTTATTCTGCTTCTTACATTTTATCCTGCCCTTTCTCCAAGGTGCTCGGGAAAGTGTACCTCATACAACAACTCTGCAAGGTAGGCTAGGCTGAGAAATGGTATGTAAGCCAAGGCTACTAAATGAACCTTATGGCTCAGCCAAGATTGGGGCTCCGTTCCCCAAGTCCTTGTCTGAAACTCTGTTCATTAAAACTACACCAGCTGTCACCTTAAGAGAGCCTTCCCTGCTCTAGACACCAAGGATGCCAAAACTCAGAACTTTGGTATGCAAAACATCACTTTCCATTTAGGATTTTTCATTGTGGCTCTCCAGAGAGACTCACAATGCCAATGTCAAGGACACTCGCAGGGTGATGGCGGTGCCCCACAGCAGTGGCAGAGTGCAAGCTACCGCCTCCCAGGGCGGGTGTGCGGTGCAAGTCCCCGAGGGGGTCAGGGCACAGAGGGAGCTAAGGAGAGAGGTGGTGACAGGGCTGCCACTCTCTTCCGCTCCAAGCCTGGGTCAAGCCTGACCCGGGAGCAGAACTGCTGCAGCCCAGTGCCTTGGCAGCTCCCTCACACGCTGGAGCCAGGCTCCAAGGAGGGAGCTGGTTGTGGGAGCACCCCCTCCCCACCCCCTCAGCCCCCATGCTAGGCCACTGCCCCACAGCATTTAATTTCTAAATGTTTATGGGGTGGGGTAGACAGATAACTTACCAGAGGCATGCCCTTTTTTAACAGTACCCCAAGGAGTGCCTGAAATTTGTGATCTGGGCCAAAACTAGCTTACAGAGCAGCTGAGCTCTTCCCTTCAAGCCAAGATATCAGATGTTGCACAAAGCTTACTAACTGGGGCTGGGGGCATGCAAATGATTACTCCGGGGGTGTGGGCACTCACTGGTGCAGGACTTGTTTGGACAGCAGGGGTCAGAATCAGTTGAGCCTCAGAGTCTTTTTGTTTTGTTTTGCAGTCTCACATTTTCTTCCACACGCACCAGAATCACAATTCTTCCCCTTCCCTGAGTCTAATAAAGACATTGCAAGAAGCGACAAGGGAAAAGAAATGAGAAAGAGAGAGAGAAACCATAAAACCCACAAACACGGTCACAAAAGCATGAAACAGCTTGAAAATCCGAGTGCTGAGCGCGATCAGCCCCATCCCTGGCGGAGGCTCCATCGCTCCTGCTTTCCTTGGGCCTTGTAATGGAAATTAAATTTGGACACAAGTGCTTGGGCATATTTATTATCCTGCTGCTATTGATCTGTCAGGGAGAACAGAAAACTGCTATTTCAGCTGATATAAGGCAGGGAAGCACTGTGATTAGACTAATAGGCCTTTCATGGATTGAGATTTAAGTGCCGGGGTGGTGAAATTTGTATTACCCCCCGAAGCTGCTCTGTCTCTCTCACCCAATCCTGTTAGCATAATGTGCTCACAAACCTATCGCAGGAGCATCAGCAAATTTCGTGTGCTTTTTGTTTAGGAATGCCAGGAAGGAAGAAATAGAGAGAGAGAGAGAATCATACACTCATAGAGAGAGAAAATACAAAACTAAAGCCGGTTGCGGAAGGAAATCAGGGGTGCAGAACAATACCCTGGATATAGAGCTTCCTGAACATTTTACTGGGATTATGGCTGATAGCCAGAGCCAGCATTTTATGGGTCCAACTAATAAAAACAAGCTTTGTGAGGCCGGTAATGGGCTCTGAAAAGGTAGTGATGGCCACCCCATTCCCACATAATATTTCAGGCTCCGTTCTAGCCCCACCCCTAAATTTGACCAGCCAGATTCTGCCATAAACGTCACCCTGATGTTTTTAATAGTGTGACACTGAATTCCACATGCTATAAGTATCTAGTAATCAAAGCCTAATCCATACTATAGCAGCATGTTTAAAAGACCAAACTAATGATTTTAGAGAGCAGCAAATAAAATTCAAATTTTATAAGAGTTACCTAAATCTTAGCTAAGCAACATGTTAGCTGGCAGCCACCTCACACAACAAAAATGTTGTGTTTGGGGTCCATTTAGACAAGAGGCCTGTATCTCACGTGGACTGCTTGGCTTAAGCATGAAATCTAGATGCTTAAAATTGCCAACTGACCAGAAAAAACAACACAGCATGGCTCACTCTGACACCTTTCATTGCAATTCTGATCTGTAGAAAACAGCACATGGAGCTTTAGATCAGGAATGAGGAAGCTGTGGCCCTTCCACATGTTGCTGAACTACAGGTTCCAGCAGTGAATGGCACCATGAGGCAAAAGCGCTTACTTGACCTCCCAGCAGGTGAGTCACTGCTGCTTATCGGGAGGGAAGAAATGGCCGTCCTCCCCACCGCCTCTCCTCTCTCCATAACCAGCACTGACTCATCTGCTGGGAGGTCAGATAAGGGCCCCACCAGGCCATCTACTACTGCCAACACCACCTGCTGGTTAGTTACCTTATATTCATTGTTGTTCATGGTAGAGGAACAGGAGCCTGAGTGGGGGGCGAAGTGGCCACCCTAGCCATATTGCTAGTGTCAGTCATGATCTGATGAGCTACATTATAAGCCTGTGGTGAGCAATTTGAAAGGACCATTTTGAAGAGCAGACAGAATGTGGTGGGCCTGGGCTTCACCTATGTTTCCCAATTCCTTTCCTGCATCGTACATATTAGTAGAGCAGTTGGGGCCTCCAGTTCCTTATTTCTATTGTAAAATATTGACAATTAGGTTTACTCACAGCCACTTTGAGGAGGATATACATGCCCATGCCCACATCTCCTTTTCTTTCTTTCTTTCTTTCTTTCTTTCTTTCTTTCTTTCTTTCTTTCTTTCTTTCTGTATCTAAAAAGCATATTTATGACAAGGACAGGGAGGGGAAACTTCAACTTGGTTTTGCAACTGATGACTCAGATGGCCTGCCCAGGGGGCTCAAAGTGACCTGGGGTTTCCAGTTGCCAATCTCGGCAATGAGAGGGAACTCACTGGCGGTGCTTTCTGAGCTTGGGAAGAAGCCAGCTGGACCACACTAAAAATAAAAATTTCAGAGAACCTGGTTCTTGTTTTGCCTTTTGCTACAGAAACACATTTTTCTTCAGCTTGACAGAGGAAGCCAGACAACACTGCTGCCTGCAAGGTCTTCGCAGCTCTGAATTGTTGGCCAGCAAAGGTCATCCGTTGCTGTTGCTGAATGGCACATCTTCTGCATCACAGTTGCTTCCTGGTCCAGGCTCTTTTGTCAGATATGACAGCAGCTGTCAAATAGGTAGTACAATGTCTCATTGTGGAAACGGACCAAAAAAAATTCCACCCAGTGATGATTATATGAATTTGCATAGAAGAGGGGAGGGTCTCTTTCTCCCTCCCTTCTAGGCAAACATTTGTTTTCATCTGGAAGATTCTAAAATGGGATTTAATAGGCTTTTGTTTTCTTTTCAATCTCCTCTACCAGCAATGGAAGCTATCAACATTTCCAAAGTTTTGCACTAGTTGCAAAACTTTGCACAGGGTGACACGGAGAATTGGGTTGAGCAGCCCTCCCCAATTTCTGGGCCTCCAGACATCGTTGGACTTACTCCTATCGGCTCTGGTCCACATGGCCAATGATCAGTGATGATGGGAGTCATAGTCCAACACCATCTGAAGGGCTCCTGCTTGGTAGGGTTGCCATATTTCCAAAAGTGAAAAATCTGGAAAAGCCATGCAATGGCGCGAGGCTGGGGTGGGGGCAAGGGAATGCAGCAGCAGCAGAGAAAGGGAGGGCGAGTGTCAGAAATCGCAGCCAGAAGAAGGCCCGGGGGGGGGGGTATCAAGAAGCCCAGTGAGATGCAGGTAAAGGAGGGAGGGGGGAGAATTAAATCAATAAGTCCCAGTTGGAGGAAGGGAGGGTCTCCCTGAGCCAAATATATCCTCATTTTCTGGAAGGAACCCCCCCAAAGGGGGGAGAAGGGTGGTTGTGAGGGGGGAGGGATCATTGGATGGAAAATGAGAGGAGAGAGGGGGGATGCGGAAGAGGCCCATGGGGGGGGGGAGGAAGGGGAGGGACAGAGCGATAGACTGCTACTGATTTTGTCCTGGGGGGTTGGATTGGGCAGTGATGACAGTGGGGTGCCTGTCTCTCGGTTCCCCCTCCCTCCTACTCTGTCCCTCTGCTACACTCGCACACTTACATACACAGCACACAAGCACACAGGCTGGCACGCACAGTGCACTCCCTTGGTTGGATCCTGCACAATCAGGGGATCTGCTTGCCTGGGAACTGAGGGACGCAGGGAGAATTCACAGAGTTTCCAGCCAGACCAAAGCTCCCTCTCACACCCCCCCTTCTGCCTTGGCTTTCAATGTGGCTCGGCTTAGCACTCCTTCCAGGTTAGGGAGGGAGGGAAATAAATCCACCAACGGTTCTCTGAGAGAGCGGGAAAAGGCTGCCAAGATGGAGGTGTCACCGGCTGCTTCTCCTCTTTAAAAAAGGCCAAAGAAACCCCACACTTTCAAGAGGGGTTGCCATACGTTCAGGTTTTCCCGGACATAAAAAGGGAATTGAAAATTCCACCCGGATGCCATTTTGGGATGCCAAATCCCGGTGATGTCTGGGATTTTCCGGATGTATGGCAGCCCTACATTATGGGGAAGGCTGCAGTAGAGACCTGGGTTCAAATCCCACTCAGCTGAGAACTGTGGATTGGTAACTTCCCTCCTCAGCTTCTCTACCTCATGGCGTTGTCATTAGAATAACATTTTAAGGGGAGCACTTGGAATTAAATTTAGTTTTGCTCTAGTGGTGATCCTACAGTGTAAAATAAAACCCTCAAGAAGAAGCAAGAAAAATCTGCCTTCTCTCTTCTTGGCCGGGAAATTGAAAGCACATAGTCTTGTTTCTCCCAAGCTTCCCCCACACGCACCCACAACGCCTTCTGCAGGAAGCCCCATCTCTGAGAGTAAGTGGCTACAACAAGCCCTCCTCTCTCCCCAGGGGCATTTAATCTGAGAAGAGAAGACAGCTTTTGGATAAATATCATGAATATGCAGATTACATTTATGCTGATTTATCTGGAAATCAGCTCGCAGGCTTCTGGTTATTCTCTCCTTCGCTGCAGCGTATTTCCAGCATTTTGATATTTCCTCTGTTGTATGGCCACTCTCCTTTTTCCAGATAACCCACCGTGGAAGCCTTGGCACTCATTTCTACAATGAAGTACGTGCTTGGCTATTTCCACAGGAAATCAAGAACTGATTATAAGTAATTACTAAAACTTATGGTAGGTGTGTGGGTAGGTGTTTAAAGTTCTCAAAGTCTTTGATCTAAACAAAAAAGAGAAGCTTTTTTAAGTGGGTAAATTGTATACTTTACTTTTTTAAAAAAAGAAATCTGTAGATATATAAATAACTCAAAAGTGAGAATCACTCTGCTTCCAAAGGGGCAGCTGTGAACTGAAGGAATTGTTTGTCTGCTTGTTTATAACCTGCTTCCACATGGACCCAGAATGGCTCACAATAAGGCAAATGATTCAGTTTTAAAATACAAGCCACCCCAGAGCAACCCTCTGCCCCACTTTTTTACAGGAGCATCTCAGAATCCCTCTAAGCTTTGCAGTTCATGTAGCTTCACAGCAGAGGAAGTTGCTTCATACCAAGTGAGGCCACTTGGTCCATCTGCTTCAGTACCATCTACACGTGTCTGGCAGGCAGGGGTCTCTTCCAGCCCTACCTAGAAATGCTGGGGGTTGGACCTGGGAACATCTGCATCCAAAGAAGATACACCACCACTGAGCCACGACCTTTCCATCAATGAGCAAGAATTGTGGAAAGCAAATGGTGAGACAGTCATATCCAAGCATCTCCACTGGCCCCTCTAGTGATGGTCATTCTCTACCCACCATCACTACCTTTAACCACTTAGAACAGGGATGGGGCACCTGTGGTCCTGCAGTTACTCTTGGAATGCAAGCTCCATCAGCCCCAGCTGGCACAGCCAATAGTCAGGCATGATCATTATGGCAGCCCAGCAACATCTGGAGAGCCACAGGTTCACTGTCCCTTGAATGCTTCCCACAGGACTGACCTTTGAACCATTCAAGGAACGGCTGCACATTTTGGGTTGTGCTAAAGTAGCTGTCCACCCACACTTCAGGCTCCAGCTGTATCAGTGGGAAAGCTCAGATGGCCAGACCTAATTAAATCAAGAGTTTTGTTATCAGTCTGTTACATCATGGTGCCAATCAGCTAATCACACCAATTAATCAATTAATTCTCCTCAGAATTTATATGAAATCAGGTTACTGGCCATGGGAAGTGGGGCAAGCACCTAGCTAAATTTCATGTGCAACTATGAAATGGTCCATTTGTCTTAACAATGGGTCTGACTTGTGTATGATTTACCCCCCAACTCCCAAAAAGGGGAAGGGGGAATATATGGCATTGTGCTTATTTCCCTGTTCTCCACCCCCATCCTGCCATCTTTCCCTTGCTACAATCCTTTTCCAAAGTGCAGGTGCTAATTGCGCCCCTTAATGATGTATAGATCGGCCTCCAGTGTGGTATTTTCAATTACCTGCAATGTCTCCTGACCTTTTGCGGAGGTGTCAAGAGAAATAGGGGTGATTAATCAAGTGGGTTCAGGCTTAGAGATGGGGAGATGGCCTAGGAGGAATGTGTAAGCCTCCCCCCTCCCTCCATTTTTAATGTGTGGCTTGCTGGGTGGGGAGAGAACAGCACATTAGTTGGGGATTTTCACATGGCCACAAAATCTGGCCTGATTAAGCTGGTCTTTGGACATGGGCGTAGGTAGTCAGGATTTATTTTAGGAGGGGCAGAACCAAGTTATCTGTGATGCAATTGGTCAGTTAAGTTTGTTTGTTTGATGCGGGGCAGCCAGCCACCCACCCACCCCCCAGCTATGCCCATGTCTTTGCAACATTCTAAGAGGCAAGGGTGGCAAAATGTTTTTTTCTCGTCTATGGACATGCTTGTTAAATTATTCCTTCTGAACAAAACACAATGTGTTTAGAATTCAATGGGGCTTTTTTTTTTTTCCAAAAAAGAAAGAAAGAAAAAGAAAAAACACTGTAAGCGAGGGCTGCCTTACCTTTATCACCGATTCCTGAAAAATCCACATGGATTTCCAATAATTGTGCAACCTTGACATATGGGGCTGCTCAAAGGATTTATAGGCCCTGGAGTGATTTGGGGCCTCCATTTCGGTTTTGGACCTGACCAAGACCAGATCTACACAGACCACACATCTTGACTCTTGTATATTAACACTTTAAAAGTTTCCCAGGAGGAAATGGTGGTGGTGCTTCTGCCTTCCACTGGGAACCTGTCTTTAAACACAGCTGTAACACAGAAGTCTTCTCTTCAGGGTCAGGTGTTCTTTGAGAGTGGAACAAATTACTCAAACTAATCAATTTGCAAATAATTTTAATGGGCTGGGTGGGTGAATGGCTGGGTTGTACAATTGACGACCAGCCCTCACTAATCTTTGGGATTTCGGCTGATCCTGGATCTCCGGCTCCTGAAATTTCACCATGTATTTTTCAAGCTTTCAAGCTTTTCACCATATGGACTAGGAACTTTATATTAAAAAAAAACAAGGAAAGGAAAAAAGAGGAGGGGAGAGATATTTGAACTCCTCTTTAACTTTTCATAGCATGGAATTGTTGAACATTTTCACCTGGTTAATATCTACTGTCAAGGTACAGGAGCAAGGAGGAAGTAAACAAGAAAAGATTCCTGCATTGCAGAGGGTGGGGACTGGATTGCGCTTCCAACTCTACAATCCTATGATTCTACGAAAAGCGGGCAAGCAGAAAATGGCAGCACGAGATACATACAACCCCAGGACATGACTTCCCGAGGCTCCTGCCATAACCACCTCCCCAACAGGGCTGCTCTGAAGCTTTAGCGCTTAATTTCCTATTAACTGCTGATAAATCCAATTAGGCCCTGCCTATAATGAGGGACATCTGCTCTGTTCCTTCGCAGGGAAAGGCAAACAGCCTGCAGACTGTGCAGGGAGAGCAGACAGGGCTTGGTAGACCCCAGTGGCTCATTCACTCTTCCCAGCCCGGCCTGGCCTTGCCGCTTGCATCCCTCGGAAGCAGCCTGACGTGACTGTTATTTTCCAGATGAGTCTAATTAAGTTGTTCTTTTCAGTTTGTTAAATTAAAGAGGGGGAGGCGTTGGCTTCCTCCCCGCTCCTCCTGAACACACACATTCTGCCCTTCCTCGTTACACACACACACACAGACACCCCACTCCAGCTGCAGCGAATTGGATGCTGTGGCACCTCTCTCGCTCTCCCTCCCTCCCCATCCAGAGCGGCGCAAGTAAATAAATAGACAAGGCTGGTAAAAATTAACTGTAGACGAGATGGGAAATGAGGTGGAAAATTGTACCGGTTTGCCGTTTAAAAGCTGCCTGGCATATCTTAGAGAATGAGAGTGACGAGTTATCTTAGCCTGTAGGTAAACGAACACCCATCCAGAATTTACTGAGGGCAGCGAATGTGTAATTGAGTAATTTGGGTCCAAAAGTTGTTAAATTAGGGGAGGGAAGGAAAGAGAGACCTCGATTCTCAGACACTTTGGAACGGTGCCACCCCCAAGCAGCAGCACAATCACCCCCTTGTTTTGATGCCACCATCAATTCATTGGGTTTGCTGTGTGCCAGGATTTGACCAGTCTGACCAATGTACGTAAAATTGTGTCCTCCTGACTTCTGTCAAGTAACCAGAACTGTAATCTGCCAAATTAGCAACCAATATATTTAATTTTTAACCTGCCCTGTGATTTCATGATGAAGTCTAATCTAATTAATCTAATTGCATTTATATCTAATTCATTTGTAACTGAAAATCAATAAAATACAGAATAATAATAATAACAATTGTTGTTATTGCTATCATCATCATCTAGCTACTTGTCTTGCTGCCAGTATCTATTGCCCTGATGGTACTGAAGAAGCAGCACTTTCTACCTGTAGCTGCTGATGGAGTTGTGAAAGGCTGCAAGATCTTATGATGAAAGGTGATATATAAGTCAAATAAATAAATTAAACACTGGAGGAAAGCAGCACAATTGCTATGATTGACTGGCAGAAGAAAATCATGTCTGCTTGGAGAAGCAGGGTTTGCAACTAGAGTAAACTGCTTAGCTCATTTGGTCCCAACACCAATATGGACATTCCTGGAGCTTCCTATCTATTCTTTGTTGTGGAATACGCCAACAAATGAGCACTTGGCAATGTGGACTTCCAAGTGTGCTGCTGTGACCTTGTGCATTATCTTATGAGCATGTAAGATGCTTACAGGATGGCTGGTGCCCAATGCTACTTTGCCCCAAATCAAATAACTCCTTGACACAATGTGTACGATGATTGCCTTCTAGGGCACCCTGTAATGTTATCAAGAGATTACTAGGTTACTGGGTGCTCAAGCCAGAATTGATAAGTAAATGGCCCTTTGCTACTACTGATATGAGCAGAAGGGTTACATTTGAAAAAGATTATCTGCAACATGGTTGAGTGGGCAGGAAAGCAGAGGAAATAAAGCAGAGATGTTTAAGCGAAGATAGGAAGTCAGCTACTGCAGCCTCTCTCCTAATGGTACGGGGCCATACATCATACCTCTCTGAGCCATTTGGAGACATTAGTCTGCTGATACCTTCTTTGCAGTGCACCTGCTCTCCGTTTCAGATTTATCTCTTCTGAGTTGAAAGCAGGGAAGGATTCCGCAATGTCCAAATGCCAGGCCTATGCTTCGATTGCTCGAGCTTTCATTGCAAAAAGCAGCATATTGAAAACACATGAATTATTATTATTTGCTCTTGTACCTTGTGACATCACTAATGCTAATAACACAGGTGGCGGCTGTTTTCTTTCATTGCAAAGGGATTTCTGCCTTTTGCATGCATATTGAATACACATAAAAAATTAAATAATATATTTCATCTATCCACACAGGTCAGAGCCTTTTCTGCAGTGGAATCCCCTGCATGTAGAGATGTACCATTAACCCTTCAGTGGATGGGCTTCCAGAACCAAGTCTAAACACACTCTTTCACCCTGGCTTTTAGTGATACATTGACACCAGAAGGTTTCAGAATTTGAGGAGTCTTTAGGTAGCCTACTGTATTATTATCTGTATTCGCTGCTACATTTCCTGCCTAATGTTTTAAATTATTCTTTTATTTAGAGTTTATATCTGTATTTATATTTTTAGTTGTATTTTATTGATTGGCTTGTAAACTGCCGTGAGATTTGTTTGCATGAAGGGGATGAACTGCAGCTATTTGTTTAAAGTATTAATTGTTCAAAACAGCAATATAGCGGATAGGGAAAAACAGCCTCTTGCTCCAGCTCTCCATCAGCTGAATTAGATTGCACCTGACGAAGTGAATTTCAACTCACAGAAGCTTCTGCCACAATAAAATTGTGCCACAGGACTCCTTGCTGTTTTTATTTGCAGCAGACTAACATGGCTGCCTCTCTGTAATTTTCAACTATTACGGAGGGCGGGGGGAAAGAGGGGGTGTCAAGTAGAGTTAAGAATATTCTAGGGTAGCCATATTTCAGAAAGTGAAAATCTGGACACAAAAGTTGTTGAGCTTTTTGGCCACTTCCTACATGTTTCTGCAAGCCCCCTCCACAGAGGCTGGCCCCTCTCACTGTCCTCGGAGCTTGCTTACCGGTAACCTCCTCTGGCTGATATCCAGACAGACCAGGGAGATTTTGATAGGCGACATTTTCCCAAGCGTGGGTAAAATGCGCAACCCCTCCCTCCTGCTTCAGCAGGGGAAAGAAAATAAGTCAGAAATCTATTTACATGATGTTTATTTCTGACATTACAGCACTAGAAAAAAACACGTCCTTTCAGTTCAGTTTTTCTAGCAAGTCAGATAAACTTCCTGAACATGTGCACACAGAAGGTTTCAAGTTACACTCTTCACAAAGACTTATCCAGCCTGTGAACGTCCTGGGAAACTCTTCTTTCCCACAGATAGCCGCATCATGTGATGTCAACAATCTGGGGGTCTGCAGCGGTGATGTTTCCATATACTAACAGTTTCCTGGTATGTCCAGGAAATGGCAACCCTAGAATATACTATTCTATACTATTCTGTAAAGTTGTGTTAAATATTGCTCTGATAAGTTTGCGAAAACAAAAGGGGTCCTGTGGCACTTTAAGTACTAAGTGGATTTATTGTGGCGAACATTTATGCCCCAATAAATCTGTTAGTCTTTATGGTGCCATAAGATTCTGTCTCTGTGTGTATTTTGTTTGCTGTGGCAGAGTATTACAATGACCCCAATAGTTTATGTGTCCATTGAGCAGAGAGCCCCCATTGCTCAGGGACTGGGTGACACACAACTATTGTTCCTTCCAAAGCACGAACTTCTTATAACTCCAGACAATGGCAGGCTGTCCTGAATGTTAGGACAGAGCTGAACATGCCTTACTTTGGATTCTATGTGGAGTGAAGAGATGTTCTCTTTTAAACCCTGTCTATTTCAAATTCAGCAGTTATATTCCTATTGCTATAAGGCTCATCCACAGTGGAGTTTAATGTGGATTGGAAGCTGCTTGTGTTTTATTATTCTTTTATGAATACTTTTTTAGTATCCACATGACAGCTTCCTCATCCAAGTGGCAGCCTGCACTTCCTACCCTGGCAAATTCAGATTTTCCCAATCTGATAAGGGAAGAAACTTCAACATAAAACCACATGTTTCCCTGCTGTGGACACACTGAAGTGCATTGGGGGGTTGTCTTTTTACATGCGTGGTGGGATTTCACTGGCCATTTCTATCACCACACACCCCGACTTCCATTTTGTTTCTATCAGCTCAAAGGAAAAGATGCAGCCTGTCCCTTTTCACCAATTGTGAAGGCCTGTGTGTGGTACGTAAACAAAACACAACCCACCTCATTTGCACAGAAGTGCTCTTGCATAAAACAACTGTATTAAAAATTACAGTAAAGATAAAATTTGCTCTCATCGGTACAGGAAGTGGGAAAGGGAAGTAAAGGAAGTGGCAGCCGCAGCCTTTCATGTGAGAGACACCAAATATTGTCTGACTTGGAGCAATGCACTTTTTAAAAGAGGCTCTTTTGTACAAATTTAGTAAATCAGAAAATTTGCATTCCAAAACTAATAATGCATATTTTAACACTGTGCTGCACAGGTAAACAAATACCTGTGTGCATGTCCATAGCTTCCTGGCTTGAAGCAACACAAATATATTTTAATGTTATTTTTTACAATTATTATATTTAATATTATATTATTATGTTCTGCTCTTTTGTGCAAATCTGGTATATTAGATAACTTGTATTTCTTTCATCGCCGAAGAATTGACGCTTTTGAATTATGGTGCTGGAGAAGACTCTTGAGAGTCCCATGGACTGCAAGAAGGTCAAACCTCTCCATTCTTAAGGAAATCAGCCCTGAGTGCTCACTGGAAGGACAGATTGTGAAGCTGAGACTCCAATATTTTGGCCACCTCATGAGAAGAGAAGACTCTCTGGAAAAGACCCTGATGCTGGGAAAGATGGAGGGCACAAGGAGAAGGGGACGACAGAGGACGAGATGGTTAGACAGTGTTCTTGAAGCTACAAACATGAGTTTGACCAAACTGCGGGAGGCAGTGGAAGACAGGAGTGCCTGGCGTGCTCTGATCCAGGGGGTCACGAAGAGTCAGACACGACTGAACGACTAAACAACAACAACAATTTCTTTCATGCACACACAGGTACACCCAGACAGATTAACTAATACCCACACATATGTCCATAATCAACCTCAGGTTTCTAGAACTCATAATATGAATCAGTTGGAGGGGGCAATAACACAGAGAGCAAGCATATCCCATCAAACACCACCCACTAGAGTGGACAGGAAACATTGGAAGCATAAAATTGAAACTGCTCATGTACGGACACACACAGAGAGAAACAATGCTTCATGTGCACAGGAATGCCCTAGTGTGGACCCAGGTATAGTAACCTGACAGGGAACAGGGGCAAGAAACCTGTGGCTCTGCAAATGTTGAGTATACCTCCCACCATCTCTGACTGTGGATTATGGGAGTTGGCCTGGACTCAACATTACTGGGTCAAATAGTCCGCCTGCTATAAGGCAGCTTCTTACAGGTGAATGAATGAATGAATGAATGAAATGGGTCACTTGATTAATTAAATTGGTTTTCTAAATTGTATTTTAATCAGCTTGTTTTTATTATTGGTTGTTAGCTGTCCTGAGCTTGGTCTTGGCTGGGGAGGGCGGGGTATAAATAAAATTTATTATTATTATTATTATTATTATTAATAATAATAATAATAATAATAATAATAATAACAACAGGCGTGATCCAATCTAGGATGATTCTAATAGTCGAATCTTGTCTCACTTTAATGCTTTTGCCCTTTTGGTGAAATTACTGAGAAATCGTACAGTAACCCCCTTAGAAGAAGGGGGTCATTAGAGACTAGAAGCTAAAAGATATTTAATTCTGCAACCCCAAGTAGTTTTTTTAAAGGAGCTAAAAGCAAAAGAGCTACCTGCCTCTTGTAACTATTAAGGGTTCCGGTTGCTCACCCAGTAGATGGGACGGAGCTCCTTTTAGGGTGTACTTATCCAAGCAGTGAAACGAAACCATAAACCCCCAACTCACCCATTTTACTAGTGCCTTCAGAGGTTCCAGGGGGGAAGAGCTGTAGACAGGGGTGCCAACTTGAATAAAATATTGGCGGGGGGCGGGCAGGTAAGCCCTGCACCACATAATCAATCACATGATGCTGTGCATGCACACCATTTGAATGGCAATGGCTGTCAACATATTTTATTGGGGAGCCAAAGACCCCCTGGGCCACTAGAGGTTGGCTCCTCTAACAGCACTATCATGAGGGCTGATCCATGCATGATTTCTCTCTCCCATACTATTTTATATATCTTTGTTAGCTTTCAAAATGCAGAGCAAACACTGCATGGGGACCAAAGGGAAAAGAAGGCATGGCTCTTGCTGCTGGAGATGGTGGATGAAGCATGAGATCTGGAACCAACAGAGAACCATGGGCATTGTAGCAAAATAACAACTCAAAAAAAAACACGAAGATCATGGCCACTGGGCCCATCACCCCCTGGCAAATAGAAGGGGAAGAAATGGAGGCAGTGAGAGATTTTACCTTCTTGGGCTCCATGATCATTGCAGTTGGTGACAGCAGTCACGAAATTAAAAGACACCTGCTTCTTGGGAGAAATGCAATGACAAACCTAGACAGCATCTTAAAAAGCAGAGACATCATGCTGCCAACAAAGGTCCATATAGTTAAAGCTATGGTTTTCCCAGTAGTGATGTATGTAAGTGAGAGCTGGACCATAAAGAAGGCTGATCGCCGAAGAATTGATGCTTTTGATTCGTGGTGTTGGAGGAGACTCTTGAGAGTCCCATGGACTGCAAGAAGATCAAACCTGTCCATTCTGAAGGAAATCCTTCCTGAGTGCTCACTGGAAGGATAAATCCTGAAGCTGACGCTCCAGTACTCTGGCTACCTCGTGAGAAGAGAAGACTCCCTGGAAAAGACCCTGATGTTGGGAAAGATTGAGGGCACAAGGAGAAGAGGACGACAGAGGACGAGATGGTTGGACAGTGTTCTCAAAGCTACTAACATGACCAAGTTTGACCAAACTCTGAAAGGCAGTGGAAGACAGGAGTGCCTGGCGTGCTCTGGTCCATGGGGTCACGAAGAGTTGGACACAACTAAAGACTAGGGTGGGTCCTAAATGCAGAACACTCACATTGGGATTAGGTATTAAGTGTTCCACATGGCCAAGAACAATACGTGCATCTTTGCTTTCAGAGGTTTTTAGAAACTTTTATTTATTTATTTTAAAAAAAATAATATGTATTGCTTTTTGAACAATTTAAACACTACAAAACAAGGAAAAAAAACAAAAAAGAACAATACAATACAATACAGAGACACTACACAACACCAACACATTAAACAAACAAAACCAAACAAAAACAATTTAAACAATTTAAAACACTCAAACAATTTCAATGTCTTATCTTTCATTCACTTATTTCACTGACCTCCTCGCACCTCCCTTTTTGTATTCCACTTCTGTCAATTGTTTCAGCAATTCCTTTCCATCTTCCTCTGTTTTCTGTCCTATAATTATCTTAACACATTCTAACCTTATTTTACCTTTAAAATTCTATTAATCTATTTATACTTAAATCCTTATAACATTTCTACTAAAGCCATATAACTTCATTCCAACAATCTTTTAGCATTCATTAATTTTGCAGTATTTCTGTAAATAATCTTTAAACTTTTTCCGGTCTTCTTCCACCGACTCCTCTCCCTGGTCTTGGATTCTGCCAGTCATTTCCACCAGTTCCATGTAGTCCATCAATTTCATCTGCCATTCTTCCCGGGTGGGTAGATCTTGTGTCTTCCAATACTTCGCGATAAGTATTCTTGCTGCTGTTGTTGCATACATAAAAAAAGTTCTATTCTTCTTTAGCACCAGTTGGCCAACCATGCCCAGGAGAAAGGCCTCTGGTTTCTTCAGAAAGGTATATATGAATACCTTTTTCATTTCATTATAAATCATCTCCCAGAATGTCTTAATCCTTGGGCATGTCCACCAAGGACACCAGTCAAGCTTGAAAAAATTTATCATTTGCCCGACAATAAATGTTGGAAATGTAAAAGAGACTGAAGGTACATTCTTTCACCTTTGGTGGACATGGTTTTTAGAAACTTTTAGACCAGTATTTATACACTTATGTGATGGGATGAAGAGCTGCTTGTGCGTAAACTGCAAGTCCCTCAGAGTTTGAACAAGTTCTCAAACCTCTGCCTGTGACGGAGCCCCTCCAGCATGGCTGCGTCAATCGCTAGCAGAATCCGAAAGTGGTTGCTTTCGGAAACGTTTCCAACATAAAAGCTCCTTAACGGAAACACGTCTTCTGGACTCTCTGCGTGACAGTTTCCGGCGAGGAACGGGTGTCCCTATAGGAGGTCCTGAGACCTCCCCACTGTTTTCGCTGGAAGCGTCTCTGAGCCATTCCTCCGACTCTCCTTCCCTTGACGTTCCTGTTCGCCCCCTACTGGTTCCCTCTTCAGCTGTTACGTCTCTCTCTACCTCAGAGAGCCTTTGCACCTCCTGTCCTGCCGATGGCAGTTCCCTGACATCCACCTCCCCTCCAGGGCCCCCTTCACCCCCTCCCGTCTCCTCCCCTACGGGTTGGGAGGAGGTAAAACCCCGGAAAGAACCTTCCTCATCGTCCGAAGTTTTGAACACCTTTCTCCACTTGTTGTTGTTCCTAGTCTCTCGGTACTCCTCGTCATCTGAGTCCATTCCTTCTTCCAACTCCGACTCCGCGAATCCTTCCAGTTCCTCTTCCTCGTCTGTGGTGCCGAAATACTCCCTCCTAAACCTTGCTACCGGCTGTGGTTTCCTCGGGAATCTTTGGTGGAACGTTTCTGTTAAAACCTCGTCATTGACCTCCTCTGCAGTCACCCAGGTGTTTTCTGACTCCGGTTCCCCTTCCCACGCCACCAAATACTCCACCTGATTGCCCTTCCACCTGGAATCGAGGATTTCCGCTACATGGTTACTGCTTTCCCTCTCTTCCAAGACTGGTCCCCTGGTGTACTCCCCTTCACCTCCCCCCTTGTACGGTGACAGTAACGACCTGTGGAACACTGGGTGCAATTTCATGTGGCTGGGTAACCGGAGTTTGAAAGCCACTGGGTTGACCTGCTGAATGACCTCAAAGGGTCCCAATCTCTTGGGTCTTAATTTTTTACAACCCCCTTTGAACGGCAACCCTTGGGTGGACAGCCACACCTGATCCCCCACCCTTATTGTTTCACCTTCCCTTCTGTTCTTGTCTGCCTGCTTCTTATATTGTGCCTTGGCCCTTTCTAAGTTGAGCTGAAGCTGACGATGGATCGCTTCCATCACTTCTACAAAATGTTCGGCTGCTGGGACGCTCCATCTCTCGCCTCCCTCCCCTGGGAATGCCCTGGGGTGACACCCGTAATTGGCCAAAAAGGGGCTCATCCCTGTGGACACATTCTCCGCATTGTTGTAGGCAAATTCTGCCAGCGCCAGCTTTTCGACCCAATCATTCTCTCTGTCATTGACATAACACCTCAGATATTGTTGGAGGATGCCATTTGCTCTTTCCGCCTGCCCGTTGGTTTCAGGGTGCCGGGCAGTCGAAAAATTGACTTCCACGTGCAGCAAGCTCATGAGCTTCCTCCAGAACCTGGAAGTAAATTGTTTGCCGCGGTCTGAGATCACCCTCAAGGGGGCGCCGTGCAGCCGGAAGATGTGTTCTACAAACAACTTCGCTGTTTCTTCCGCTGTGACTGCATGTGAACATGCTACAAAGTGGCACATCTTAGTTAACAGGTCCACTACTACCATAATGGCCATTTTCCCCTTGGATTTGGGCAGATCCGTCATAAAATCTATTGATACCGCCTCCCAAGGCTGTTCTGGCGTGGGTAATGGTTCTAATAACCCTGCCGGCGCCCTTCTTTCCCCCTTGGCCCTCTGACATTGGTCACACCCTCTTACATACTCCTTTACATCTTCCCTCACCTTGGGCCACCAAAATTCCCTGGTGACCATCCACATGGTCTTGTGTTGTCCAAAATGTCCTGCCGTGGGACTATCATGCAACTGCTTGAGTACCCTCCCTCTCAATTCACCTTCTGGTATATACAGTGCCCCTTTGTAATACAATGCCCTGTTTCTTTCCTCAAAACCCTCCGGGCTCTCACCCTCTCCCCTGAGACCTCTGAGCTTATTTTGGGCATATTCGTCATTTTCCGTTTCCTCTACCAGTTCTCGTCTCCCCACCAGCGCCGCCCCACACACCCAGCGGTCCTCAGGAATGACATGTCTTTCTTCGATTGCCCCCTCCCCCTCCAAATACTCTGGTTTGCGTGAGAGAGCGTCCGCCCTGACGTTCTCTGGGCCTGGTACATAACAAATCTCGAAGTGGAATTTGGAAAATTCCTGTGCCCATCTCACTTGTCGTTGGTTGAGTACTCGAGCTGTTCTCCAATACTCCAAATTCTTGTGGTCGGTGCACACTTGCACCTTGTGTTGTGCCCCAATCAATAAATGTCTCCACCTCCGGAACGCTTCGTGAATGGCGAGTAGTTCCCTGTCATACACCGTGTAGTTCCGCTCGGACTTATTCAGCTTCCTCGAGAAGAAGGCACACGGTCTCCACTCCGACGTATTCCTTCCCGGCTGAAGAAGTACCGCCCCTACCGCTCGGTCTGACGCGTCTGTTTCCACTCTCATGGGCTTCTGTAGGTCCACATGCAGAAGTTGTTCTTCCGAGGCGAAAGCCCTTTTCAGTTCTTCAAAAGCTCGCTCCGCCTCCGCCGTCCAAACAAATTTCTTCTTGCTACTGAGGCAGTCGGTGATGGGCGCCGTCAAGTGTGCAAAGTTCTTGATGAACTTCCGATAAAAGTTCCCAAACCCCAGGAATCTTTGCACATCCTTCTTGGTCTTCGGTGTCTTCCATTCCAGCACCGCCTGGACCTTGCCTGGATCCATGGCCAATCCTTTGTCTGACAAGCGGTACCCCAGGAATTCCACCTCCTTGGCATGAAACTGGCACTTCTCCAGTTTCACCCACAGCTGATTGGCTTGCAGCCGGCCCAACACTTCTCTCACGTCCCTCACATGCTGCTCTTCATCTTCCGAATACACCAACACGTCATCTAAAAAGGCCACACAATTCTTGTAGAGCAAAGGTCCCAAGACGTGGTTGATAAAACTTTGAAAACATGCGGAGCCGGCTTGGAGACCGAAGGGCATTACGAGGTATTCAAATGCTCCCAAAGGGGTGAACATGGTGGTCTTCCATTCATCCCCCTTCCTTATGCGTATCAGATTGTACGCCCCCCGCAGGTCCAGTTTTGTAAAAATCTTCCCCTTCCTCACCCTGGTCAGAATGTCATCAATTCGGGGCATAGGAAAAGCCAGGGGTTCCGACACGGCATTTAGGCCCCTGAAGTCCACTACAAGTCTCGGCTTATCTGTGTTTTTTTTGTCCACAAAAAACACTGGGCTGCCCCCCACCGCTCGGGACTCTCTGATGAAACCTCGCTTCAGGTTTTTGTCAATGAACTCCCTCAGCTCCTGCATCTCCCTGTCTGACATGGCGTACAGCTTGCCCACTGGGAGTTGAGCCCCAGGGAGTAGGTTGATTTGACAGTCAAAGGGTCTATGCGGCGGCAGTTTGTCCGCTTCCCTTTCGCTAAATACGTTGCTCAGATCTGCATATTGCGGAGGCACCTCCCCTTTATTCATTACCTCCATCCCAGCTAGGGTGAGCCTGGCTCCCCCTGGATCCTTCCCCTGCTTGCAGTGTTCTAGGCAATGCGCTGACCCAAAGGAGACCACCCTCTGATGCCAGCCCACTAGAGGATCGTGTAGTGCCAGCCAGCTCATCCCCAAAATGATGGGAGCTCCTCCCAAGGTGGCCACATTAAACGCTATCCTCTCGGTGTGCCTTGCCACCCTCATTATCATGGGGACTGTCTGTTGGTTCACTTCTCCTCCCAACAGCTCTCTGCCGTCAATCGTGGTCACCTGCAGGGGTTTACTTAAGGGGAGGGTTTGTATCTGGTGCTCAGCTGCGAACTCCTTACTCATGAAATTACAGGAGCTGCCTGAATCCAGAAGGGCCTTGATCTGTAGGGGGTGTCCGTTTGGCAGCTCTAGCAACACCTCTATCACTAGAGCAGGTCTGGGAGGTTCTGGTGAGGGCACTTTCACTGCTTTTGGGCCTGGCTGCTGTGCCCCGACGGTGGCAGCCAGGCGTTGGCTTTTACTTGCTCCTTGCTTTCCTCCTCCTCTCCCCCAACAGCTCCTGCCATGCCTTGCCATTCCTTTCTTCGTGGACAGACTCTGGCAAAGTGTCCTGGCTGTTGGCAGAGATAACATTTCTTGGCGCTCTTTCCCTCCTTCTTCCGCCCTTCACCGAGGTTTGAAACTGCGCGCGCCCGCGCTGTTCCAACTTCCATCGGCTCTGCCGGCGGGAAAGGCTGCTCTGGAATGTCTGGAATGCGGAGCTCCCTCCAACGTTCTCCCTTCCCCTCCCTCTTCTCCAAAGCCCTCGCTTCCTGGCGCGCTCCTATGGCCAGCGCGGATTTAGTCAGCTGGTCCATAGACTCCGCTCTGGGGGCCCGGGAAAGTTCATCTTTTAAGGACGAAGAGAGCCCTTCTTCGAAAAGCATCTGAATGGGCTCCGCAGACAGGTCCCACCCCAATCTATGAATCAACATAGTGAACTCAGTCCAGTACTCACGGACAGTCCGGTTCCCCTGTTTGCAAGCCATTAACTGCCTTCGCACCCCTCCCTGCTCAATGTCGCTGGAAAACATCAGGTCCATGGCACGAAAAAACTTCATCGTGTCCTTTAGGATCTCATTATTTGCTGCCATCAAGGGTCTAACCCAGTCCTTCGCCCCTGATTCGAGATGGCTAATTACAAAAGCCACTCGCGATTCCTCATCAGGGAAGTCATCAAATTGCAGATTGAGAGCGTATTGCATCTCTGTCCTAAAGGCATGATAGTTTCTGGGGTCCCCCCCAAATTTCTGCACCAATCCTGGCATCTTTCTGGTGAGCGGGGTGGCTTTCTCCTTCCCCCTTTCTGCATCCTGAGCCCTCCTCTCCTCCAGCCTCGCCGTCTGCAAGGCAAGCTGGATCTCCAACGTCCTGTACCTTTCCTCCAGGCTTGGACCTCCTCCAGCTGCTCCTGCTCCTCCGGTTCCGGCTGGTTCGCTCATGATGCCTCTCCCTGGCACAAGCTAGCTTTCGGTGACTTTCGGATTGCTGTGATGGGATGAAGAGCTGCTTGTGCGTAAACTGCAAGTCCCTCAGAGTTTGAACAAGTTCTCAAACCTCTGCCTGTGACGGAGCCCCTCCAGCATGGCTGCGTCAATCGCTAGCAGAATCCGAAAGTGGTTGCTTTCGGAAACGTTTCCAACATAAAAGCTCCTTAACGGAAACACGTCTTCTGGACTCTCTGCGTGACAGTTTCCGGCGAGGAACGGGTGTCCCTATAGGAGGTCCTGAGACCTCCCCACTGTTTTCGCTGGAAGCGTCTCTGAGCCATTCCTCCGACTCTCCTTCCCTTGACGTTCCTGTTCGCCCCCTACTGGTTCCCTCTTCAGCTGTTACGTCTCTCTCTACCTCAGAGAGCCTTTGCACCTCCTGTCCTGCCGATGGCAGTTCCCTGACAACTTACTTTTATTAATGTTTGGCTAAGCAAATGCAACAGCTGTATTTGAGATCAGAATTTCTGTACAATGTGTTTGTAAAATAGTTTTCTAGATTCTAAGTTTGTTGTTGTTGTTGTTTAGTCGTTTAGTCATGTCTGACTTTTTGTGACCCCATGGACCAGAGCACACCAGGCACTCCTGTCTCCCACAGTTTGGTCAAACTCACGCTGGTAGCTTCGAGAATGCTGTCCAACCATCTCATCCACTGTCGAGATTCTAAGTTTAGGAATCTCTGTCTCCAACCACATGACACAATACATGCAAACAATAAATATCATTGCTATAAAACTGCCTAGTCTTTTAATATAATCTCTTCATTGGCCAAATCCAGATAAAACACTAAGCACTTGTGGTTTGTCTCTCTCCAATATTAGGGGAAAATGCTTCTAGAAATGTGTATATTAGCAAAAATGCATATAAAAATCTGTGTCATAGAAAAAATATGCATTAAAATGCTTTTGAATTTGTATGAGGACTTAAATACAATTATGCTTATTAACACAAGAAATATTCTTGGACCGGTGCAAGATGAACCAGGGCAAAAGAATTTGCCAATAATGTTTTCATTAATCAAGAACGAAAGTCGGAGGTTTGAAGAAGATCAGATACCATCATAGTTCTGACCGTAAACGATGTTGACTAGCGATCCAGTGGCATTATTAATAATAATAATAATTTTTAAAACCCACAAGAAATATTAATCAAACAACAGAAATTCTCAATATTTGACTCTCCTCCTTAATATAACCCTCCCTCCCTCCCTCTGATCTAAGTCTCTTCCTTCATACATAAAAATATAAAGCTACTATCAGGCTCTGCCGTTCACAGCTGCCGATAGGTGCTGCTGCAGAATATAGCCTGACAATGGCCATAGAAATATTGGCCAACGGGAAACATTTTGAAAATGTTTGCACGTTTCAAGTCACTGGCCATGTGGCTCCATGAAGACTGAAGAGCAATGTCAAAGAGGTACTAGGGATGTTTCTGCTAGCTAGCTAGCTAGCAAAAATAAAATAAAACCAAACATATTTATGTGGGGTGCACTATGCCTTATTCTACAAGGCATGAGGCCCCCAAAACCGTGTTTAAGGGCAGCATCCCAAAATAGCCTTTTTGGAGGAAATCCAAAAGTGGTTCTAAAAGGAGGTGGAACTTACAGTGAAAGGGGCACCTGTCACTTTTTTTTTGATAATAGATTGTTCGTCCTATATTCTTCTCTACTGCATAGTTCTGCTGAGCATCCCAGCCACCTGCTATCTTAATTTCCCAGCACTATCTATCCAAATACAATGGTACCCTGGGTTAAGAACTTAATTCGTTCTGGAGGTCCGTTCTTAACCTGAAACTGTTCTTAACCTAAGGTACCACTTTAGCTAATGGGGCCTCCCACCGCCGCACCACCGCCGCTGTGCAATTTCTGTTCTCATCCTGAAGCAAAATTCTTAACCCGAGGTACTATTTCTGGGTTAGCGGAGTCTGTAACCTGAGGTACCACCGTACAGTAATCTGGCATATGTAAATAGGTGTGCGCACCAATCCTTTACCTAGCCTCTGTTGCACTTTTTATTCCTTTGACTGCAACTTCATGTTCTGTTGCCATGTGAGCCTTTTTGTGGCAAACCACAACTGAGAGTCTTTAGAAACAAACATATTAATTGTGGCAGATGCCTTTGTGGACTGGAACCCACTCCATCAGATGTATAGTGTCTTATCTTCTAGTTACCTTCTGTGTGGGGTGTTAAATAATAATCCTGATCTGATCTGAGGAGACTCTTAATTGGATTATTTTATAGCAAGTTAATGCCTGTGGCCTTCAGGACAAATTACAGGCGGGGGGCGGGGGGCACAGCTGGGTGTTCCAAGACTTCTCTGTAACGCTGAAATCTCTAAACTACTACCCATAGGCTGCTCAAGGCTCTTAACAGTTTTGATTGCGTACTTGATAGCTGGTGACAGCTTCACCAATTTGTGTGTGAGAGAGAGTTTAGGTTTAGCCTCAGAAGTAAAGTTAGAGCTCTTAAACCCATGTCTAAGGCCTGTGGTGAGGGCAGACACAAAATACTCTCCAG
This sequence comes from Podarcis tiliguerta, assembly GCF_965153285.1. NCBI lineage: Eukaryota > Metazoa > Chordata > Lepidosauria > Squamata > Lacertidae > Podarcis > Podarcis tiliguerta. The sequence goes on along the minus strand of NC_139535.1, from coordinate 117,562,085 downwards.
AGAGCCCTCAAGGACTTACAGCCCTTCTGAAATCTGAAGAGAGGTGGGCTGACTGAATAGCCACCATATTCTATAACAGAAGAGTCCTTCCTCTTCTTATCTACGGAAGCTTTACTTCCGTGGAAGACATTTGTTTCACTGAGGTGTGAGCATAATAATAATAATAATAATAAATTTTATTTATATCCTGCCCTCCCCAGCAGAAGCCGGGCTCAGAGCAGCTAACAACAATAAAACAGTACAACAGTACAACACAACACAACACTCTAAAACCATTCATTATAAAATTAATTCAAATCAAGCCACTGGCAACCATTGGGCCAGAGCTCCGCAAGGATTGCCGAGGGAGGGAGTCAGGCTGCGCCCTGACCAAAGTCCTGGTGGAACAGCTCTGTCTTGCAGGCCCTGCGGAAAGATGTCAGGTCCCGCAGGGCCCTAGTCTCTTGTGACAGAGCGTTCCGCCAGATCGGGGCCACAGCCGAAAAAGCCCTGGCTCTAGTTGAGGCCAGCCTAACCTCTCTGTGGCCTGGGACCTTCAAGATGTTTTTATTTGAAGACCGTAGGTTTCTCTGTGGGGCATACCAGGAGAGGCGGTCCCGTAGGTACGAGGGTCCTAGGCCGTATAGGGCTTTAAAGGTTAAAACCAGCACCTTAAACCTGATCCTGTACTCCACCGGGAGCCAGTGCAGCTGGTATAGCACCGGATCAATGTGATCTCGCAGCAAGGACCCCGTAAGGAGTCTCGCTGCAGCATTCTGCACCCGCTGGAGTTTCTGGGTCAGTCTCAAGGGCAGCCCCATGTAGAGCGAGTTACAATAATCCAGTCTGGAGGTGACCGTCGCGTGGATCACAGTGTAGGGTCAGGACGAGAGAGGTAAGGAGCATGTCATTTATACCTTTATATACAGTGCTGCTGTTTTTTATCCTTCCCCTTTCCCCAATTCTTACAATAAATTCAACCTAAAACCTCCACCCAGGAAAAAAAACCACACGTATGTTTGGAGGTTGCCTGTCATGTTCTTTGCTGACTATAAAGCAGAACCAAGTTATATAAAATGTGTCTCTAGAGCACAGATTTCAAAGCACTGTTATAAGAATTCCAAGGTATCAAACATAGAATAAATATCCATAAATGCACACATATCTAAATATATAAACCATGTGTCTGAAATAGTACAGGAGAGCAATCCCGAAGCAGTTTCTGACTCTCCCAATGACCTCAAATATTCTTCTGCTATAAGGGAGGCAAATGAGGAAAGCTTTCCCATTGTCTTTTTGCTTTCAAATTCTTCAAATCCTGTCTTAAGGGTGTATTTGTGTATAATAGGGTGAGCCTGTGACCTGGATTCAGGAACTAAAGTATTGACCATCACAACAGAAAGGCCAGGCTGCTCAGGTAATGCAAAAAGGCCGTTATCAGGTATCCTGGCAGACAGGATTTCTGCTGTAGACTACCTCCTATGGTGTATGTATGATGATTTTGGGGTGGTCTTTGGCTAAGGGGGTTGGCCAATGTCAAAAGTCTTTAAAGGTTCCTGTACACTTTTGTTCAGGGTATCTCTCTCCTCGGAAGGAGGGCAGGGAACTCTGTTGCAACAGAAAAAGAAATATATGCCTTGCTTTCCACTGGATCCAGTCGCCATCCATTTTTCTCTGACCAGTCATGGACTTAGGGGACTCAGAGTTCCATGGGGAGTTGGGCAGCAAAAGCCAAACCCCAATTTTTACATCAGCGCCCTGATTTGTTTTGATAGTTTCTCTGTGAGAGCTTGCCCCATCCTTGTTGGTACCAAAAGTCCATCATGTTAGCATCAAATATTTTCCAATGCATTGATATTAGATCTACCGGAAATTGCTTTGCTGTTTCTGGCACTTGATTTTATTGTTTTTGTAGCCCGGGTTTTATTCTGCTTTCCTCTTGCACACACCTTTGATGGCTTTATGCTATAACAACAGCAACCTGGCCTCCAAAGACATAGGCCAGCCTTTCCAGGTGTTTTGCACTACAACCCTGACCACTGACCATGCAGGCTGGGGTTGATGGGAGTTGTAGTCCAACAACCTCTGAATTGTACCAGGTTGGAGGAGGCTAGCACAGGCAGGCTCTAGATCAGGGGTCGGCAACCCGCGGCTCTGGAGCCGCATGTGGCTCTTTTACACCTTTGCCGCGGCTCCGGGGCGGATACTAGCGAGGGGAGGAGGCGCATTGTGCGCCCCGACACTCCCCACTGTGGTGGGCGCTGTACTGGCTGTGACGTCGCATGGGGCAGTGCATGCGTTAGTCACGCACTGCCCGACGTCACCTTCCCGCCCACCCACCCGCTACATTGTAAGGGGCATGTACGCTGGTCACTGCATTGAAAGGGGGCATGTACGCTGGTCACTGTTTTGAAGGGGAGTGAAGAACACACACACAAAAAGGTAACTTGTTAATTTAACATTTATTTCTATGAGGAGGAGTAATTCTGAGGGGTCAAACAAAGAAATAATAAAGAAAAGTGACAAAAAGGTTATTTTTATAATGACGAGTTTTGCGGCTCCCAGATTTTTTTTTTTCCGGAAACGGGTCCAAGTGGCTCTTTTTGTCTTAAAGGTTGCAGACCCCTGCTCTAGTTGCTTTTAAAATAATATATCTTGAGCTTTTGTTAATAGAGCTTGGGGTTCTAATAAAAAAAGCAAGCAAACCCAAACTAGATATGACGAGGCATATCAACTTTACATTATAAGTCAATATTTGAGAGGGATCTGATGCTCAAGAAGCACATTTGCAATCTCTGTTCAGGCTCTTATGGGTAGCAGGAAAGAAGAGAACCCTCCTTGTGGGAGCATAAGCAGGGCTGGGTGAGATGAGGCAGCCACATATATTCATATAGCAAATCCCACTCACTTATCTACTGAATTCACATAATGTCCCAGTAAAAGATTGATTCAACATAAAATAAGATCCAACATTATGTCACTAGAATAACATGGGTTACGTTCAACAAATATGAGCAGTCAGAGACTATCATACTTACCCAAAATGAAATCAAAGTGTACTTATTTTCCTGGTAACAAGTGGTGGAGGATATGTGAATAAGCTTATTCACATCATATACGAATATGCATCATCAAATGCTTACTCGCTCTCCAAGCCATCACAGCAATAAAGTACTCAATTAAACCAGTACGGAACTGAGCAATTTAGGAGGGGGGATTAAGAAAGAATTCCAGAATATAGAGCTCATGCACGGCAGACCTTCAACTACACTAAATGTAGCAGCTATGGCTGCATCAAAAGTTTGTGCAAATGTGTGATTTTGAAGGGGCAACAATATTAACTAAAAACATCCCTCTTGACACAGGTGCAGTTGTTTCCTACATCTATAACAAGCTGTTGTTTTCCTAATCTGCTGTTAAAGTTTCAGCATCATTTTTAAAAAGGACAACTCAGGTGGGATTTTTCTTTGTCACTGTTTAATCTCCACCAGTCAAGGAGTGGGCAGTCATCCTAGCCCTAACCCCTCCATTTTCCCTAAGTCAAGAGTCACGTATCTCCTGCCAGCTTTACTCAGATTCACAAAGGCAGTTAAGACACCTACCTGGGAGATACGAAATGGGCTTTCGTACCTGACAAACACGACTGGGCATCTTCTTTTTTTCGCAAAGAGCGAGGGTCCACTCCCTCCAAACCTGCCCTTTGAGTTTTATCCAGGCTGAATCTTCCTGTATACTGCCCAGATGGGGCTCATCCAGGCTCATCCACCTGGGAAGGTAGCCCATCTCAGAGAAGGAAACTGATCCTAAATCTCCTCTGCCTTGTGTTATATCTTAGGGATAACAAACGGCTCAGGAGCAAACCCTACACAAATCCGGAGTGGAGTCTCCTGCAGCCAGGCTGGTGTTAGATGTATTGCTCTGCTTTCCCTTGGACCACATCAGTAAGGCCGAGAGGTGAGTCTTGCTGTTTGACTCCATACACAGTGCCCAGGTATGCGCCCCGGGGAGGTCGCTTTGGTGCTGCAGTTTGACTTCACCCCTGGAGATGAGCTCCATTGTCTCTCTAGACAGCTGGATGCCAAGAACTGCTCAGAGAAGCTGACCATCCTCACTGCTTTCGAGTAAGTAGACTGTGATCATAGTGTTGTTAAAAGGTAAAGGTACCCCTGCCCGTACGGGCCAGTCTTGACAGACTCTAGGGTTGTGCGCTCATCTCACTCTAGAGGCCGGGAGCCAGCGCTGTCCGCAGACACCTCCGGGTCACGTGGCCAGCGTGACAAAGCCGCATCTGGCGAGCCAGCGCAGCACACGGAAACGCCATTTACCTTCCCACCAGTAAGCGGTCCCTATTTATCTACTTGCACCCGGGGGTGCTTTCGAACTGCTAGGTTGGCAGGCGCTGGGACCAAGCGACGGGAGCGCACCCCACCGCGGGGATTCGAACTGCCGACCTGACGATCGGCAAGTCCTAGGCACTGAGGTTTTACCCACAGCGCCACCCGCGTCCCTTTTATAGTGTTGTTAGTAAGTAAGTAAATTAGACACAGTTAGGTTTTGGAGTCATTGGGCTCCTTTGTGTTCAATATTTTTGTTTAACCTGTTTCAAAACTGGGCAAGTGGAGTCTATATGCATTTTAAAGTTACAGCATTTGGGAATCCCCGCGTGCCTAGATCACTTTGAGTGTCACTCTATTGGAGGTCTGAGACCAGAGCTAGGAAAGCTAGGAATTTGCTCTTCTTGCGAGGAGAAGCAGAAGGCTGGAGAACTGGCTTTATGCTCTGTGCAAATTGCAAGGGGTTGGCTGGAGGTGCAAAACATGCTGATCTGGGATCCCAGGATCTAACCATTAATTGGACATTCCCAGCTGTCCCCTTTCTTCTGGTGCCGTAAGAGACCCCAAGAGGGGCTGGTGGTAGCACTGTTGGGAACTTGGAGAACTAGAAGAGGTGTAAAGAGACTGTCCAAAGACTGCCCTTTTAATACAGCACCTACATGTGGTTTTCTCCATTTCTGGAATGGGGAGCAGTTTTCTGTCCGAAGGCCATGTCCCCTGTTGGGCAGCCTTCCACAGAGTGTAAGCCAATGGTGGTAGAGGCAATAGTGGGTGGGGCCAGGTGCAAAAGTGGGTGGAGCAATGCACAGTATAACAGGCAGTGTTCCAACGATTGACAAACCGGAGGTTTACATACACACACCAGCAATAGGCATCACTGGAGTTCTATTCAGGCCTAATTGCCCAAGCAGTGTGCAGCACAGGGCTTCTGAACAGTGCGGCCTGGGGCTTTCCTAACCCTCCTGCTCTATTTTTTCCTCACAACAGCCCTATACGGCCATGTCATGAAAAGATTACTGGCCAGAGGCCACCCAGGAAGCTTCGTGAGCGAGTATGAATTTAGACCCAGGTCTAAGCCTGGAATTCTGTCCACACAGCCAGCACAGCCACATCTGAGAACCAGTCTGAAGGAGGAGGGGAGCAGAGCAGCCACTAGTCAGCACCTACCCTGCACTGAGGTGTTGCTTCCTGGCAGTGGGATCTGACAGCCTGGCAAGGGCTGGGCTGGTGCCTGGTTGCTGCATCACTGTCAGCTTGTTTTATTACAAGGCCAGGCAGGGTTGCCGTGCGATGCTGTGATAGCGGTGCTGTGTCCTTAGATCAAGAGCAAGTTGTTTAATAACCCTTTGACCGTTTCATTACAGTAATCAAGAAGAATCAGTAGAGGTGGCAGGATGACTTAGGAGCCCAGGCCTGGCTCATTAACTCTGAACCGAAGCAGATAGCTGCTGGACAGGTTGCAATTGCTTTTCCCTGAGACTGCGGTGTGCGCAGCAAGGCCACTTTATTAGCGGTGGATTCATGAAGTTGGGGTGGTGGTGCCGCTCCCACCACTAACCTGCCTTTGGCACCCGGCTATGGATCTTTGGGGAAGAGGAGAAAAGAGACGAGGTGAGCATCCCAGTTAGTTCCCCATTCTCCACTCAAGACAGGACTCAATTACTTTTTCTGCAAATGGAGAGATCATATGGCTCCTGGGAGACTGGAAGCCATACCATGAATAAAACACAGCCTGTGTACACGCTATGTGTTGAAAGCATGCACACATACCCTTGAAGAATCCAGGGATTTGTAGTTTGTTGAGAGTGCTGGGAATTATAGCTCTGTGAAGGGCAAACTACAGTCACCAGGATTCTTTGGGGGAAATAATATGCTTTGAATATATGGTGTTTATGCAGCAAGAGACAGCAGCCTAAGGGGCTTTGCACAGATGGTTACTATCTTCTATCACCATCCCCGACTAGGCTGCATATAGAAGACATATGCTTGCCAGTGCTTAAGAAGTGCACTGACTTCCAGCCTGTCTCCAAGCACTGTGTCAATCTTTATCCTAATAAAACCTTTGGCCACTTGGGACCTGACACCATGTCAGCTTGCCTGCGGGTTGAGGTCACCAGGTGAGACTGTCCTCCAGGTGTCCCCATCAACTGAGACAAATGGAAAGGACTTATTAGTGATGGCACCCCATTTGTGGAAGTCCCTGCATAGGGAAGCTTATGTGGTGTCCAGTCTGCTTAATATTTGCTGCTAGGCAACCCTACCATAGCAACATTTTGAAAGGCGTTGCAATGGGGGGGGGGGGGAGAAAATCCACCCTCACTCCCAGGGCATAGACCAAACATGTCCAAGGGAAAATTTCCTGGTCAAAGACTACGGAAGCAGGGGCAAGGAGGGCACCTTCAGACCTTTTGTTGTGAGCTTTCCTTTCAATAAAACACTAAGACCTGATCAACCTGGCAGTGTGGGAAGCCTTCTTTGCAGTGGCGTAGCGTGGGGGGTGCAGGGGGGGCCGGGCGCACCAGGCGCACCAGGCGCAACATCTGGGGGTTAGGGGGCGCAAATCCACAGGTTAGGGGGCGCAAATCTACGGGTTAGGGGGCGCAAATTACTTGCCTTGCCCCGGGTGCTGACAACCCACGCTACGCCACTGCTTCTTTGGGAACCTGACTATCCGGAACCCTGTGAGCCCCCCTCTGGCTCCGCGGGATAGAACACTGGGCCACAAACTGCGCTCCGGGTTTAGCTAGTTGTGGAAGCAAAGCTCCTCCTCAGGCCTCCCTAGTTTATAACTGGATCCTTTTTTTAACAAAACACTTGTTATAAATGCTCTTATGTTTCTTAATTTTTAAATAAAATGCTATCAGCTGCGTAAAAGAAAAGAAAAGGGCTGCAGAAACATGCAGAAGAGGCAAATGGCACCTTTCACAACATGGAGAAACGGATATATTGGAAACCAAAGAGGCCACTTTTGGTGATAGCATGGTTGAAGGGGCTCTGTACCACTGGCGGAGGAAAGGGGGGGTGGGTGAGTGCACCGCCCCTGGCACCATCGAGGAGGGAGGTACCATCGCGGCCGCCCCCCGGACATGTACTGGGCACACACACACCCCCACTGTGCCAAGCGCCAGACCCCCGGGACACATGCCAGCCACGCCTCCGCCTGCTCTTGCCCCCCGGTGTCGGAGCATGCAGCTTCACCACTGCTCTGTACACAGCTGAAATGCATATATTGTGCAATATGACATAATAGAGGAGGCTTAATTGTGATAAATTGTTACAGTGGTACCTCGGGTTAAGTACTTAATTTGTTCTGGAGGTCCGTACTTAACCTGAAACTGTTCTTAACCTGAAGCACCACTTTAGCTAATGGGGCCTCCTGCTGCTGCCGCACCGCCGGAGCACAATTTCTGTTCTCATCCTGAAGCAAAGTTCTTAACCTGAAGCACTATTTCTGGGTTAGCGGAGTCTGTAACCTGAAGCGTCTGTAACCTGAAGCCTATGTAACCCGAGGTACCACTGTAAATAGCCGAGCTCCTTTTGCTCTGCACTGGAGTACTTATGCTGCTCATCTTTCTTTTGGGGTGTATATCTTTTGAAGTAATCAAAATATCGGTATATCCAAACTAGATGGGGTTCAGAATTCAGTTCAATTCACTTTTAAAGGCAAACTTCCAGAATCTGCACTTTCTAAAACACTGTGAACTGAAACATATCCATTCTTCAAAATCTGCATTTCTCCAAACCTTCATCCAAGTAAAATGCAAATATGAGTGTAGTGTCTGTAAAAATGCATATATTAGTAAAAAGAACAAATGTTCAAAACTGTGTTATATATGGGGTAAATGCTTTGCAAAAATGTGCATATTTGGAATAACTGCATTCACACTGGGGAAGATTCACACTAAAATACTGGTGAATTTTGGGATGAAAAAGTTCTCCTAACTCGAATACAAGCATTTATATTTATGATCTTTTTTCTTTTTAAAAAGATTCCCACCAGTTATGGGTGCTGTTGGATTTGGAAGTTTTAGAAAAACTTGCAAGTTTAATTTGTAAGAGAACTTTGTCTCGGAATGTATCTACAACGGTTTAGGTTTTAGGTTTTTTTTTTAAAAGCAGGGATTTCCAAAGAAAGTTTGTGAGATGGTACAAAAATTTAGACTAATTGCCGATTTGTAACTTCAGTAACTTTGTAAGTCAGCTCTTGCAGTAAAAAAACTAAGTTCAATTTGGGGCAGAATTTTGAACAATCTCTAGGTCATCTTCAAGTGCATTCTCTTACATATTTTTTATATTATTTAGACTCTAGGCCTTTAATAATTGTTGAGGGAAATAAATGACACTATTCACATTCTGCATGTGTTTTATACTTCAGAACAGCTGCTTGAAGAAAGAACTCAGGAGAGAGGTTTGGGTCAGGGGGACCATAGCACATGATTTCTAGGGGGCACAAGCCAGGTGCCCCCCTGCAGGGATCCCCCTCCCGCCCTTCCCCTCAGAGCCCAGACTGGCCTCACCGCCCTGCCCCCCCCCCTTGCTGAATGGTCGCCTGGCCAGTGTCAGGGAGGGAGATTTGCCCTCCAAGGGCCGAGACCGGGGCTCTTCCCTGTATGGGCAGGCAGGGGTGCAGCATTGCCCCTCTTGGCTCTGGGTGCCAGGGCTGAGCTGGCACATGGGCACTATGATCCCTGTGTGAATGTGCCCAGCTGGCATGGCATGGCGGGTTCTGTTAACCCCCCCCCCCTCCCGGCTCACGTACGCATGCTGTGGATGCCAAAAATGGAAGCAACATCGCTGGTTTGCGTGGTCCTAAATTGAGTTGTGAGCTGAGCTGGTTCTTCTTGTAAAGGAGTGAATGTGAATTGGGATTAGTTCCTTCTTGGACATGTTGAACTGGAACTAGTTCCTTTTCAAGATGAACATTCTAAGCTCTAATCACAACACTATATAGCCAGTTAGATTTGCCTACAAAATGGCATCATAGAGCTAATTGAGAGCGAGAGCAATTGACCTCACTTATTCCCTGTGTCAGAGAGGTAACACAAATTCCTCAACCTATGTGTATTAGTACTTTGCTGCTGCCATTTTGTGTGCGAAAAGTGCACCCCTTTTAGTTTAGATCTAGTTGACACATGGCTAGCAGAGGAGAGGGGTTTTTGCTGCTGAGCGGGAAGCATGACCTTGCTCTGCTCATGGCACAACACGCATGTTGTGCAAGCAGAGGGACATCCAGACCTTTCCCAATGCTCTCATTACACAAGGGAAAATAGACCAAACAACCGGAGCCAAACAACTGCCTCTTTCTGTGGTGTTGCATCCATTTTGCTTGCATGGAGCCAAAAGAAATCAGACTGCCAAAAAAAATTAAAGCTGAGAGGAAGAGGAAGGCAGCTGTGTGGGAAGAAGGATCTAGTAATTTAGGTGAAGTTCAGAGGAAAAAAGGGGGCTGGATGCAGGGCATCGGAAGAGCTGTGGAGGTGAGGGCAGGGCATTTTGGTGAGGGCTGTGGGAAATCAGAAGTAGTTAAGTGAGGCTCTAATTCTGGAGCTCCCCCCCCCTTTCCTTCCTCCCCCCTCCATTACTTTGATGGGCCCAGGTTCTCGGGGTCTTTAATATTCATATGGCAGGGATGCCAGCTCCAATGTTGTTTGGGGCCTTGTGGTTCTGCCTGCCCTGATCCTAATTGGCTGTGACAAGGACAGGCACATAGACGGTGCCAGCTGCATCTTAAGCAGTGCCAGCCAAGGCAGGAGCCAGTCCCGGGTGAACCGGCACCTCCGCCCCGCTCTTTGCATGCATTGCGCACTCACGGAGATCTGCCTCGCCTTCCTTCTCAGCCCTTGCTGCACCTCTGACGCCCACTCTGGTCCCACCCAGCCATTTCATTCCCAGCCACCTCCCAGAACAAAAAGCAGAACTAGAGTCTGGCTGGATCAGACCAAGTTCTGATCTGGTTCAGCTTCATGTATTTAAAGGTGGATCAGCTGGGTGCTTCTGGGAAGCTAAGTACCAAAACTAGACAGTGGGGGTCATGAAATGCTTTTTAAAAAATGCATATTGCCAGGAATGTCAGAGCAGGCATGGAAGATGGGATTTAACCCTTTCCTCGCCCTGATGCAGGGCTGAAGAAATCCCTCCTCTAAAGCTAGCATTTGCCTTGGGATGAACTCCCCCTTTCGCTGCTGCCACCGTCAGTGCAAATGTGCAATTACTCCATCCTGCCACTTCCCATGGAAATCTTACTCAACACGGCCCAACCCTCCACCTTTTAGACAAGAGGTGAGTGATGGGAAGGAAACTCAATATGCAGACAAGGTTCAGGCGCTGTCTGTCAGAGAGGAAGCCACTTTCAGCTCCTGGGGGTTTGCAACTGGTCTTGGCAGTGGTGCCAACTATAAGGGGCCCAGGCACCCACAATTTTTTGTCGTTGTGGGTGCTCAGCCCCCAAACCACTGCCCCTTTGCCATGCACCGCCACCACTGCTACCCCCCACCATTGCCACCCACACCACTGAAGCTACCACGTTGCCTTACCATGAAACTGCATCCACAGGACACAGAGAAGCCCAGGCCCAGGCCCCTGTTGAGCCTTCTGGAGGCCGTGGCGGGCCCCCGTGGGCCTCCTCGAGGTGTCATGTGCGTGCCACACACTTGATGCCACAAGCCGGCACTGGTCACCACAAAGTGGGGCAGAACCTCGCGCCCCTGGGTCTTCGGCTGGGCTGCACTCCTCTTGAAGGCTCAACTACACCATTTTGGAGTTCATCCGAGAACAGTTGTATGGGGTTCTAACTGGGGAGTGTGGCATGGAAGCGCTTGGAGTGCCTGCTCAACCCTCCATCTTCCTTCAGTGGGCTGATCACATCCATAGCCTTCCTTGTGACCAGGGAGCCCCAACAGCATAGAGCTCCTGATCACAGGGAGATTTCTAAGCACAATCGGCCTGAAGATATCCCTCACCAGACCTTTCTGCTCAAAGTGGGGAAACTGTGGGTGGAGCAAGCACCCCAACATGTGTAGGATCATTGGGAAGGTGTGCCTGCCCCTCCCTAGTTGAAGTCCTCACACTTCCTTTTTGAACTCCTGAAGCAGGCTCTGGCCTGGCATTATCAGTGCAAGTCCAGGTGGCAGCGGTGGCCTGGAGCGCCTTTTACCAGGTGATGCTGGTAGGCCAACTGCAACCCAATCTGGAGAGGATGTTATCCATCTACCAATGACATTCAGGCTGGACTACTAATGTGTTATACACAGGGCTGCCTTTTAATGCTGCTCAGAAACTTCAGTGGGTTCAAAAGCGGTGTGGGGGCCGTTGCACTGGTTTCTGGTGCTTTTCAAAGTCCAGTTCAAAGTGCTGGTGTCCACCTTTTAAAAGCAGTGGTGGAAAACCCTTCAGGGCCCTTCAGATGTTGATGGGCTCCAACTACCACCAGTCTCAGTCAGTGGGGGATGATGGGAGCCTTAGTCCAACAATGTATGGAGGTCCACAGATTCCCTATTCCTGTTTAAACGGTTTGGGGCCAGATTATTTGAAAGGCTACCTTCCTTTATAGGGACGCGGGTGGCACTGTGGGTAAAACCTCAGCGCCTAGGACCTGCCGATCGTCAGGTCGGCGGTTCGAATCCCCGCGGCGGGGTGCGCTCCTGTTGCTCAGTCCCAGCGCCTGCCAACCTAGCAGTTCGAAAGCACTCCCGGGTGCAAGTAGATAAATAGGGACCGCTTACTAGCGGGAAGGTAAACGGCGTTCCGTGTGCTGCGCTGGCTTGCCAGATGCAGCATGTCACACTGGCCACGTGACCCGGAAGTGTCTCCGGACAGCGCTGGCCCCCGGCCTCTTAAGTGAGATGGGCGCACAACCCTAGAGTTGGACACGACTGGCCCGTACGGGCAGGGGTACCTGTACCTGTACCTTTAGCTTACCTTCCTTTATATCAGCCTGCCTGCCATTTGAGGGCAGTTTTGGAGATTCTCTTCAGGTGCCCACTGGTGAGACCTTTTACTCTGGTAGGTAAAGGAACAGGGCCTCCTCAGGAGTGACCCCATCCCTGTGGAGCTCTATGCCAATTGAAGTAAATGTAGCCCCCATGAAGGTCAGACTCTGTTGTTTTTAGCTGCTGCCTCTTAAAACCCTTTCAGCATAATATCAAAAAGCAGCAATATAAAATATTTTTAACTATCCTACCCGGATTTATTCTTCTTGACTGGAAAGCATTCAGAGCGCACTTTTCCATTGTCTCCTGAGGCACATGGATGCCAACAGCATATTGTTTAATCCCTCTTGTTACTTCATGGCAACAGAATGACATTTGGGTTTGTTTGCATATTGTGTTTTTGTTTAAGGAAGCATCCTTGAGGGTAAGGTAAAGGGACTCCTGACCAGTAGGTCCAGTCACGGACAACTCTGGGGTTGCAGCGCTCATCTCGCTTTATTGGCCGAGGGAGCCAGCGTACAGCTTCCAGGTCATGTGGCCATCATGACTAAGCCACTTCTGGAGAACCAGAGCAGCACACCGTTTACCTTCCCGCCAGAGCGGTACCTATTTATCTATTTGCACTCTGACATGCTTTCAAACTGCTAGGCTGGCAGGAACAGGGACCGAGCAATGGGAGCTCACCCCGTTGCGGGGATTTGAACCGCCGACCTTCTGATCAGCAAGCCCTAGGCTCTGTGGTTTAACTCACAGTGCCACCCATGTCCCTTGACCCCAAAAGGCAGGCAAAAAAAATATTTCATTGAAGTAGGTATGATACAAACTTAGAAGGCAACTGCAAGGGATAAGCTGCAGGCTTTGCCAGACCGGGAAAGCTAAACGTTGGGAGCATTAAGAAGAGCAGAGAGCAAGAGATGAGTTTGCTATGGTCTTACTATGTTTTTGGACTCCAACTCCCATCAGTCCCAGCTAGCATGGCCATTGGTAAGGGTGATGGGAGTTGTAGTCCAGCGGCAACTGGAGGGCTGCAGATTTCCCATCCCTGAATAGGTTGCCAGAGTGGAGGTTAAAGGCCAGTCTCCATTCCCAGAGGACTATGAACAGGAACTGGCGGTCGTCGGAAGGAAGTGATATTTCCTGCTATGTGATGAATTGACCTCGCTTCTTCCCATCTCAAAGCTCACAGTCGGGATTCATATAATGTAATTTCTGCATGTTTGCAGTCCTCTCCCCCCCCCCCTTGTTGTGCTGTGTTAAACACAAATGGACGGGATTAAGCCCCATAGTTTGTTTTTTTCCTTTCAGACTGCAGAGGAAGATCCTGCAAACTCCTGAAGGGCACTCAGGGAGCAGTAGCGAGACTGGCAGGCGTCAGCACCACTTAGCCATTGTGCCACTCAGGGCCAACGAGGCAGCTCCTCGCTGGGGCTGGGAGTGAAGCACCCAGCAGACTTCATGTCCACCTGTCCATTGCTGTCCATCAGGGAGGCAAGGCTATGATTGATGCCCTAAGAGAGCTGTCACCACTGGGAGCCTCTCCTGAAGATCTGCGTGAAATTGAGCAAAGCGTAGGAGTCAGATGTCCCGATCTCAGTGCCCTTCCAGTCATCCGGGGGGTGGAGAGGCTTCAGAGGCAATTGGCACAAGTGGCAGGACTACCTCTAGGTTTGAAGGGTCCCCGACAAAGTGCCCCCAAGTGAACCACCCCCTGAAAGCAGTGTTGCACCACCACAAGCAGGCTTACCTGCTGGCAGCCCACAATCTGGGTTACAATGCCCCCAACTAGTACATTGGAGCCATTATGAGTAATCAAAATAGTACATGGACACAGTTGGTATTACCTGTGAGCCCTGCAGGGCCCCAGCAGTTGCATAGGGATGCTGGATGGTGCATGTAAAGAAGCCCACATCCCTGTTATGAAGATGCTATCTTCCAGCAGCTGTTCTAGGTGCCAGCAGGGTCAGTTCACAGCAGCCATGTCTGCTTCTCTGGTTGGCTAGATTAGGGTTAACCACACTGCCTTTTCCACAGGGTCTGCACTTTCCAATTGTGGCACACAGGTTGTGGCTGGTGGGTGAATGGATGTGTTTTGGCAGGGGTGTGAGGCTTCCTTCACTGACAGAGTTGATCCACACAGCACCGTTATACCATGTTAAACAGTCCTAGCTCCCCTTCGCCAAGGAATCACCAGAACTGTAGTTTGCTAGGGTACTGAGAGTTGTTAGCAGATCCCTACTTCCCTTACAGAGCTACAATTCCCCAGGGTGGTTTAACAACCGATCTCTCTTTCCAGGGAACTATGGGAATTTTACAAAGCAGTATAATAGTTTTTTAAATGTATAGTGTGGATGCGCCATAATCTTTTAGCCTAGAGGATAAGCATAGAATGAATCACTCTGTTTGGCTGAAATAAGCCATTTGGGACTACTGTAGAGAAAGCTGAGGATTGCCACCCTCATTTTATTAATTACTCATTCATTTGCTGCCTTATTTCAACTGAATGAATTATACGCAGCTATATTTTGAGGCGAAGCATTACGCTTTTCTAATCCATTGTGGCGGGTGTGGCATATAATTATGCAAAGTCAATGCCAAAACTAGACATCCAGAACTTTATACAAGTCAATGAACGTTTTGCATTGACTGGGCATCGTTTCCACGACTCATAATCTATTTATTTGCATGTAATCCATCCAAATAATCATTAGGACCTCCTTATCTCCACACACCCCTCCCTCATCAAAAGCTTGAATAAATTCCGGGTATTCATACATAGAATCCACCCCAGCAGTCCAAATGCCTGTTCACAACAGAACACATTAAAGTCATTTGCTGTTTCCTGTGAGTAAAGACAGTTTGCTCCCTAGTATGGATCTCTCACTCAAGTTGATGGAAGGTTTATTTCGAATTGCAAGGTCAGGATTCATTATGCACTGAGAATCTGTGTGGACACAAACTGAAAGATTGCAAATTTCGCAGATGCAAAAATAGAGCAATAATTGGGTTAGGGAGGAAATCGCCCCAACAACTCCCACTTACAGGGATTTGTTGTTGTTATTATTAGTAATAATATTATTATTGCTTTTGGGTAGGATTATCACCTCACAAGTCAGCCACCAGCCACATACCTTGAACTCTCCCTGTGCCGTGGGAGAAAGGGCAGGTTTGGCTCCTTCTGCTGGCCAGGGGTGAAGCTGCATGCTCCGCTACTGGGGGCGGAGAGTAGGTGGGGGTGTGGCCTGTGGCCTGCAGGGGTGTGGCGCACTGCCTGTGGGGGCATGGCGCCTGGCGCACGGGGGGGGGGTGCGTGGCGTGTGTCCGGGGAGGGCCACCGTGATGGCACCCTACCAGAATAGTGGTGCCGGGGGCGGTCCGCTCCCTCCGCACTCCCGTTCCTTCACCAGTGCTGCCGGCTCCATAGTTGCCCCTGCCATTCAGACTGGGAAAATATGCCAATTTTGTCTTCTCTCCATTTCTCATTTCTCCAATCTCACATTCAGCGCACCACTTTTCCTTATCTCTATCTATCTCTATCTACACACACACGTTTCAGATTGAATGAGGGATCACATGTTGAGATTCCTGCATTGAGGGATGACCCTCGGGATCCCTTCCAACTCTATGATACTAGCCTACTAAAAATTCATGTTTTCTCTTAAAGTACATATTTTTGTATGCTAGAGCTTTCCAGAACTTTTCATGTCAGTGACACACTTTTTAGACCTGCATCATTTCGTGACACAGTAATTTGGTTTTACCAGCAAACTAGAGGTTAAACTAACCCCTTTCCAGCCCTGTGAGGAACATCGTGTGACGTGTGGAGAGCTCTGTTGCATGCAATCTCCCCTAATATAATGCATTTTTGTATGCTATTTTCACTAATATATGCATCTATATGCACACTTTGCCCTAGTTGATGTCCCAAAGCGATGTGGAACTGAACTTAAGGTTGAAACGGCAAGAAACTGGAACAATGCATTTGTCCTTTTTATTGGAGATTGAGCCTGGATAGGGGATTCTGGTCTTCCAGGTGTTGCTGGGCTCCATCTCCCGCCGCCCCTGCTCCCTGGCCAGGCTTGCAAGGGCTGATGGGCGCTGGAGTCCAACAGCAGCTAGAGGTGCCACAGCTCCCCCCCCCCCGCTCCACATCTGCAAAGCATGCATGTGCTCTTCCCCACCACCACCATCATGCGGGTCACTGCAGCACCGTTTGTTTTCAGCCTCCATTTGACACACTGATCTGAAGGGTTCCGTATGTACACTTCCACTACCCTATTTTAAAGAAGGATAATTATCTAGCAGCATTGACTTCTGCATATAATAAATTCAATGTTCATAAACAGAAATGGAGTACAGTGGTACCTCGGGTTACATATGCTTCAGGTTACAGACGCTTCAGGTTACAGACTCTGCTAACCTAGAAATAGTACCTTGGGTTAAGAACTTTGCTTCAGGATGAGAACAGAAATTGCGTGGCGGTGGCGGGAGGCCCCATTAGCTAAAGTGGTGCTTCAGGTTAAGAACAGTTTCAGGTTAAGAATGGACCTCCGGAACAAATTAAATTCTTAACCCAAGGTACCACTGTACAGCTTCAATTGCCTGACCGGCCTGGGCAATGTCCATACAATTAGATTGTCAGAGGAAATACTGTGACAGAATATGTGGAGGGGACATCTTTCTCTACTGTTACTATTTCCCCTTCTCTTAAAGATTCCCCTAAAAAGAATTGTGATAGACTGCCACCCCAGACTGAACCTAGACTAGCTGGTGGGGAGCGGGGCTGGGAGCCAAGTGGGCTTTGTGGGGGCTGAGATTTTAAGCCCAACTGACAATAAAATTTCCATCCAGCCCTCATCTAGAAATAAGGAACGGAAGGAGCTTTTAATTTACTTTCCTAAATCCCAAAGGACACAAAATTTAACAAAATACCTTTAGATTGCAAGGGTAGCTTAACCTCCTTGTGGTCTAGTACATGGGGGAGATTTTAGCAAGAAATTCCAGAGGAGTGCCCCTTTTAAACCAATAAAGCTCAGTGTCAATATATGTTAAGAAAGTTTATTTGGAAATGGATTTGGACACAGAAGAAAAAAGGGCAAAGAAGGCTTGGCACAAAAAAACACACAGAGATTTTCAAAGAAAAAACAAAATGTCACTCTAACAGCTAGATTATATCTACAAGAATCATAGAACTGTAGAGTTGGAAGGGACCCAAGGGTCATCTAGTCCAACCCCTGCAATGCAGGAATCTTAACTAAAGCATCCATGGTAGATGGCCATCCAGCCTCTGCTTAAAAACCTCCAGTGATGGAGAGTCCACAACCTTCCAAGGGAGAGAGTACCACTGTCAAACAGCTCTTACTGTCAGAAAGTTTTTCCGTAAGTTTAGTCTGAATCTCCTTTCTTGTAACTTGAAGCCGTTGGTTCAAGCCCTATCCTCTTCTCCATGCGACAGCCCTTGAGATATTTGAAGATGGCTATCATATCTCCTCTCAGTCTCCTCTTTTCCGGGCTAAACATACCCAGTTCCTTCAACTATTCCTCATAAGGCTTGATTTCTAGACCCTTGATCGTCTTCGTTGCCCTTCTCTGCATGCATTCCAGCTTCTCAACATCCTGGGCAACATTCTGGACACAGTATTTCAGGTGTGGTCTGACCAAAGCATATTAGAGTGGGACTATGACTTCCCTTGATCTGGACACTATACTTCTGTTGATGCAGCCTAGAATAGCACTAACCTTTTTTTGCTGCTGCATCACACTGTTGACTCATGTTAAGCTTGTGGTCCACCAAAACCCCTAGGTGCTCTTCATAGCCAGATGTCCCCCATCTTATATTTGTGCCTAAGTGCAGAACCTTACGTTTGTCCCTATTGAAAATCAATTTGTTAGCTATGCTCCAATCTGTTAAGGTCATTTTTAATTCTGATTCTGTCTTTTACAGCATTAGTTACCCTTCCAAGTTTGGTGAAATCTGCAAACCCACATTTTACCAGGTTCCTCATAAGAATATCATGGGAGACTTTGTCAAAAGCCTTACTGAAATCAACATACACCATGTCCACAGTTTTCCCATGATTCACCAAGTTTGTAATTCCATCAAACACTTGCTTGTTCTTCTTCTTGCTTTGGACATAGCCCAAATAAACCTCTATTATTATTATTTCTAATGTCTCTTGCAAACCTGAGCTCATTCTGAGCTTTAGCCAGCCTGACTTTCTCCCTGCAACTGTTGGCTACTCATGCCTGCTCCTTCTTTGTGATTTCCCCTTTCTTCCTTTTCTTATACATGTCCTTCTTAACTCTCAGCTTATCTGTAAGCTCCTTATGCAAGCATACTGGTTTCTTTAGATGACTCCCACTTTTCTTTCTTGTTGGAATTGTCTCCATTTGGGCCTTCAGTAGTTCTCCTTTTAGAAACTCCCATCCATCTTGGACTCCCTTCTCTTTGAGTATTTCTGACCACGGGATCACACCCAGTAGCTCCCTCGGCTTTTTAAAATTGACCAGAGTGCATATCTGGCTATACTCAGCTTTCCCTTTCCTCTGTATTGTGAAACCCAATAAGGCATGATCATTTCCTCCCAAGTTTCCCAGTACTTCTACTTCATCAATCAGTTCCTCCCTGTCGGTTAGGACCAAGCCCAAGATAGGTGATCGCCTTGTTGCTTCTTTCACCTTCTCTCAAAATTCTCTCACTGCAGCCCTTGGGGCGATCTCTAGGACATGCTCCTCACCAGTCTTGTGCTACATCTTCCTTAAACACTTTTGTATAGCTGGAATCTGTCCTCTGACCAGCAGTGTTGCATGAGCCCATGGCGCCTGGGGCGAGCGGGGGTGAGCTCCAGGGGGTGGGTGCATGCTGGGGCGGGGAGTGGAGGGGCACAATGCAACACCCCAGTAGTCCTGTCCACTCAGTGAGCCGAGGGAGAAATGAGCTCCCTTGGCCACAGCACATCTCTGACGCTTCTGCCCCCTATTGATTTAGTACTCACACTTGGGGCAGTAAAAATATAGATCTTCCAATTATTCCAATGTACTACATGTAAATTGTGCTTTTTAGTGGCATCTGTGCTCTTCAGGAGCAGCAGACAATAGCGATCCCAAATTAATTGATCCAGATTCATTGTGTGCATGCACTAACCAAATTATCCCAAGGACCCCCCTCCCAACCAATGTGCACGCATGTATGCCGTTTCCAATCAAAAAGTAAATTTAGCTCTTGAGAAAACCGGAGAAAGCGAATGGGTGTAGAACTTAACCCAGAGAGCTGTCATTGCAAGACTCCCAGGAGCCCACAAGCCAGGTAGGTTAATGAGAACTGCGTGAGTGAAGAGCCAGACTCAAGTCAGCTACCAGGGAGGAACCTGTGTTCCACAGCAGCTGCACAAGCCTTGTCACCTCCAGAACTGAGTCTCATTGTTTGGAAGGGTGTGGTCCCCTGAACGTCCCAGTCCTGGGCCTAGTTGTTGACCTTAAGAGCAGGTAAAGAAGCTATGCCTAGGCAGTACCACTTCAGACCGTGGTAGGGGTAGACATCTACTATGGTGATGACGCTCTTTAGGCTTTTGCATTAGCAACTGGCGCTGGGTGGAGTAGCTGTCTCTCCCTGGAACACCAAGTGCAGAGCTTGGGGAAGTTATAGAATCATAGAATCATAGAATCATAGAGTTGGAAGAGACCACAAGGGCCATCGAGTCCAACCCCCTGCCAAGCAGGAAACACCATCAGAGCACTCCTGACATATGGTTGTCTGCTTAAAGACCTCCAAAGAAGGAGACTCCACCACACTCCTTGGCAGCAAATTCCACTGTCGAACAGCTCTTACTGTCAGGAAGTTCTTCCTAATGTTTAGGTGGAATCTTCTTTCTTTTAGAAAATCCCAGTAGCACTGGTGGTCAGGAATGAATTTTATCAACTTTGATAACTGACTGTGGTTCTTTTTAGAGAGGGCAGACTCAACAACAGTGATTTGTGCTCATGTCACCTCCAGACTAGACTACTTATAATGAGCTGTACTTGGGGCTGCCTTTAAAGATGCTCCAGAAACTTCAGCTGGTTCAAAACACAACCACTAGAGTCCTGATTGGGTTCCAGTAACACCTGCGTTATACTGCTCTACTGGCTTCCAGTGTGTTTCTGGGTCCAATTTAAAGTGTGGGCTTCAACCTGAACAATTTGTGTGGGATTCAACTAAGTTTTACCCAGAGCAGGCCTACTGAAATTAATGGACCTGAAATTCATTACTTTCAGTAGGCCTATTTTGAGTAACACTTAGTTGAATATCAACCATTGAGCCTGAACCATCTGAGCTTTGGAGCAGCAGGGTATATATCTTTCAATAAGTAAATAAGCCTTTAAAGGAAAAATGTGAATGCATATTTTAGCTTGCCAATACAGTGGTACCTCGGGTTAAGAACTTAATTCGTTCTGGAGGTCTGTTCTTAACCTGAAACTGTTCTTAACCTAAGGTACCACTTTAGCTAATGGGGCCTCCTGCTGCCGCTACCGCCACAGCGCAATTTCTGTTCTCATCCTGAAGTAATGTTCTTAACTCAAGCACTGATGGAGGAAAAGGGGGGCAGGGGGAGCACACTGCCCCCGGCAGCATGATCCCGGTGTGGTTCCATCATGGCTGCCACCCCGCTCGCACTGCCCCCCCCCCACCCGCAGGTGGTGCGCCTTGCCCCCAGAACGTGTACCATGCCCCTTTGGGCGGCCTGCCACGCCCCCGGGATGCACACCAGCCCTGCCCACACCTGCTCTCCGCCCCCGGCACCGGAGCATGAAGCTCTGCCACTGAACCCCAGGTACTATTTCTGGGTTAGTGGAGTCTGTAACCTGAAGCGTCTATAACCCAAGGTACCACTGTACTTTAATGAGAGGCTGGGAGATGGGAAGAGCCAAGGCTTCTACTTTTTGAAACTAAGAGAGGAGAATTAGAAATAAAAGGTGGGGGTGAAACTCTACTGGAGAAGCAAAATAGCGTGCAAAACCCAATTAAAGGTGGACCCAGCTTAATGAATTGACAAGCAAGCGATAACCTCTCAGCTGGTTTCCTCCCCACTGGACTCAAGGAGAAAGTTGTGGAGGGAGCCCCCCCCTTCTCCCACTCTGCTATTGCCTGGCACTGTTTCTCCAGGCTCCTGTGATGAATTATTGAAGCTGCAAAGAACAGGCAGTGACAGGGCAGCGCTAAGCACATACCCGCGTGTCAACCTTTGATCAAGCTGGAGAGTGTACAGATCAATTCTTCAAGACGAAGCACAGTTAAAAGGGATGCAAGGCCATGCCAAGAATGCAGCAAGGGGGGGGGGGGAGCTGCTCTCTGCGGTGCTATCAGAATGGAGGGCAAAGGTGGGAGGGGAGAACAGTCTGCACTTCTACCTGGAACCTGAAGATCCAGCCCCTGCCCTATCAATACAGGTGTGTCTGCACTGGAATTGCTATTTTTAAATTTAATGTTTTTGGGGGGTGGCACATATCCCAAATGACCAATCAATACAAGATTTCGGGACAAGGAAATTTTCTTTGGGGAATTTCCAGCCACTCACAAAATAAGAGCAAGGATGCTCTTCTCTGTCTCTCCATCTAAATCAGGTGGGACGGTCATTGGCCTGAGCTCAGCAATGGGCAACAGGTAAGAGGAACCACGGGCCTAATGCCTGAGTGCAGCCTTCAGAGAGTGCAGGCCACACCTCTTCTGCCCAGGCCACACCCCTCAGCAGCCCTGCTTTGCATACTCCTTGGGTGTTTTTGCCTGATGTTAATGTGTCCCTGATCAGGCGGCACTGAAAGATCAGGTTTGCTGCTTTCCAGTACTTCTTGATGTCCCTTTGCCACTTGAGGCACAGTTTATTCTCTGTGGCATGGGATGTTTTTGGTTTTTAAATTAAAGATTTCTTGGTTTACAAAAGTATGCGCAATGTCTTATTTTCCAAGTTACATTTTCTATAGGTCAGTTTCATTTGTTGAGACATTAGGGTTACATTAGGAAGAAAAGGGGGGAAGAGGTGGAGGAGGTCATGGGGTGGGGGTGGGGTGGGGCGGCATGGGATGTTCAGCTTGGACTTGAATGTCAGCTGGAGCCTCTCCTGGGACAGTCTGGCAACTGTGATTCATGATAAGGTAATATTCCATTTAGACTACTATAATGCATTGTATGTAGGGCAGCCCTTGAAGATGGTTCTGAAGCGGCAGTTAGTTTGAAACACAGCAGTCCAAGATGGCACACTGGGAACATACCTTGGCAGTTTGGAGAGCTCTGCACTGGTTACTGGTTCACTTAAGGACCTCTGTCCGAACACGAAGGTCTTCCACTGAGGCCCTCTTATAATGCCACCCTCCAGAGACGACTTCTTCTTCTTCTTCTTCTTCTTCTTCTTCTTCTTCTTCTTCTTCTTCTTCTTCTCCTTCTTCTTCTTCTTCTTCTTCTTCAACAGTGTCCCAATGAATTCTTCCATTGAAAGTTTGCCTGTTGCTCTCTCTCTCTTACCTTTCCAGGATCAGGCTAAGATACCTCGCAGGTATTTTGATGGTTGGTATTTTCAGAATTAGGAGGATGCTGTATTTTGAACAATGGAAATGCACTTCACACTCTGCTGTTTTGGTTCTTTTATTCATTTTAGTTGTCTAATTTGTTTTTTATTTCAATTGCTTTATTATAATAGTTTTTTCTTTTAATATACATTGTAAACCATGTGGGAATCAGTATTATGAAAGGCAGCAACCAGAAATACCTAAATTGTTTTTGCATTCATTAGGGAATCTGCCGTTGCTTCAACATCAATCCATTTTCTTAGCTTGTTTCCCTCCTTCTTTCGGATTCTAGCCAATCAGGAATCACACAGGAATGACGAGCGGACAAGGCAGATTCAGGTGATTCAACCAACTGGACCTGCCTGGACACAATGGAAAGAATTCAAGACAGCTCTGAGCAGGTTGCTCTGTCAGCTGAAGCATTCCTGCTTGCCTGAGGGAACGATGTGCCCTCTCTTTACCACTCGTGCTATTCCGGGGGTTGTCTGACACACACACCCCAAGCCAATGTGGTGGGCATGTAAGGAGGAGCTGTGGGGAAAGCCTTGCATAAGCTTCTGCTGTTGGGACTAGTAAGTTGAATCTGGCCCTATGGTAGAAACAAGGTATTCTAGATCAGTGTTTCGCAACTGGTGGCGCCTCCCCCCCCCCCCCCGGATATTCTATGGGGCCCACAGGTGAAAATTGCATAAATGGGGGGCCACAGCATGAGACTAGGGGGCCACAGAGGGAAGTAAGAAGTGACTCTGCAAGGCGCAGGGTGCAATCCACCCCAACGCTGAGTGGAGCGGTGCCATCTGAAGTGGTCGAGGGGCACAGGGCTCTTTGGGAGCATCAGGCAGCTGGGCCCGACTCTGCAAGGCACGGGGTGAACTCCACCCCAGGACAACTTGCATCTAGTGCCTGCTCTGAAGAAAGCCACACTGAGTTCAGTGGGCCTTACTTCCAGATTAAGGGGGGGGGGGCTATAGTGTTTTATCTAGGCAGCCAGGACTCCTTCAGATGACAATATCTTTTTGTACCAGGTCAGTGAGAACCACTTGCTTTATAAAATTCTCCCTGTGTACCTTTTGGACTGTATCTGTTGATTTCCTCCTCTGCATCAAATAACAGGGGTCAAATAAGTGTTGTTTACTTTTTATAATACATGTAAGATGTATCTCCCTCAGGAGATTCTAGACTCTCCCTCCTTAGAGGTTTCTAAGCAGAGCTTGGATGGCCACCTGTCATGGATGCTTTAGCTAAGATTTCTACATTGCAGGGGGTTGGACTAGATGACCCCTGGGGTCCCTTCCAGTTCCATGATTCTATGTTTTTCTGCTTCAATGATATTTCATTATGGTCCTATCATTTTATAAAAGTCATGTTTCACCTTTAATGCTATTTTTGACTCAACTTACAATTTAGCTACCAGGACAGTAAAATAGTTCCCCCTCCCCCCTTCAGATGATTTGAACCCGTGTGCTTTTGGGTTTGATTCAGATGTAGCAGACACAGTCCATTGTAGGAGAATATGAATGAATGTGAGCGCAGTCTACTGTGTTTTGCGCAGCACCTGACACAGAATTGGTGCTAAAGATGCTAGTGAGTATGGAAGCAGATGCTGCTACACATAGAGGCAAGAAGAAAATCTTCTTCACTGTGTTGCACAAGCTGGTCTACTCAATACAAAACAAATCTCCAGTTATGGCCAGTTCTAACATTTTAAAATAGAAAATGAGATTTAGGGTGGGGAGAGGTGGAATCTGCAAAACCCCAGGGGGGAATTAAGTCTTGATCTCCAGCAGGGCTCTGCCAAAGCATCAGATTAAAAGTCATGAGATACAAAACCCTGATAAATTTAGACAGATCTCTTGTAAATCAAATGCTGTTCTTTGCTCCCACACCTGGCTCTAGGGAGCAAATTTGCCCTCCTCTATCCAAACACATGCCGACCTCCCCTGTATTATGCAACCCTAAGTAGGCTGCCCACATGCCTTGTTCTCTCAGAATCACTCCCTCCAGGCTAACCTGCTGGTGCTGCTGATGTTATCCCAGGGGGATGCTCCAGGGGTTTCAAAGGATGGTTCATGGAAGCCCTACCAGGTTCTGCCAAAAGCGATTGAAGTGTTATGTAGCCACAGAGGAAAAGCCCTGGGTAAGAGTGATCTGACTTTTACTATATTCCCTGGGCAAAAAGCTGAATTTAGGCAGAACTGCACACTTCCTTTTGAACTTACATGATGTTTATATGCAAAATGCAGAGGACTCAGATTCCCCACCTGGAAAGTTCATACCCATGACCTCAAAAAGCTGTGTGGCAACACTGTGGTACAAATCATAGAGTCACAGAATTGTAGAGCTGGAAGGCACCTTGCTGGTCATCTAGTCCAACCCCCTACAATGCAGGAATATGCATGGATACAAAGCCCTGGTTCGCATGGAGGCACCTTCCCTATTTCAAAAGGAACCTCCCCTAACACACACAAGTCATCTTATCTGAGTGCTCAGCATCCTTGGCAAGTGATTGCCCTGCAAACAGCATGGATCCAGCCATTGTGGCACCACCAGAGCACAAAAATGCAGATACATGTGAATCCTCAGGATTTTTACAAGCGGAGTACAGAACCCCAATGTCTTATCACGTATGCACACAATGCATGTCTCATAGGAAGCTGCCTTATCAGCCAGCTCTATCTATCAAGCTCAATATTATCTCTACCAACCAGCAGCAGGTCTTCAGGCAGGAGTCTTTCCCAGCCCTGTCTGCAGATGCTGCAGATTGAACCTGGACCTTCTGCATGCAAAGCAGATGCTCTGCCACTGAGCTGAAGCCCTTCCCTCGGCATGGTCATGGCTCATGGTTCTCGCGCATTGTAGATTGAATAAGAAGCTCCAAAGCCCAGGTCTTCATGGTGCTTTCTATGATAACTCTCAAAATCCACCATATGCTTGTAAACTCACGTTCATAGTCATGGAGTGCATCATAAAAACCTCAACTCAAGTTCTTCATGGCACCAATATAGTAGAAATATATCTGAGATGTAGATATTCATAGTTTTCACAGGCAGACACCTAATCCATCCTGTGTAGGAACAAGAATGTAAGAAAAGCCCTGCTGGATCCAGTCCAAGCCCATCTGGTCCTGCATCCCTGTGTTCACAGTGGCCAACCTGCCTGCTTGATGGAATGATCTGCCTTCTCCTCCTTACAGGTGCCATTCAAGGGGTTCTCCTGACAACCCCACCAAGCCAATGGGGGGGGGGGGACTGCAGTGGCAGAAAACCTTGCATGGGTTTCCACTGGCAGGGCTCGTTAACTGAATATGCAGTATGGATGGATGTGTGGATGGATAGCTAGACAGACAGACAAATTCTCCTCTATCTTCCAGGAATGCTATTCTCCTTGCTATAGGTGATGAAGCTGCTGGTTGAAAAACTAAGGTGCTGGAGGTCATCACAGCCTTTGGCAGTCTGGCTGGCTTCTATATCAATAAAGAGAAGACCAAAATGATAATCCAAAATATGGGAAAATGGGCAAAGAAAACCTTGAGAAGAGGTCTGGTATCCAAGCAGAAAAGATAGTTAAATACTTGTGAATCTGGTTAGCACCTAGAAACCTGAACTTATTCCAAGATAACTACACCAAGACCAGGGTAGAAATTAAGAAAGACCTTGAGAAATGGAATCGAATGACGTTCTCATTTCTTGGAAGAATATCTGCAATTACCGAAGATGATATTTTTGTTTCAAGTCCTAACAGTGATAAACGGCACCAACTGTTTTAAGCAATGGGAAAAGGACATCACTAATTTCATTTGACAGGGTAAAAAGCCCTGGATCAAATACAAAATTCTAATCACTGCAAAGAACCAGGGGAGTGGATTTGGACTCCCAGACCTGAAAATGTATTACGAGACGGCCTGCCTTTGTTGGATGAAAGCCTGGATGGAGCTGAAAAATTCAAACACTCTGGACCTAGAAAGATTCAATCTGGTGTATGGATGGCATGCCTACCTATATTATGACAAAGCTAAGGTGCATAAGGGATTTCATAATCATGTGATTAGAAAGAACATCTACAGCACATGGGCAATATATAAAGATTTTCTAGAAAGAAAGATGGTGGATATCCCCCATCAAGGCAGTGGCAGTAAAAAACCCAAGCATGAATAAGACCCTGTGGCACAAAAAAAGGACCTCCTTTAGCATAGAGAGGGTATTGTGGTATTAAAGAGAAGAGGTACAAAATTAGGTATTGGATTGGTTCCAATACTTTCCATTACACAAGGTCTTTAGGAAAGACAAAGAAAAGGGTTTTTTGGAAAGGGGATTAGAATTTAGGCAAAAGATTTGCATGTGTGTCTCGCTTTCTCTATTGGGAACCACAGTTGTAAATCAGATGCTCACCCACATGGTGTTATCCACCGGCATCCTTTCCATGTGAGTTGCTGGGGAAACCCTGCCAGATGGGCGGTGTATAAACAATAAATTATTATTACTATATCCATCTGAAAGCAAATTCCAATTCTGTTGCAACGTGTCACATGGCAAATACTATTTTGCATATGACTCAAGCTGCATCAGGGTCCTAATGCCAAAGATTTCAGGTCACGTTCCTTGGTTCCATAAAGGCTGTTTCACTGCAGACCAATATGCTTTAAGGTTACAGCAACTAATTAGCACACATGCTGCTCCAAGAGGTACAGTGGAACCTCAGGTTGCGAACGTGATCCGTGCAGGAGGCACGTTCGCAACCCGCAGCGCCACGTCTGCACACACGCAGGTCACAATTCGGTGCTTCTGCCCATGTGCAAAGCGCGATTTAGCCCTTCTGCACATGCGCGAGCACCGAAACCCAGAAGTAACCCGTTCCAGTACTTCCAGGTTCGGCACAGCGCAACCCAAAAACACATAACCTGAAGCGTCTGTAACCCGAGGTACCACTGTATATCAAATGCACAATGGACAAATGGATTCAAATCGATTTAAACAGTCCCTTTTCTCTTGGTGATTTAAATCACTTTAGATTGCCTGGACTTAAATCCAGCTGCCGTGATGCAAAGGACAAGAGGCACCTTTTATAAGCCCTGTCCTCATTTGCATTCAGTTATCTGATTGGTGGCTGAGGGACCACAGAGAATTGTGTGGGCATGGCAGAAGTCTTAGGGAATGTGCTAATTGATTAGAGAATTCTGCTTTCTTCCATGTAAAATATAATGGCAGCTTCGTCAATCCCTCTCTCCCCACCCTCCCGCCACCACAGAGCCCCCACCTGCGTCACCTTCCCTTGCTAGCCTGTTTCTCTCTCTCTCCCTCTCCAGCTGGGTGTTCAGGTGCTGTGAAATTGCCATAATTACTTGAACTTAGAGATAGTTTTATCGGCACTTCAGGATTTCTTACGTTCAACCCTTTTCTTTTCATTAAAGAACGCTGATGTTGGAAAAGGAAAGAGAATGAAAGCTAGGCGGGAGGTGTGGGGGGGCAGCACTGGAGTTCAAAAGCACCCAGCACTAACGAGCTCCAGGGAATTGTTGGCTGGGCCCTTAACAGGCTTGGAAACCAGACACAGAGAGAAGGAACCTTTTGTTCAGGGACAATGAGACTCAGGTGGGAGACGTCTGTGTGGGAGAAAGAAGGTCCCCAAGCCCACGGATGTCTCCATGCTACCCCCTGCTGGCCAAGATCTGTTTGATTCCAGCTGCTACTTCACATCTGGTGTGTGCGTGTGAATGAGCAAACCTCTGTTGAATACACTGAATGTGGGATGCAGGGACTTCCAGAGAGCAGCTCCAATGCTTAGCCATGCAATCTGTATTCCATGCCACTGCTCCACCCTGGAATATGCAGATAGATATGCAGATAGTTCACCATCATGTCTCTGCCTATAATTCTGGACCTTCGCACACTTTTTCCTTGCGCCACCACTGCTTGAACATTAAATAAGAGCACTGATTCCATTGCAGTCAAATGCTAAAATGCTACCCACCTATTCAGCGTTCACTCTCCCCTCCCACCCAATCCTATTAAAATGTATTACTGTATTTGACAAAATAATCTGGGCACACGTATGCCAGAAGAATTCTTCCAGCACTCTCCTTATCTCACAACAGTGAGCTGCATCTGCTCAATAGCAACTGCTGGGCTTCAACTTGACCCTGGGCAGAAGCTACCTGCCAGATGGGTTGATGATGTCATTGATGATGCCCATGCTGGCCTTGGCCTAGCAAAGCCAGCACTGAGAGGTGACTTGCCTGAGCTCGGAGCAGATTCTCTAAAGCTCTCTCAAAACCCAGTCTTAATTGCATGAGGTTATTGCACACACACAAGGTTTGGGTTATTGCACACCTCAAGGTTTGGGTATAAGCAGTATACTGTGTAGCAGCTATGCTTCCTGATTATCCTACCTCACTTGAATCCAGTTATGATGGCCACATAAATTTTCTTATGCTTCAGGATATTGACAAGTTGGAACCTGTACAGAGGAGGGAAACCAAAATGATAAAGGGTGTGGAAACCAAGGAGTCGAGTAAGTTTAGCCTGGAGAAGAGAAGAGTGAGAAAGGATAGATTAGCCATCTTCAAATATCTCAAGGGCTGTCACATGGAAGAGGGAACAAGCTTGTTTTCTCCTGCTCCAGAGGGTAGGACACAAAACAATGGCTTCAAGTTACAAGAAAGGAGATTCTGACTAAACATACGGAAGAACTTTCTGGCAGTAAGAGCTGTTTGACAATGGAACGGTCTCCCTTAGGAGGTTGTGGACTGTCCTTCCTAGGAGGTTTTTAAGCAGAAGTTGAAGGACCATCTGTCATGGACTCTTTAGCTGTGATTCCTGCATTGCAGGGGGTTGGACTAGATGACCCTTGAGATCCTTTCCAGATCTACTATTCTATGATTCTGTTTCAGCCTCATGGGAAAAAGCTTTCTGTGTTTACACAATTCCCATCATCTCTGACTGTTGTGCTGTTTGAAACTGATGGGAGGTGGGATTCGTCAGTATCTGGAGAACCACTAGTTAGCAGTCCCTGTCCTCTAATCTTGCTAAAACCCATTGAATCATTTCAAATAATGATCTCATAAATGTATGTTATCTGATTTTATGTTCTTGTCACAACACTGCACACTTTTTCATAGAAAGAACAAGGAGCAAAGCAGGCAGCCACGTCAATGATGGAACTGTTTGTGCAATTAATAGCTATGAACTCCATTACGCAGTGTAAGCCTGAGTGGAACATCTGTGAGAGAGATTGTTTTTGTGAAGTCCCAGGTCTGCAGGACTCCCAAGGCAATGTGACTGAGCGCTGAACCATCCAAAGCCTCCACTGGAGGCAAGTCAGAGTAGCAAAGGAACCAGGCTGCAAATCAAGCCAGACAGGACAGAAACATTCAAGACTTTGGCAACCTGTTGCCCTAAACCAGGAAATATACCGGATGGCAAAATTCTTCTGGACATTTTACAACATCTCTGCATATTCCAGTCATTTGCCTAATCAGCAATATAGCTCCAGGTTTGCTTGCTGGTGTGCCTCCCACTGGTGTCATATAGCCTTTCCATATTGCACTCATTCTATGGGAAAGAACAACTCTCATGACAGTTCCTAATTGCCAACATCCCGCCACACTCCAGTGTGACCAAGGAACCAAACACAGAATAGGACCTATACCAACTAAGGGGCGGGGTTATGAAGTGATGTAGAAAAATTGGTGTTTGGTTCTTGCTGCCCAATTCCCCAAGGGACTGAGCCCATGATCAGTCAGAGATGGAAGGACGGAAGCAGGATCCAGAGAAAGCAAGGCAGATCTTTATTTTTCTGTTGCAACAGAGTTCCCTTCTCTCCTTGCAAGGAGGGAGAGACCCCAAACAAAAGCGTGAAGGAACCTTTAAAGCCTTTTGAAATTGCCCAACCCCTTAGCCAGAGACCATCCAAAAAACACCATACATACATCACAGAAGGAGGTGGTCTCCCACAGAAATTTGAGAGTGCTGCTTCTCTTCTGTCTGCCAGGATACCCATGTTACCTGGACAGACTGGCCATTCTTTTGTGATGGTAAATACTTAAGTTCCTGAATCTCTTATTTACAAACTTACACCTATTGTCAGTTTGCTCAGCTTAACAGAAACTTTCCAGACTGGATTTACAGTGGCGGGGGGAATAAGCCCCCTACATTAAAGACGGTTTTATTAACTGGATTTGCAAGTGAAAAGACAATTCCCCATTTCCTTCTGCCTACTGCAGAAGAATATTTGTGGTCATTTTGGGAGAGTCAAAATGACTTTTTGAGATTGTTCTGTTTGTGTGTCTGTTGTGTGAGGGCACCCTAAGTTTTTACAACAGCAGAGAGGGACAGCTTCATTCTTGTTTGCTCATAGAGTTCTGCTGGGGGTAATCAGGGGCCTTTTATTTTTTTGTGGTTCAGGGGACCTGCCCCAGTCAGCAGGGGCAAAAAGCAGGTTGACCAAAACCCATCCAGCTGTTGTCTACAGCTGAACCTCTTTCCTTACTTTCCATACATCCAAATGGCTATCCTTCTCTGTTGGGGATTGGGGAGTTCAAGCCTGTTCTTGAGGGCAAACCCTACCCAACACTGCTGCCATGAACAGGCAGTGGAGATTCAAAGGATCTCCTGTGTAGAACTCTGCAGACATTGGCTGCACACAAACCATGCATTTAAAGCGCATCACTTTCCCCAAAGAATCCTGGGAACTGTAGTTTACCCTCCAAAGAGCTAGAATTCCCAGCACCCTGAAGAAACTATAGTTCCCAGGATTCTTTGGGTGAAGCTATGTGCTTTAATCCCCTTCATGGATCACTGCCTTGCCGTGGCGTGAAGCTGAGGCTCCAAGACTTTGGCCACCTCATGAGAAGAGAAGACTCCCTGGAAAAGACCCTGATGTTGGGAAAGATGGAGGGCACAAGGAGAAGGGGACGACAGAGGATGAGATGGTGGGACAGTGTTCTCGAAGCTACCTGCATGAGTTTGACCAAACTGCGGGAGGCAGTGGAAGACAGGAGTGCCTGGCGTGCTCTGGTCCAGGGGGTCACGAAGAGTCGGACACGACTAAATGACCAAACAACAACAACATGTGCTTTAAAGGCAGAGGTCCTTCTCGGTAGTGGCACCCTCCCTGTGGAACACCCTTCAGATGTCAAGGAAATAAACAACTATCTGACTTTTAGAAGACATCTGAAGTCAGCTCTGTTTAGGGAAGTTTTTAATGTTTGATGTTTTATCATGTTTTTACTATTCTGCTGGGAGCTGCCCAGAGTGACTGGGGAAACCTAATCCATGAGCGGGGTATAAATAAAATTATGATGATGATGATGATGATGATGATGATGATGATGTCTGGTGTGTATGCAGATTTTCTCTATACCTGCCTTTCACAACACACACACACACACACACGCACGAAGAATAGCATACTGTATATTGTGCTAGTCCAGAGACCATAGCAGAATAAAGTAACAATAAAGACTTCCAAGAAGTTGCAGGAATTGCAGTTAAAATTCGGACGTGAAAACTATATACATGTCCTTGAAGTAAACAGAGCTTTGCATGCACAGTGTGTGTGGGGGGGGGGGAGCACGTTTATTACTTTCCTTTACACTTAGAGAGCGAGAGCAGCCGCCCTCATCCTTTCCTGATTTATCCAGCAGCAGCAGCGGCCCGGGGGCTGGAGAAAGCGCCGCCTCCTCGCGTCCCCGCCGGCCGGCCGGCCACCATCCCCGGCAAGGCAATCCGGGGTGGGCTGCAACAAACAGGCCCCTCGGGGAGCCGCTGGGGGATTGTGTGAAGGCTGCAATTTGCCGGCAATAAGATTACAAGAAGGTATAACAAAGCTGGCTAATTTAATTAGGCTCCTGATCGCAGAAAGATTAAAGATGTGACAGACTGGCTGAGCGTGGAGAGAGCGAGCGCGCTGGGATGGAGTGCGGGCAAAATCACTTTGGGAGGAGGGAGAAAGAGAGAATTCTGTTCCCACGCCGGGAAGCAAGAGGCGAGGAGAGGCGCGTGACTCCGGGCCAAGCCGGGGGAAAGCAGGAGAGCCGGGCTGCTCCGAACCAGGGGCAGGAGAAGGCTCCCAGCAGCCGGGAAGGGGCTTCTCCCCCGGCCTCCCCGCATTTCTCTATCAAAACGACCCCCCTCCATCAAAGGGAAGTGGGAGCAGGCCTCCATTGAAGCCTCCCCATACATCTGGCAGACTTCAGTCCCAGCTCTTGCTCAGAGGAGCCTCCCTGGGGGGGGGGGAGGGGGGGACACAGGAAACCATGCACTGGGGGGGGGGACGAGTAAGGGGGTGATTAATGCAGTGCCCATGGGCACCAGTGCACCCATCCATATTTGCTTGGGTGCCCATGCAAGGTTGCCATGAGCCCACCAGATTGTCATGTTCACTTTGGATGGCAGCCTCTGCTTGCCTCCATTCTGGGCAGGAGGAGAGAAAGGGGATCCACACAGGCTGAGGGGCAGCACTGCCAAGCACAGGGCCTGTGGCTTTGCTTTATCTACAGTCTAAAGTGGTGCTGAGCCTAGGGATTGCCGACCAGAAGGTCCGCGGTTCGAATCCCTGCGACGGGGTGAGCTCCCGTTGCTCGGTCCCTGCTCCTGCCAACCTAGCAGTTCGAAAGCACGTCAAAGTGCAAGTAGATAAATAGGTGCCACTCCGGCGGGAAGGTAAACGGGGTTTCCGTGCATTGCTCTGGTTCGCCAGAAGCGGCTTAGTCCTGCTGGCCACATGACTCGGAAGCTGTACGCCGGCTCCCTCGGCCAATAAAGCGAGATGAGCGCCACAACCCCAGAGTCATTCGCAACTGGACTTAACTGTCAGGGGTCCTTTACCTTTTTTTTACAGTACAGCGGTACCTCGGGTTATAGATGCTTCAGGTTACAGACACTTCAGGTTACAGACTCCACTAACCCGGAAATAGTACCTCGGGTTAAAAACTGCTTCAGGATGAGAAAAGAAATTGCATGGCAGCAGCGGGCAGCCCCATTAGATAAAGTGGTACCTCAGGTTAAGAACAATTTTAGGTTAAGAATGGACCTCCAGAACGAATTAAGTTCTTAACCCAAGGTACCACTGTATTAAGCAGTCTGTAGGCACCAGTGTAAGCTTTAATTTGAGGGCAGCTCCTCCAAATTCAAGGGGATCCATTTTAATTCTACCATATCTGACTTTTGGTCAGACACATGTGGTAAATCTCTCTCTCTGTGTGTGTGTGTGTGTGTGTGCACGCGCGCACATGCGCACACATCCTGGGAGTGCAACAGAGGAGTGGAGATTGGTTCTGATTATCATTAGTAATAGTATTACTACTTGTAGTAGTATTGTCCATTCACAGCAGGGCAGGATATATCAATTTAAAATTCTGTATCAAAAACTCTTGAAAGCAAATTAGTCAGGGGAAGATAGTGGCCCTTTGGTGGCACTTCCACAGCCAGGACTGGCCCACCCATGAGACAAGGTAAAGCGACCACCTCAGGTGGAAGGATTCACTGGGGCAGCAGATCCTGATGTAGGTCTTCACTCGCCCCTTCTACCCTGATGGAGAGGGGGGCACCGTTTTGTGGTTCACCTCAAAATGTCCCGTCTACAGCATTCCCAATGTGCCCACAGGCCCCAAAGTATTGGCCACTCCCACTACATGGAGTGTTAAGAAGCACACTGCTTTGCTTGTTGTTTGTGAGGGAAGCAGGGGGAGTGACGAGCAGTGTCCACGGAGACTGGTAGGATGGAAAGCAGGGAGGCCAACAGTGGGTGGTGCCAGGACCATGGACAGGCAGAGCCAACTAGTTGATAGAAGTTGAATTATAGAATTGGAAGGGACCGCGAGGATCAGCTAGTCCAACTCCCTGCAGCGCAGGAATCTTTCACCCAACCTGGGGCTCAAACCCACAACCCTGAGATTAAAAGTCTCATGCTCTACCAACTGAGTTCTAGCTTTGACCTCATCCATCCTCAGCTGTTGAGTTGTACAATGTCAACACTGGCACAGGCAGAGAAAGGTGGGTGTGGTCCACCCCAGGTGCCATCCCTGAGGGGGGGTGACATCCCACCCCCACCCCCGATGCTCATTGTGGGCTGCACACGCCCCTGGGATCCTGGTGCCAGAGCAGCTAGTTCCGCCTCTGAACACTGGGACTAAGGAAACTGGCAGGCCACTCCCAGGTCACTTGTAAGAAATAAGACAAGCTGGCTGGCTGGGGGGGGGGGCAGTGCCCCATTTGCCCTAATAGACTAGCCTCCCCTGGCAAGGGAGAATTCCAGTTTTACCTTAATAGGAGCTGGCAGGAGGATGGGCAAGAAAATGGGGGGGGGGGTGTGGTTGAATTGTCTTCCACTATACAGTGGTGCCTCGGGTTAAGCACTTAATTCGTTCCGGAGGTCCGTTCTTAACCTGAAACTGTTCTTAACCTGAAGCGCCACTTTAGCTAATGGGGCCTCCTGCTTGTGCTGCGCTGCCGGAGCACGATTTCTGTTCTCATCCTGAAGCAAAGTTCTTAACCTGAAGCACTATTTCTGGGTTAGCAGAGTCTGTAACCTGAAGCGTATGTAACCCGAGGTACCTGCCGCCGCTGCGCCACCAGAGCACGATTTCTGTTCTCATCCTGAAGCAAAGCTCTTAACCTGAGGTACTATTTGTGGGTTAGCGGAGTCTGTAACCTGAAGCGTATGTAACCCGAGGTACCACTGTATTATTTTCTTTATCATGACATTGTGGCTCCAACAGCAGCAACGCTGGCAGTTTTGAAAGGTGTATGCAGCAGCTCTGGTCTCCCTTGGCCTGGGTTTAAGGAGGTCCCCTGTGGGTGGGTCTCCTTCATGAACCAACCTCAGACTCACCAAGGCTGGCCTGCACAGTGGTGTGTGGAGTTTGGCTCAAAAGAAATGGGTTTTTGATGCCATCTAGTGGCATCTATTAGAATACCTGATATTGGTTTCAAAATAAGAGCCGTTCAGTACAGTTCCTCTCTCTTCCTCTGGAGGATCCAGCCCCCCAGAGGATCCCATCTCACTTTGCACCACAGGAGGTGGCAATGAGATGCATGGCCAGATCCAGAGGAGAGCAAGGTGGGAAGATGCTGGAAAGGGCGCCATTGGCAAGGGCTGTGGAAGCTGGGCAAAACCTTCAAACATTACATGGTCTTTTCTCTCACACTTCACCCCCCCCCCCCTTTACTCACACTGCATAAGTAAAGGACACCATGCTGCCTAGAGAATGATGAAGCTGCCCTTTCATTGCACCAGCAAGAGCTGAAAGGGGGATGTTCCTTTCAATAAGAATTAAGCTTGGCTTCTTGGCATTAGCCATCTGCTCTTTGCTATACTCTCCGTTTGTGTGCCTTCTGGCCCTAATGGTCTCTTGCTGGGTCTCCCTGCCAGAACCCAGAGAAGCAAGCAACACCACTTGAATGTCCCTTAACACTCACGCACACCCCAAAAAAGACTGTTGATTGCTTGTCAGTGGCAGGCACATGTTTCTTCAACGGGAGCTAATGACTAGGAAATAATTGGGACATTCTTAGGTGTTCTGAATGGGAGAGGTGGTGACACACCCCTTCTCCAGCCCAGGGGAGGGGGCTGACGTGGAGAGGCTGGAAACAGCTGTTCTGGAAGAGAGTGAGATTTAGCTGAAGGTTGAATGCATCTTGAGAGTACAAGATGCCACTTTCTGGAGGTCTGATGTGACCAGTGTCAGTCAGAGGGGCTCAGAAAGGCTCTTTGGCTTAGGCCTCAAGCTCAAGGGGCAGGGACTCAAACTTGTTACATTTTCTTTGCATTTGATAAGTTTTGCCATTTGTTTTACACATATTAAATGAAAATGTGATATACTCTCAGGGAGAGCCTGGATCAGACATAGGCAAACTCTGCCCTCCAGATGTTTTGAGGCTACAACTCCCATCATCCCTGACCACTGGTCCTGTTAGCTAGGGATGATGGGAGTTGTAGTCCCAAAACATCTGGAGGGCAGAGTTTGCCTATGCCTGGCCTGGATGTTAGTGAGCTGGTGTGAATCTGCTGCCTGGCAGGAGCATACATGCCACTTATGCCCTTCCTGCAGTTTTTTTTGGGGGGAGGGGTTAAGCCAAGTAGTGCAAGCAGACCCATCAAAGCCTCCATTGCTCCCTCCTCCGAAGAAAGCCCAACCTTGGCAGCTCTGCCCCTTCAACATCTCATCACTGCCAGGGGTGTGGGAGAAATCTGGTTTGGTTCCCGTTTCCTGAAACAATGAGCAAACCAAAATGCTGTTATCCACTGACATTTACAGCTCTATGAATTTTACAATGCAGCCTCCCCCCCCCCATATACTAGGGGGGAAGGTGAACACAAAAATGCACATATTAGCAAAAGTAACATGCAACAATACAATATATTAGAGAAAAGTGCTTGCAAAAAATGTGTAAGTTAGGAAAAATGTGTGCTAAGATAATGATGAATATTTTCAAAGGCTTTTTTCCATCACAAATGCAGAAATGTGACGAAGAAATTTAGGGTTGTAAAAATGAGACACCGAAATTTGACAATTCGTCTATCCCTAGCCACTGCTTAGGGAAGTCCAAATGTGTAACAATATGAATCCAAAGGGACTGTGAAAAGGTCTGGGGCATCTGTTTTTCCAAACACATACTCCAGGTAATAAAAGCCCCTACAGCCCAGTGCTGTCATTAGGATCAATTTTATCAAAATCCTTATTCTACAACAGATGAAGGAACCTAGGAAGCTACCGAGTCAGACTACTGATCTGTCTGCTTCAGTGCAATCAACAATGTGCCCTCTAGATGTTAGTGGACCACAACTCCCATCAACCCTGACCACTGGCTACACTGGTTGGAGCTGATGGGACTTGTAGTCCAACATCTGGAAGGCGCCCAGGGTTTTAGGCAGGAGCCTTTCACAGCAGATGCCAGTGACTGAAGCCAGGACCATTTGCAGGCAACACATGCTATCTAGCACCAAGCCCTGTAGCTCAGTGGATGGCCATACAACACCTTGGTAGCAGGGCCAGGGTGGGAGAGTACCAGAGTTCTGTCTAGTCAAGTTATATGGGATCAATTTCAACTTCTTACTACTGAGGATGTGGACAAGCTGCTTGGACAAGTAAAACCAGCCACCTGTCTCCTTGATCCTTGCCCATCTTGGCTCATAAAAGCAAGCGAGGCAGGGCTGGGCAATGGGCTCCATGGGGTTGTGAATGCATCCCCCTTAAAGAAGCTATCTTCAAACCCGGCTGCTATGGCCAATTATCGTCCAGTCTCAAATGTTCCATTCCTGGGTAAGGTGATTGAGCGGGT
This sequence comes from Podarcis tiliguerta, assembly GCF_965153285.1. Lineage (NCBI taxonomy): Eukaryota > Metazoa > Chordata > Lepidosauria > Squamata > Lacertidae > Podarcis > Podarcis tiliguerta. The sequence continues at coordinate 117,524,030 of NC_139535.1, read as the reverse complement.
GGTTGTGGAGCAACTCCAGACATGCCTGGAGGATGCAGACTATTTGTACCTCTTCCAATTGGGTTTCAGGTCTTGTCATGGGACTGAAACTGCCTTGGTTGTGTGGTCGATGATCTCCGGTGGGCTAGGGATGGAGATAGAATCTGTTTCCGGGTCTCTCAGCAGCTTTTTGATACCGTTGACCTCAGTATCCTCCAGAACCATCTGTAGGGCTGGGAGTTAGGAGCACTAACAGTGGTTTCTGCTCCTTCCTCCTGGGTCATGCCCAGGAAGTGGTGTTTGGGGATGAGTGTTTGGACCCCTGGACACTCACTAGACACGCTCCTCCATGCTTTTCAACATCTATATAAAACTGCAGGGAGAGATCATCAGGGGGTTTGGGCTGGGTGTTCACCAATATGCGGATGATGTCCAGTGATGCTGGTGACCATCCTGTGTGGGTGTCTGGAGGTGGTTGAGGGGTGGATGGTGGTTAATGGATTGAGGTTGAATCCCAACAGCAGGGAAGTACTGTTTCTGGGAGACAGGGGCGGGCAGGTGTGGGAGATTCCGTGGTCCTGAATGGGGTAACTGTGCCCCTAGAGGACCAGGTGGGCAGCCTAGGAGTCATTTTGGACTCACAGCTGTCCATGGAGGTCAGTTCTGTGTCCAGGGCAGCTGTCTACCATCTGGTACAGCAGCTGAGACCCTACCTGCCTATGTACTGTCTCGCCAAAGTGGTGCATGCACTGCTTATCTCTTGCTTGGACTACTGCAATGCACTCTATGTGGTGCTACCTTTGAAGGTGACTAGGATACTGCAACTAATCCAGAATGCAGCTGCCAGACTAGTGACTGGGAGCAACTGCTGGGACCATATAACACCAGTCCTAAAGGCTCTATGTTGGCTCCCAGTACGTTTCCAAGCACAATTCAAAGTGTTGGTGCTGACCTTTAAAGCCCTAAACAGCTTTGGCCCTGCATACCTGAAGGAGCATCTCCACTCCCATCGTTCAGCCTGGACACTGAGGTCCAGCTCCGAGGGCCTTCTTGGCAGCGGCACCCTCCTTTCAGATGTCAAGGAGACAAATTATTATATAACCTTTAGAAGACACCTAAGGGCAGCCCTGTTTAGGAAAGTTCTTAATGTTTGATGTTGTATTGTGTATTAATTTGTTGGGCAGCATATAAATTATTAAATATATAATATAACATAAGAGTAGTTATTACTAAGCAGGGCACTTGCACTCATGGGGTATTCCTGTTGAGGTTCAGTGACTGGGCTTTCCTCAGTTACCTGCTCTGTTTAACCTCCATGGACCTGCTAAAGGAGAGGCAACCTCGTCTGGAGGCTCAACATTTATTCTTGGACGGCACAGTTCAAGGAGGCTGCTGCTAACAGAAGGGAAAAGGAGTTCCAAAGATGGTAAAGGAAGGCAATACACTGACAGCACTTAAACATTTCCCAGACGTAAAAGGAAGAAGAGAGGGAGCAATTACTTTCCACATCTAGTACTGTATAAGAGCAAAGCACAGTTTGAAGGACAGGACAGGGCAGGGGACTTAGGTTCAATAGTTGGGGGAAATTGCTAACTATCAGCATAGCTCAGTAATGGACTCCACCTGGACTATGGAAGGAAATAATTTGTTGGGTGACAGATATCTTGCCCGAGGTGCATGGGTTGTTGGGCTGTTTGAACCACTGGTTCCCCCCTCAATATCATTCCAATAGCCCCCACCCCTCAGCAGCTCACATGTTCACCAGTGTGGCCATTACTTTAGCATGTTCTGCAACGGATGTGGGCAAGCATTTGCCACCCCAAAGGTTGCACCCATCATACCTCACCATTGGCTATGCTTGTCGAGGCTGATGGGAGCTGTAGTACAGCAACCTTTGGAGGGTCCCAAATCCTCCATCCCTGTTCTACAAGCTGGCTTTAGAAAACCACGAGGTAGGGCCACCTGCATTTGGTGGTGCAGTAAAGTATCTTTATGCCAACTGTGCCAGATGTCCTTGGACTCCCGCTTCCATCAACCAAACCCATAGGGTCATGCCGACTGGGGCTGATGGGAGCTGGAGCCCCAAAACATTTGGAAGGCATTATGCTGGCCACCCCCTAGAGCAGGCACGTCCAGCTCCCAAGAGACTGTGATCTACTCCCAGTATTTAAAAAAAATGGCAGTCATTGGAGGGAGGAGGGGCGTGCATGGGTGTGTGGAAGGGGAGGATTGCCCATAGTTGTTGAGCTTTTTTTGGGGGGGGGGGATACCATAAATTGCTCACAGAAAACTCTGATGCTAACAAACGCACGCAGTGCTAAACCCAATTAACAACTCAACGATCGTCGTCAAAATAGCACACAATTGGCGCGAAGGAAAGACAGAGCGAGGGGGTGGGGGCGGAAACATTATTGCAGCAGTTTTTTCAATGTGGAGATCTAAAAGCATCCCATGATCGACCGCGATCTTCAGGGGATCTACCTGTTGATCACGGTCCACCGGTTGGACATTGCTGCCCTACAGCAGTCACAAAGACCCCATTATTTCATCCACACCCCTTCTGTTCTCTCCCCCAGCCTCAAAAAGCCAGCTTGTCTGCACACCAGGATGAAGTAGCTGCCCAGTGCTTAGGTTTAGTGGATGAACAGGGTTGGGACCAGGAATGAAAGGAGAGTGGGAAGTCAGAACATCCTATTAAAATTATATTTAAGATGCTTTTGCCTTAATCTTTAAGACTCTCAACGCAGAACAGTGGGATACACACAAAATATTCGTGCATGCCCACCCCAGTGATCAGACACTTCACACCAGGTTGGGCTGAAAGCAGAGTATATTTAGAAGGCAGGAGAGGGAGAGAGGATCCAAAAGGTTTGAGAAGCATCATTCTAAACCTGAGATGCCAAATCCTGAAGGGCACTAGTGCCCCCTTGAGGAATAAAAATCATATGACTTCTTGTTGCCAAACTTTTCTTCCTGACTCTCCTGTTTGACCCTAGCAGCAATTCAGACACCACGAGTGGACAGGCAGCACCTGTTCGCTTAGGATCAAGCAGCAGAAACCCCCTATTCCACCCTCCCGCCTCCCCAAATGTTTGCTCCATCCATGAATTTTCCAATGACTTAACTGTGAATCAACAAATTCAGCTGCACCTGTCTCATGGCCCCATATATGGCAGCCACTAGGGCAATGCTCCAGTTCCCAGCGATGCTCTCAGGTTTCACATTCCAATCAGGGACATGGCTTCTGGCTTGACTGTTTCCACTAGGCAAGAAGAAGCATGGTACATTTTCTGCTGAAAATAGATCCAATTTAGAGAGAGGAGGAGGGAGTCTAGATTTCATGCAACTCCACTCTCAACATGATAAAATGCTAGAGCTCTTTTCCAGAACTTGTCACAACTGTCTTCCCAAATAGCTTTTTGCCACATAGAACCTTATTCACTCAAAGGCTTCAGGGGGCCAACTTCATGGTGCCTGCATTTGCAGGAAGGTTGCACTGTGGTGCACAAAATTCTGTGCCCGGGTGGTTCATAGAATGTGCCAAAGTCAAATTCTGCAGCCCGAATCAATTATGCAAATCACTCTGTTTGTTTACACTTTTCACAGATTTTATTCTACTTCTATGAATAAAGCATACTTTGTGCCATGACAACTGGAACTCCTGTTCAGCCCCATCCCAGTTTGAGATTCCACTAGTCTTTTGACCAGCCATTTTCAATTTTGTCTCCAGTGGCTTGCGGATTAGAAAGATGCTTAAAAAACACAGAATGCTGAGATTTTCAGGATACTAAATTCCGCATCAGATACCAAATTCCCCATTTGTGCTGTGCAATGACACACAGGGAGACCTGTATGATAGCCTTGTACCTGCCACAAACAGACACAAGTCCCTGGGAAGATGTTTCAAATATGTCCAAAACAATGGCTTCTCATCACCTGCCCTCATCTTATCATTTGAGATCAAATGAGACAAGAGATGGGTAAGGTGGTGTAGACACTGCGTTACGCTTGTATTAGGGACCAAAAAATGTTTGATTTCATGTTACCTTATCTAGCCCAACTCCATCATTCCCACTTTGAATCGCTCCTCACAGATACAACCCTGAAAGGTTCTGGGACAGACAGCTGGAGGTGTATATTCAAAAGCACTTAGCACCCACAATATACATTTATGTTTCATTGCTCTAGCCATCTTGATCAGAGGACTATGCCAACACTTCCTGCACACATATCCTGACAAGTGCATATTAACCCTACTTGCTAACTTCTCTTCCTTGCCCACACAGGACTCGAGCTCTGAGTGAAGCTGAAATGTAGCTGGTAACACAAATCCTTCGGCGCAAAAATCACTTGGAGTTCATAAAGCTGTAAAGAAGGTAAAATGAACAAGAGACAAAGGCTGCTATCCTAATCCCACTTACCTGGGGGTAAACTGCATTGAATTCAGTGGGATTTACTTCTTGGTAGACATGGTCAGGATTGTGCTGCAAGTACCTAGCCCTGCTTTGTTCTCCTTTTCACGTCCCCCACCTGACGCTTATCTGAAACTGCAAAGTGCCCATTTTGGGGACACAGGAAGTAGACAACTTCCTATGCTTTAAACGCAGTATTGGGGAACCTGTGACTCTCCTGCTGGATCAGGCCAAAGGCCCATCTGGTCCAGCATTCCTGTTCTCACCTGGCCAACCAAATGCCTAAGGAAGGGCCACAAGCAGCACATGAGCGCAACAGCCCTCCATTCCAAGACCAGAGGCAGAACATAGCCGTTATGGCTAATAGCCATTGATTGCCTTAACCTCCCTCCCTTGTCTAATCCTCTTTTAAAGCTCTCCAAGTTTGTGGCTGCCACTGCTTATTGGGGGAGCGTATTCCACAGGTTGGCTATGTGAAGAAGTATTTTCTTTTGTCTGTCCTGAACCTTCCAGCATTCAGCTTCACTGGATATCCGTGAGTTCTAGAGTTAAGAGAGAGTGAGAAAAACTTCTCTCTTTCAGGCTATCAGGATAATGGACATCAACAGATGCTATGAAGGGCACCAAAATGTGTGTGTGTGTTGTATGTAAATGTGGGTGTCAGCTAAGCATGCTTTGGAGCCTGTTGATTCCTTAGCGTGCTTTGGCACATGTGATCAACTGTGAGTAAATGAGACTGAGGAAGTGGGCTATTGCAAGCTTGCATGGTCTCTCACGAAACCAAATGTTGAGTGCCTCCTCAGTGTGCCGGTGTGAAAGTAAGCCCCGTACACCATAACTGCACAAGAGAATGTGTGCACAAATAAACTTTGTCTGTGTTCCATGTGAGCAGGCAACAGGCCTTCGTGAAATGAGTGCAATTGCACCAAGAATATCAGCAGATTGCATACCACAAATGAGCTGACCCCTCATAACAAGCCTAGTCATCAAATACGATCTGTAACTTTCTCAGCAACCCTAAATCCTGGCAATATCTCAGAGCAGGACAGGCTCAATTTATGTAGTCTCCTCACTACCCTTGTGTCACTGTTCTCCGGTAATCTTGGAATATTAGAAGGAGAGAACAGCCTTCTCTGTCATGCAAGGAATTGGACTTTCACTGAGGCAGATTCAGATGTACAAATAAGAGCTCCCAGACCATCTTCTGAGGCCTCTCTCCCACCAAGAGATTCAGGAATTCCGGATGAGCATGTAAGTGCATACCTCTGTGGAGAAGGTGCACGTGTGGCCAGTTCAGATATTATAATGCAAGTATGGAAAAAGAAGAATGGGAGCATTACTTGTGGGCCCTTTGTTGTTTTATTCTCATAGCATCCAAAGGGATCGATTCAGCATGGACTCTTAGCCTTTCTGAGCCACCTCAAAGTGCACAAGGATCATAGAAACAGGCAATGCTCTTTTTCCATAACATGCAGCTTTCCCACTTTGCTGTGGCCAAGTTATTAGTCACCTTGCATGCCCCCTCCCCCAGAAAGAAAGTCATAGCACTGACCGTGTATGGAGAAATGCATGTATATTCATGTTGTAAAGAAATTCAGTTGTCTAGAACATCTAGCCTCCCTCATAAGCGAGACCAGAAGGTGCATAAAAGGAAACAATCTAAAAAGATTCGGTTTCACAACAGCAGGAAAATGGAAGAAAAGGATAATGGGAGAGGTATATCATTTCAACATAACTGGAGCTCATTAGCCCAACCGAGAAAATCAGGTCACTTCATTGGACGCTGACCCCAAGTCCTGCAGCTTTATGCTAAAGTAGGTAAGCAGGCTACTGAGGGGCAGAGAGAGATAACATATATAGGCAAAACATAACAAAATCTAAGCAATCCAAATAATGGTGGGAGTTGCACCACCAGCAGCAAAGGGACAGCCATTTGCCTCCAAGTAAACACACACACACAAGCTTTGTGCCACCTGCAGGAGACAGCAGCGAATGCCACTTGTCTAGTCTGGCAGTCAGTATGAACAATCAGTATCCACTTCCTTTGCAGACAGGAAGCAGAACAGCTTTGTCTGCATCCCAGCACCTCTGTGGCTTACATCATCAGTGGATTAACGGCTAAACACATTCTGGAATCTGCCACCACCACCAGAGTCCAAGAGGAGAGGCAAGGGCCCCCCTGCCCAAAGGTGACAAAATTATGTGCTCCTCGCCTTGTATCCTAGCTCAGAGATACAGGTCCTGGTGGAATATCTTCACTGGGAGCCACACAGGCACTCGCAGAGCCCAGCTCCATTGCAGGTAGTCCTTGGTAGCTGGGAATCTCTTTCCAAAGAAACAACCTGGCCTTCGGCTCTGGCCATGAAACCCATAAATGCCAGGGCTGGGTCTCAGATCTCCTGCAGGAAGTCGACAGGGAAGAGCCCCACCTTGCGGCCAGTGTAGACTTTCACGTACCCATTCAGCTCCTCACCTTTCTGCACCACAATCTATTGCAGGATGAAAGAGGAAAGGGGAACAGGTAAGAATCAGAGCCAGATTGCTATGTCACATGCTATTATACCTCTCCCAGAGAGAGAGTGAAAACAGTCATGGCTCATTTCTGTAGGTCTGAGTACCTTTAAAAGCAGCCACAGAGCAGCATGTAAGGCTTTGGTCTAAGCTAATACAATACACAAAGAAACAAACAGGTGTTGTCGTGGGGCTTAGAACCACCCAGATAAAGGCTTAAGACCCTGGATCTGGAGCATCCAGCTGATGTCAAATTCTGTGCCTGGACTGTTGAGGCCACATAACTCCAGCACTGAAAAGCTTGCACTGGCCGTTCATACACTACCAGACCAGGTTCAAGATTTGTGTGTTCCTGTACAACTTGGGTCCAGGATACCTTAAGAAATGCCTGACTCCCTCAGATCTCCAGAAAAGTCACTGTTAGTGGTCCCCTATGGCTCGGATGCACAGCTTGTAAATACCAGGGTCCATGTGTTCAGTCTTGTGGACCCAATTTTGTGGATGAGATTAAAAAGGTAAAGGTACCCCTGCCCGTACGGGCCAGTCTTGCCAGACTCTAGGGTTGTGCGCTCATCTCACTCTATAGGCCGGGAGCCAGCGCTGTCCGCAGACACTTCCGGGTCACGTGGCCAGCATGACGAAGCTGCATCTGGCGAGCCAGCACAGCACACGGAAACGCCATTTACCTTCCCGCCAGTAAGCGGTCCCTATTTATCTACTTGCACCCGGTGGTGCTTTCAAACTGCTAGGTTGGCAGGCACTGGAACCGAGCAACAGGAGCGCACCCCGCTGCGGGGATTCGAACCGCCGACCATGCGATCGGCAAGTCCTAGGCGCTGAGGTTTTACCCACAGCGCCAAGATTAGATAGGCAATAAAGCTTAACAAATACAATACAGGTAACATGAAGTTGAAAACTACCTGTTGAACTTCCAGTGCCTCATGAGGACCTTTTGATTTCAGTAGGCATCTTAAACAACTTCTGATTGTACAGTTGGTTTTAAATTTCATGTTACCTCTATTGCATTTGTTAAGCTTTCTTATACAGTGTTTAGAAACTATTGTAATTAAGTGGTATATAAATTGACAAAACAAATAATAAAAATCAAAGTCATGTTCAGTTTGGCCCTAGGAGACACTTGGGCTGGATCTACAAAAGCGTTATTAACAATAATGTTATATAACTCACAATGCAGTTTTCCATCGTTGAAGGCTCACTGCTCTACAGCGCCCTCTGGTGTCACATTTTTATAATGCATTTCTAATGTAACTGATGAGTGTCGTGTTAAGTGCCTATAGTGTTACAGTAAGTGCCTAAGAAATTGGATCTCATGGAAGAAAATATTAAACACTGGGAAAGGTGTCGCAAGAGACACTTAAGGACTCACTTCAGTCTATTTGTCATGTCTGAATGATTCTAACATAGGTCACGGGGGCGAGGGTGTGGAGAGACAGAAACGGGCAGAGAAAAGATTTGTTTTTTCCGTTCAGTGTACAGAGCTGGAAAATGCAAAACTGTTTTGAGCATCTGGTGTGAAATGGCCTAGGAATTCTGGAAACAAAAGTGTGTAAGGGCTGGTAGGATTATTTCCTGTTTCTGGATCTGGTTTATGGGGCTAATAATGAGAAAGAGAAACAAGGATGGAAGAGCCTCTTTCAGATGGAGAGCATGGAGAGAAGGGTAAGATAAGCTACTGACTGTTAGCAGTGTTTTTGCTATTACCGTATTTTCCGCTCTATTGGATGCACTGGACCAAAGGACGCACCGGACCATTTTTTTTTCTTGTTCTCCCCCTCTAAAACAAGGTGCGTTCTGTGCGTTCAAGGTGCCTCCAAACCAGGTTGGGGAACAGTGGGAAGGCGGCGCTCCGACTCCCCACTGTCCCCCAAGCTTCTGGGGCTGGTGGTGGGAGAAGCGCTGCTTTCCCCACCGCCAGCCTCCAAACCAGGTCTTAGGAGCCCGGCTTGCGGATATCTGCCTGAAGTGCGCTGCGCAGCGCTCCCCAGGCTTTGGGATGCAGGCTGCTATCCGCAAGCCTTGGAAGGCTCCGAAGGCTTGCGGATAGCTTCCTGAAGCCTGGAAAGCGAGAGGGGTCGGTGCGCACCGACCCCGCTCACTCTCCAGGCTTCAGTGAAAGCCTGCATTCGTTCCATAGGACGCACACACATTTCCCCTTCATTTTTGGAGGGGGAAAAGTGCATCCTATAGAGCGAAAAATACGGTAAGTGGCTGCCAGGGTGAAGGTTCTGATACCAGTGGTCAAAAGACCCAAAAAAACTATTCTGTAGCCATGCATGGGTTTTAATATTTGTTTTTGGGTGGATGGGTCATGAAACTTCAGAACGGCCTCTACAGGTCAGATGATTGAGCCACTATTTTCCTGCCTGCTCCACAACATTTAATCCAAAATTATGCCACAGTCAGTTAAGAACACTCAAGAATTTCATTTGGTCTGCATTTTTTAAAGGTAACCATCCCTGATTTGCAATTCCCAGATGGATATGCAGATTGGAGCCCAATTATCCTTTGGTTGTCAACACTTCTCTGAATTTTGCAGTAAGGTTCTTGACTCAGGAAATGTACAAAATGAATATAAAAATGCGTATTTGACATTAAATAATGTAAATTCCCATGTATTTGTTCTTGTTTTTAATGTAGAAATGCATAGAATGAACTTATGAATGACCATATGTGAAACTGACTCAGATGGATTAATCCATTCCTACTGTAAGAGTGGCAGGCAGCAGGGAGATAGGGTGTTAATTGTGAAAGGACAAGAGTTGCCTCCAAGTTACTTACCTGATCCTTTTTTAGTGTGATCTGCCCAATCTCTTTGTTGCCCACAAAGGACCGCATCACTTTGTGTACCCGTTCTCCTGCACGTACCCGGATAATAAAGTTTGGTGGGAAGTATCCAATTTTATCACCAATCTCTCCAATCTTCTTACCCTAGAAGAGTGCCGCACATGGGGTTAAGGTGTAAAGAAGTCAAACCACCAGAAAGCCACATTCTTCTGCTTGCCACTAATTAGGACAGTTCAAATGTATTTAAACATTTAAAGCAGTAGTGGTGAAAGGGGCAGGAGGTACAGGGCCCAGCACAAAAGTTCCAGGGTTTGGGAGCCCCTGGCAACATCCATCGTTAAACCAGTTTACATTTACCATGTGAACACGCCCTGACTAGCCCTGAAGCGGTAGATAGAAGCCCATAACTCAGATGTCAAGGGAGCTTGCAACTCAACATCAAGGGGGATAGTTCTGAAACCACAACTGAGACAAGCCCCAAATAATGTTTGTGGCCCCACCACTTATTAAAGTTCTTTTAATTTTTTTACATTGGTTCTAAGAGATCAAATACTTTCCCCTCAAATGACCAGATTTGACCCTGAAGCAGAAACACAAGTTATCTTCTGCTTGTTATGTATCTTCCCTGCCCCCTCCCCCCACATTGGCACATCGCCACAAGGCAGTGAACTCCCTTTTCTTACCCGCCACCATTCTTCATTGGAGTCGTCAACAATGGCAATTTTGTCCCCCGGGCTGAAAGAGAATGAGTCTGGAGTTAAAATATCGCCACAAATGATGGTAAACCATATGTTCCAATTTGCCCACAGAAATTCTGGAGACTTGGATAGGTTTATCTGTCCCCCAACCTAGGTACTTGACTAAGACCGGCCCAAACAAACCTCCCCTTTTATTGCTACCACCACTCAGCAAAGCAAGGAAGTCATCAGTGAGCATTGGTAGTTGCCTAGCAACTGCCATATTTATTCTTCTGCACCACACATCACAACAAGACCCAGTAGGTGGCCTTGGTGTGAAGGCATCAGCTGGGATATGTTTTGGGTGGGGTTCTGCTCTCCTCCCTATTTTTGCCCAAATCTGCACATGTGATGCCGTATTTTCATAGCACCCTGTTATGTACTGAGTTGAATAGGACCCAAAATGCAGCAGTCTGATTGGTCCTAGAACAATGCAGCCATATGATTGGTCCGCAGGAGCCACCCAATCCAGCTCCAGGTGGAAGTGAATCCACAACCTGATTGGCCTACAGGAGAATCCCGGAATTAGCCAATCACGTGCAGCCCATTGTGTAAATAATGTATAGAAAGCAGATATTGTGGGGGAGCTTCCATTTCTCCTCACCACTATGAGCTGAATAAAGAGCATGAAATCCACTCTCGACTCAGAGTATATTTCACACCCCATGAGAAGCTGTTCTAAGATGGTTGTCAAGCTGTCAAGTCAAATCCCAGCATTAGCCTTCCCATGTGGAATACTGTCATTCAGTCAGGATTAGAGGTGCTTGAGGCAGAACCAAGTATGTCACCTTGCGCTCTTTGGAGAAAAAGTGGCATATAAGTGTAATAATAATTTTTTAAAAAGGAAATCCTTCAGTGTGAAGTAAAACCTGACAATGGATCTTTTGGCTCAGCTCTCATTACATTTGCATCCCACCCTCAAGAATCAATGTGTGTTTACTGAGTTAAAGAGCTTTACTTTCCCCCTTTCAACTGTGATCTTTCAGATGTTTCCCCCAGAATGGCAACGGTGTATTACTGAGGGGAAACTGAGTTTACATTTTATTATTCCAGTGTCATCACCACCAAACCACTAGCTATAAAATTACTGCTCATTTAACTGGGAAATGCAAACTTTCCCATCACTATTGTTCCCTAGCACAAATATTATTTTCAGTCTCAGAAATGGAAACATGAGCTCAGAGACCAGGAAGATAAGAATTTTGGAAAAGATTGGGAAATGTTTAATGTATATATTAAAAAGTATTGTTAACACATGGGCAGGATTTTAAGAACACTTGTAATCTTAGAGATACTATAGGAGAAATTGGATGATTTTTTTTTAGTAATAATGATATGCATTTGGAAAGGAAAATGAAGGAACCAGATGAGGGGATGGAGGGAAGTCACAGGATTTGGGGAATCCTTAATTTTAGATTTGAAATTGGTTTTACATACAATTGTGTGTGTGTGTGTGTGTGTGTGTGTGTGTTTGATAGTACTGTTTTTGATATGGTTTTTAAATTTTTGTATAGTTTGTTAAATATCAACATTTATAAGCCACCTTTCTTGACCAATGCCACCCAAGTCAGTGAACAAACTACAAATATTTTATTTGTTTGTTTGCTTTATTCAATTTCTACTCTGTCCTTCCTCCCAAAAGAACCCAGGGTGGCAGAACACAATAATATTATAATTTACCTTTCAACCTTTTAAAAAATACATCCCCAACAATACATTAAAATATAATTCTGCCAGTATAAAAACCATTTCCAGAACCAAAGCAATTAAGCATCAATGCAACAGCAGCATGGCCAAAAATCCCACCAGTTAAAAGACATTGTAGAAGAGGTGCACTTTCAAAGTCTTTTTAAATACTGAAACCGAGGAGGACCAAGGTTACAGCCCTTGAGAGGAACTTCCACAAGGGAAGGAGCCACCACAGGGAAAGCCCTGTGCATAGTAGCTGCCAGTCTGACTGAATTTAAAGGAAGTTTCAATGAGTGTGGCCTCCAACACCAGTCTTGAAGCACTGGGTTCAAACCCCCAGTCAGCCATGAAGCTCACTGTGTGACCTTGGGCTAATCCCTACTTCTCAGGCCTAACCTGTGTCACATGGCTGCTGTGAAGATAACTTGTGGTCTCCTTGGAAGAAAGGCAGGATATAAAGGTAAACAAATATGTCTACAGGCAGGTCCTTCAAATAACCTGGCTCCTCCAAGCCATTTAGGTTAGGGCTTTTAAAGTCAAACCCAATAATATGAATTGTGCCTGGAACTGCCCAACTGGTACAGAATCAGCACAGCATGTTTTGACTGTCTGGCTTCCATGAGCAAGCAAGCAAGCAAGCAGCCACATCCTGCGCCAAGTGAAATGGTTTATAGGTGACAGCCAGGAGTAACCTATAAGATCTAGATTCTGTTGGCATCAGGTTGGCTAAGGATATGAGAAATACAACCCAAACATTTCCATGCTGGGACTTGCCTCTGCAAAAAAGTGAATTCAAGATCATCTGAGCTTGGTAAACTCTGACCAACACATGCAAATTCCAAACCACTTACTGAAAATCCAGGTCATCCTTCTCCAAAGCTTTGAAGCGATAGAGTGCAATGAAGTAGTGAGACTGCTGGAACCCAGCTTGCTGCTTCTTATTCTGTCCAAGGGAAGAAAAGGAGCCCATCAAGACTTAAGCAATGGAGTTTAGGAGAGAATCAAACCCAAGGACTCTTCAAGATTCAAAAGGAATGGCCTATACAAACACTTCCCAAAATCCACCCTGGCCAGATAAGCTGGACAGTTGTGCATTGCAAAAAGAGTGATTTTTGCACCACCTAAAACAATGACTTCAGTGTGCATAAATGCAAATTTAGAAATAGTGACTATAAAGAGCAATACAATACATCTCATTGTAGTTGGGAAGACCAAAAGTGATTGGTGCGCCTGCTCACCAGGTGCCGCGAATGGTTGATGGGCAACTTCAGCGCTTCTATTCTTTAGTTTTATGGATCTTTATCTTGAAATGAGACTTGGACAGCCCTCAAACAGAGGACACCTTCCAAGAGAAGACTCTCCACTGGCAGTCATTCAAAATAAAGGAATGTGTCCTGTGAAGTAGGACACAGAGCCACCTCCCCAACGGCCAGATCTTCAGTGGTGCACAATAACTGCCCCAGAGAGTTCAAGCAGCTCCTTGCAAGCAGGAAGAACCAGCCCCAGGCAGCCATGTAAAGTGCCCTCCTCACAGTGCTATATACGCTGTCCCTGTCCATTTTGTAAAAGTATTTCCATAGCATCCTTCAGTTAAAAAAGCCTCCAGGACAATTTGCAACAAAAACCACAGGAAAATCAGGAAAAGGCAATGCAGTAACAGCAGATATCAGAAGGTGGGGAAGATAAACCAGGGGATTTCTGGCTGTGAAGGAGGAGGCTTGTGGGTTGGTGTGGACGGGCATCATCTCAGTGCTGCTGGCATCTCACTTCAGGAAGGGCACCCATTACACCCCCACCTCCCAAAGGGGGGAAAGGGGCAGGCAGAGTCAGGTACCTTATCATCAGGGGCATTCTTCTCAGCCTTCTGTGCTTCTGGATTTCCTGGACACAAAAAGAAAAAACCCAGCATTCAGATAGGGGCATAAGTAGGGAGAGGAGATAAAAGAAGAGTGAAACTCAAATTTGTCCATTCCCCAGGCGTCACTACACTCTCTCCTGGTTGAGTTTTCAGGGCCTAAAAATGAGGAATCTATATAGTGAATCTCTCCAAATCACCATTGTTGCTTTTACTATGTTTATTACCCTTACGTACAAGATTGCAGCAGTTCCCAGTTTAGTTCTCTGTGCATTTTATTCACCCCTGCCTGCCTTTTCATGTTTTCTCTCTCTCTCTCTCCCTCCTCTCTACTAGAGACCAGCACAAGGAAGACAGCAACTCTCACCAGTATTACAGGTGCCAAGGTCGGTGCCTCCATGAGAAGAGGTGAAGCAATTGGCCACAGGTGGCAGAGCCGCCCCACTGCAGTATGGCCACAGCCAGGAGCAAGGATGCTGCTGCAGTGGCAGGGCCAGTGGCAGCGCAGGAGTGGTGGCAGGGGCAGGAAGCACCAGGGAGACAGCAGCAGGGCGCTTTGCCCACAGCATCAAAACATCCCACACACTCCCCTTGACAGATGCAGCCAACTGCCAAAACTGCAACAGCCGTTCAGTCAAAGGAGAAGAAGCAGAACATTAGGTCCTGCTTCTTCTTCTTCTTTCCTTTCCTGTTCTTCCTGCAGTGCCGCAAGGCAGCAGCACCAGTCTACCCACTCCTGGGCTAGTAAGGAGAGGGAAATGGTGGCCCTCCATTAGGGGTGGGCCGCTGGGTCAATTCTGGTTTCTCTCACTTTGTCATTTTTCCAGTCTTCAGTTTTCCGTATTTCTAGGTTAATTGCAATTTATTTATTCGGAAAAGTGATTCATCAGCATTTTAGTGTGAATTTCTTCTAACAGACATAATATAATGCATTTTGAATGTTATCTTCTCTAATACAGTGGTACCTTGGGTTACAGATGCTTCAGGTTACATACCCTTCAGGTTATAGACTCCGCTAACCCAGAAATAGTACCTCGGGTTAAGAACTTTGTTTCAGGATGAGAACAGAAATTGTGCTCTGGCAGCGCAGCAGCAGCGGGAGGCCCCATTAGCTAAAGTGGTGATTCAGGTTAGGAACGGACCTACGGAACAAATTAAGTACGTAACCCGAGGTACCACTGTATGTGCATTTTTGCACTTTACCCAAATATATGATTTTTTTTTAACTGATTACTTGGCTAAAGAACTGCATTGTAAATTTGAAGGACTGTAGATTTCAATGTTTGGCTGTCCTTTGGGTCTCAAATTATCTTGGAGTTTGCATTTACATGTGAACGGATTCAATCCCCCCCCCCATCCTTAAGGGATGGAGGGCCCCCGGAAGCCCGATCCCAGTGGGGTGCCATCGCGGCTGTCCCCCTGCCAGCGCTGAGCGCCCCACCTGCTCTCTGCAACTGCATACACACACACACACCCATGTGCCCAGTCTTCCAATTCATCAGAACAACAAATAAACAGTCCATTTATAGTCTTGTTTGAAATTTTATGCATTCTACCCCTAAATATATCTGTCAGTGTTTTCCTGCTCCAAGAGTGCCCTTGGCTGACCTGCAAAGAGAATCCAGCTTATCCCAGTGTTTATGGCAGTGTCAGAAAGCCCAGGAAATAAAACCTGGCACAAGTTCCAAAAGGGTTTGGAAGAATGCCACCCTCCATAATAATCACTAGGCAATATTGTCCCAAATACTCAATATGTTGGAACCTAAGACTTGTTAAAGATGAGTTCACCAACATTTGAATTGAACATATATTAGGTAAACAACAGCAAGGGCTAACTAAAATGATTAAACTTATGCAGGAAGTTAACCCAACTTCTGCACCAAGACCAGCTGGATATCTCCATCTACATAAATTATGTAAAGCAAACTGTTACACATTTGTTAATTTTGCATCATTTATTCTACAGGTAAAGTGGCACTAAAGGAAGGTCCTGAAGTCCAACTCTTCAGAAATCCCAATAAGACTCCTTCTGGTATGGTGAAGGGGAGGATGAAATTCTGTAAAGTTTCAGACTTTCTAAAGCTTTAGACTTTCCAGGGCCCAGTCAATGCAGACAGACTAAATTAGATGGAGCAATGGACCAGCTTGATATAAGGCAGCTTCCTATGTTGGTCCTGTATCTCAGCCCATATATTTTCAAGCTTCTTTTTGCACACACGGAGGCTTGGAAACTTGAGTATGGGATGCTGCTCTTAAAATCAAATCCAAGATTCTCAATTTGCCAAACTATTTAATCTATAATATAATATTATAGATTATGGCTGAATCTAGACGCATCAAAAAAGCGTTTCAGGAATTCCCTCTCTACACGCAGCACCCCACCAGGGGTACTGCATACCAAATTTCCAAGCAAATGTGGCATCATCAATAGCATCCCCACCAGATCTTGTTCAGACACATATACCGTATTTTTCTGTGTATAAGACTATGTTTTCCCCCTAAAAAATAATGTCAAAAATTAGGGGGTGTCTTACACAGAGATATATCTCCCCCCCCCCCATTTTCTTAAATCTGGGTCCCCCAAAATAGGGGACGTCTTATACATGGGGGCATCTTATAGATGGAAAAATACGGTATATTATTATTAATCTTATGGCCTATAAAATAGATACAGAATAAAATACAGACTTGTATAGACAACCCCCCAGGGGAGGGAGACTGAAGTGTTATTTGTTTAGTCATGGGTATGTTGATCTTTGATTCGTATGACTACTGAAAGAAACTTTGCCATGGCTGCTGTGATATCATTGGACTTGTCGTCCAGAAGATATTTGATATAGGAGGCTTCGGATTGACCCGGCCAATTTGCCAATAGTGGTTAAATCAATAGGTCCCTTGCTTGATCATATTGTATGTAATGCAATAAAATATGCCTCAGGTTAAGTACTTAATTCGTTCCGGAGGTCCGTTCTTAACCTGAAACTGTTCTTAACCTGAAGCACCACTTTAGCTAATGGGGCCTTCCGCTGCCACTGCAGCGCGATTTCTGTTCTCATCCTGAAGCAAAGTTCTTAATCCAAGGTACTATTTCTGGGTTAGCGGAGTCTGCAACCTGAAGTGTATGTAACCTGAAGCGTCTGTAACCCGAGGTACCACTGTATATGGAAGAAGGTGTTTCATTAGACACCTAGGCCCTGGAGTCCTATATGGCTCTGTATGTCCACATTTGTATGTACAGTGGTACCTCGGGTTAAGTACTTAATTCGTTCCAGAGGTCTGTACTTAACCTGAAACTGTTCTTAACCTGAAGCACCACTTTAGCTAATGGGGCCTCCTGCTGCCGCTGCGCCGCCGGAGCACGATTTCTGTTCTCCCCCTGAAGCAAAGTTCTTAACCTGAAGCACTATTTCTGGGTTAGCGGAGTCTGTAACCTGAAGCGTATGTAACCTGAAGCGTATGTAACCCGAGGTACCACTGTACTGTATGATACAGCGTGGCTAGGTTTCATTTATGGTGATAAATTTCCACGACCCCTTTTTATTATTGTTCAACTGGTCTCTTCTAGAACTGGTCTATCTGAGTTCTAGATCTAACAAATAAGCTTTTGGACTGCAGAGTCTTTGAAGAGCGTTTTTTTCCAAGGTCTGGCACTTACCTGCCTCAGGTTGGCCACCCTCGTTTTTAGGGGCCTCTGTTTCCTCCTCCATCATAGCAGCCAATGGCTAGAAAGCAGGATGGGAAATGTATCAGAAGGCATCAGCTTTGTTGCAGTTGACTGGAATGAAGCATCCTCACTAACTGAGGCTGCAGAAGACTCAGGGTTGGAGCACACAGCAGGGAATTCTGGGTTATATGAAACTAGGCAAGGCGTCAGGAGTTTCTGACAGATATTTCCAAGATAATGTGCATAGGCGCATGAAGAGGATAAGGGAAGAACCTCAATTTGTGGGTGGTTTATATAGGTCTCCAGAGAAGGATCTGGGGAAACAGGGTTGCCAACTCGCAGCCAACCTCAAGCTGCTATATCCTTAAGTCTTCCAAGGCTGGGAAAAATGGTTAAGTATCATCTTCCCTGCTAAAGAGCTGAAGAAGTCCGATTTACCTACCCTGTCTATTGTCCAAGAACAGAGCTATACTTTACATTAATTAATGCAGTAGGAATGATGTACCGGTAATTTATATTTGCACATGCATAATTAAATGTTGACATGCCTGCTGCATTTTGTACTATGTTTTTAATGTAAACAAAATCATGCATTAAATATTATATTTAAGATTTTTATTGTGTATTATGTGTTAGATGTTAGCATTATAAGATATTTTGTATATTTCATAAATTTACTTGTAAAACATATTACTGTTACTGTTGGCTGCTACTGGCAACAGCAGTTTATGGGCACAACTCCTCTTCCCCATATTGTAGCTCTCTTACCCATGGTCTCACTTTACAACATTGCACACTTATCTGCCCCACAGAAGCAGCAGCAGCAGATGTGGACAAGAAAATGTCTACGCCATGGGATCTGATAAACTGTTCCTCAATGTTATGGTCATGGAAAGGGGGAGCTAAGCTGCACAGCTGATATTTTTAGCAGACTCCTGGCAGAATGCTTGAGAAAGAGGGCTGCAGCCTTCCAGCGGGGTGGATAAGTTAAATGTATAGCAACAAGGAAGGGGAGTGGGGTGAGGAAGAGGTCTGAAATACTGCAAGCCACATTAACCCTTTAATTATTTTATTGTAAAGCCATTAACCCTTTAATTAAGAGCTAATTTAGTCCTGATTCCATCACTCCCTATCTGGAGGGCACTTGCCATGGCTGCTATGGTTACGAGTCGATGATATGATACCCTTCTGTGTCATGATTGTTTCCCCACACCATCTCCCTTACGTTCTTTTTGTCATCCTGCCCTTTCTTGCGCTCTTTGTTTGCCATGACAACACCTGTCCGCAGCGTCTCAAACACAGGGTCACTTCGGTTTGCTGTGGAGTGAAAAGCAACAGCAACAAAATTAGGCTGCTGTTTGTGGCAATGGAAGCCCACCTTTGGAATGGGTAGAGGCTTGCAGCAGGCTACTTACCACCAGAAAGTTGTTCGGCACCGTATAATGGAGAGCTGTAAGCACGGCGGAAACCCGGGGGCTGCAGGGCAAAAGAAGAGTGTGACGCACAAGTGAAAGGGAGAACCCAGCCTTCTCCAAAACTCACGAAGAAGGGAAACTCTTTCCTAAATATGTTGCCAGTAGACCAGCTTATCCTCGGAGAGGCAGGAACATCTATTTTTGGAAATATTTTCACCAGTTGCAGAAAAAGCTTCTGGTGATTCTTTGGGGACTACTGTGGAAGGGGCAAAACAGTTGGCCTAAAACACCCTCCAGGTATTGTTGGACTACATCCCTGAAGTAAACATTATGAACAGCTTGATTGAATGCAGTTTTCTTTTTCTTAACTTTTTAAGATTGCTTTTCAGATATATACCAACAGAAGAACGAAATACAACTCCCACCCTAGAGGACCAAGAATCTATCTCATGGATTAAAAAAATATACTTCTTTAATACCGTTAAGATGCTGATGGTTCCACATCAATATAAAATGGTTTTTCTACATTTTCAAAAGCAATTATTGCAATATTCTCTGTCCTTGTAATTGTTCCCCCCCCCCAATCAAACTCAACACTATACCAGATCCATGCTTCTAATGACAGCACGCAGACAAATTCTTCCTGTTTTAGCTCAATTTACTCAAGCTGTAAGCACTAAACTGCCCAGGAACACAAAAGTATTTTGAGCATACAAATTCTGTTACGTTCCCTATTAAAGCAATCAAAAAAATTTCTCAGTTCTCAAATTAGCATGTCTCTTTGGGGAAGATTTTATCTCCGCGCCAAAACATTTCCCACCCTCCACCTTATGGTGGCCAAAGCAACCTCTGAACTTGGCGGCCCAAGCCTAAGGCACATGGCATAATATCATGTTAAGTGGCAGGAAGCTGGAACTTGGGTAATGGGGCCAGGCAGGGAATACTTACAATCTTGCCAAAGCAGCGCTGGAACTCCACATAGTGTTGGCAGCTGTGGTGGATGTGGGTTTTGCAGTTCTTGCAACGCAGGCCATATTTGTTATTGACTACAGTAGAAAAACAAACAAACTGTGGGGGGCAATTTGAGCTGTAAGAGCCAATCCCCTGCCAACCGTGCCCCCACCTCTGCAACTTCTACAGACTAAATCATGAATTGGGAACCTGAGGTCCTCCCAGTGTCACTGGACTATAACTACCATTGTCCCTGGCCACACTTTGGCCACATTGCCTGGGGCTGATGGGAGGTGGAGTCCAGCAACATCTGAAGGGTAAAATGTTTTCCTCATCCCTGGACTAAACTTGAGGTGTCCGCAGCATGCTCATGTCCTTTAACATGAGCCTGTCCAATCACATGTAAGACAAGATGGAAGGTGCCATTTCCCCCAATTGGTCTCACTTCAGTATAGAGCCCAGCTTGTGGGTGGGTATGTGTGGATGAGCGGGGAAACTTCAACACTCCTTGAGTGTGTACCCTTTTGGCACTTTGAATCACACTGCATCAAGAGCTGTCAGGGCAGAAATCTTCAGTTCTGTGTGCAACTGCCCCATGTGGTGAGAACTGCAGCTTGGACCATTTTCTTGCCAGTGAAGTAGCCTCAGGCTCTGGACTGGCCCTGCCCCCCCCAGCTGGCTATTGGGCTCTTCCAGGCAGGCAGGCCTATAAAAAGGGCTCCTGATTGGTCTGAGACCTTGCCTAAGCAGCAATTCCTTTCTGGCTCTGGTATCCGTGGATCATTTCTTGCAGCTTAGCTTTGACACATTCCCTCCTTATCTGTCTTACACATCTGTGTACATGATTTTGGGGGGGGGGCTGCATTTAAAACCAGCGTTTTCTTCAGCACTTGCACTGATCTCAAGATTGCCAGTGTCTGCTTTCAAAATACTGGAACTTATAACTGCCTCTGAGCAGGTGCAGAGTGGCTTTCCTTTATAAAGGATGCCAGCTAGATACCACTTTTGAAAGGACCAGAAAAGTCTGGGTAGGAAGGGCATATCAGTGAAACATCAATCGCATTTGTGGGTGGGGGCTGACTTTAAATCCTTTTTCTGGCAACTGGCCAAGAGGCTGATTGGTGTCATATGGGACACCAATTGTGCTGGAAGAAATTATCAATGAGGAAACCCTTTCACATCTCATGTGAATATCACAAGTCCTCACCTCATAAGAGAGAGCTGCATTATTCACTCCCTTTCCAGTCATAGGTATGCGTGTCATGATATGAAGGGAGAAGATGACAGATGGATCATGTTGCAAATTCCCCAACCCCCAGTTCTTTCAAAATTGGGAAGGAGCTATGGCTATTAACTTCATTCCCTCCCTCCCTCCCTCTTACATTACAGTTCTCTTGAAGTGGCTCCAGTCACTATGTACTCACTACAGCATAACAGGAAAGAGAGATGTGGGCTTTACCTTCTCAACTTTAAAATGGCCACCTTGGATGATGAAAACTCATCTCTGACTCAGTGGCATTTTTTGAGGAAAAAAATGCTTGTGTGTGTGTACCAACTATATATTTTGGAAAGTTGTTAATCCATTCACTATGCACTGCTTAAGATAAAGATAAAGGTAAAGGACCCCTGACAGTTAAGTCCAGTCGTGAACGACTCTGGGGTTGCGGCGCTCATCTCGCTTTACTGGCTGAGGGAGCCGACGTTTGTCCACAGACAGTTTTTCCAGGTCATGTGGCCAGCATAACTAAGCCGCTTCTGGCAAACCAGAGCAGTGCACGGAAAAGCCGTTTACCTTCACGCCAGAGCAGTACCTATTAATCTACTTGCACTTTGACGTACTTTCAAACTGCTAGGTTGGCAGGAGCAGGGACCGAGCAACGGGAGCTCACCCCGTCACGGGGATTCAAACCGCCAACCTTCTGATCGGCAAGCCCTAGGCTACTAAGGTAGCCAAATTGGACCCCATTTTGAATCAAGTCAGTGGACTGAAACTTTCACAATGGCACTATTTTAACACTGCTTTCAAAACTGTACTGGTTTGGGGGTTTCTTAGAATTCCCAAGCAATGTTGGGTATAAGGCTGCTAGTTATATATATGTGAGCCACCATCATATCCAGCATTTAGCCCAGGCTTCCTCAAACTTAGCCCTCCAGATGTTTTTGGCCTACAGCTCCCATGATCTCTAGCTAGCAGGACCAGTGGTCAGGGATGATGGGAATTGTAGTCTCAAAACATCTGGAGGGCTGAGTTTTTGGAAGCCTGATTTAGCCACACAATCCATACCTTCTCCCATCTGTACCTTCTCTTCATCTTCATGACTCACCATCTCCCTGAAGCCTTCCCCAGCCCCCTTCACTCCCTCTCCTTTACCCATTATGGTTGCTACCATTTTACACACAGGACTCGTGTGCCTAGGGTGGCCATGTGTCCTGATTTATAGGGGGCAGTTTATTATTTGGATGCCAGTCCTCTAGGTGTCCTCTTGGACTGACAAGCTGAAGCCTTGAAGCCGCCCATCAAGAGTTTGCAGCACTCACCACTAGGACAAGATGCATTGCATTTCTATTTATAGTAAATCTTTCCAAACTTGCATCTGTGCATATTTATCAAATATGCAAATTAGTGTTCTTTTTGTGTGGTGCACAATGTTTGGCAATGCATAACTGCCCATCGTATGTTTGTCTTTAACATGACAGACGGACATTCAGCAGTGAAACTTCCTCCCCCCACAACCACAGAGGTGCGGAGAGAGAAAAAGCCATGCTTGTCAGACTTCTGCCTGTTATGCCATTGCCAAAGGCCCAAGCACCCTGCCAATAGAGGGACGAGGCAACCTTCTGACCACCACCATTCCCCCTGCAGTTCAACCCCCTCAGGTAGGACTCACGGACAATCATGCGGGCACAGACGTCGCAAAACTTGGGTTTTTTGAAGTAATGATCCTTGAATTTGTGAGGTCTGTCGTTAACTGGTTTCTCTGGCTCAGGTGGTGGCTCAGGCTCCTCCTCCTCTTCATCCTCTTCCTCCTCCTCATAGATGTAGTAGATGGGTCCTCCGGAGGGGCTGACCAGCTCCCCATTGGCCTGTGGCTCCTCTGGGGCAGGCTCCTCATTGGGCTTGCGTTGGAAAAGCTGCTTTAGCCGCTGCAGCTGAAGGTCCAGGGTGGGGTGGGAGGGCAGGGTGGGGTGGGATGGGGGTGGTGAACAATCAGCACTTGATAGATGCCAACAGGGAACCTTGGCAACCAGCGCCATTGGCATGCACGCTCCAAACTTGTCCATGAGTAGCTCAAAAATGAGGCAAAGTGATGGCGGGGGGAGACCCATGGCACCCCTTGGGTCTTTGGCAAACACAGGGGAAGAGAACCCTGGATCGCAGGTAATGCAAACAAATGTCCAGTGAACATATAGAAGCAGCATGGTGGCAGCCATACAACTGCATGGAGACTGGACCACAGAGCTAACCCATTTGCACATAGTGGCTTTTCCTTGCACCACCCACAAACTGATGGTCTGCAGTGGCAGAAAACATCCAGTGGCCACATCTCAGGGGGTGGAAGCCACGTCACAGAAACAAGTTGCATTGTAGAACTCTCTCCATGCAATGGCATTCTAAGCATGACTAGCAACTAAATAAAGATATTTTCTGTTTTAGTGGATTAATCATCTGCTTTTTAGCTATTAACCGATTAATAATAATTATTCTAAAAGCAGGTATACAGTTTCAAGTGCTTCACATGTACTCATTGCAGCAATCCTTTCCCACAACCTTCTAGGGCAGAGCAGTATCATATTGCATATTTTTTGGGGGGTGGGGTGAAGCTTAGAGGCACCAGTCTGCTTTCCGGGTCTGTGGGCAGAAGGTAGATTTCAAGTTGAACAGGGGGGGGGAGTGCTTGTTGACTCGGTCTGATTTTCTAAACAACACAACAGGAATAACTTCGGAGTAAATATGCACAGGATTACACTATAAGAAATGTGCTTTATTTGGGGGATGTGCTTTAAACATAGTTTAAATGAATTGTGTGTATGCAGCCCAAGTTATTGTAGGTGTGCTCTTTTTAACTTGCTAATAATGCAAATTAAATTTTAAGTCCACGTGCCTATGACAAAAAACTCAAAAGGTATCACTGGGCGAAAGATCTCTGCACTGCAGGCGTTGGGCAAGATGACCCTCATGGTCCCTTCTGACTCTACGATTCTGTGATTCTAAACCTGCTTTTGGGTGGGTGGGGGGAATAGATATCAAAAGATTTGCTAACTTACAATTTAACAACAAAGAAAAGAAAAAGCCATCCAATCTTTTAATTATCATCTTCTGTTGCAAAAACATGGCAGAAGCAAGACAGCCTCAAAAAAAGGAAAGGGCCCTACATTTGCAGCCTTGCTTATTTAAAACGGGCCCATACCAATTAGTCAACTAATTTTGGGGGTCATTAATGCACTGCTTAACACTTGCATTCCTAACTTTAAACAGCCAAACCCATCACTGATGCTTTGTGTGCCTTTCACTTAAGGTGCATCCCCCCCCCCCCCAATATATATCATTTCAGCCATCAAGCTGGTACGGTAAGTGCACTTGCCACCTTTGTGGCATATAGAATTTTAATGCAGAATCAAAAATTTACAGGAAGCTACCTCTGCCTGTTTTATCTTTACTCGTATTAGGAATGTAGGTCCCATCTCCTGAGGTTCCCAGCATTGGTCGTGGAAGCCAGTACAGCGCCACATGGATTGGTTGGAACAGTGGCGATGTCATCAACCCACTCCACAATCTCCTCCCACTGATGCTGCTTTTATTTTAAAAGGGAGAGATGACGCATGCACATTTAATTGAATAAATGTACATAATAACTTTCCAAAATAGTAATGGCAGAAAGTCTGCTGGAAAAATATGGGGAGGGGAGACACAGGCTATAGAGCCATCGTTCAATTCACTAGCCCAGCAGTTGGCAACTTTTTCCTATAGACCTTATGAATCATAAATTGTCTTGTTGGACAATTTAATAATTTTTTTGTACAAGCATATGCATCTCATATTTTAATAATCGCAGCATATAGTAGCTTTTCTACTGCAATGGATGTGTGTGTGTGTGTGTGTGTGTGTGTGATATTTTAAAAAACATGTTTTCCTTTACCACTGGCATCATCAAAACCAGCACCAAATTGTGAAAATCATGGGCCCTGGACCAGCCTCTTGTTAGCCTACTCCAGCCCTACTCCCAAAAGAGTCTGAAGCGCCGCCATCCGGTAAAAAACAACAACAATTCTAACCCAAGAGCAAGGTCAAGTACAGGCATTTCCAACTGTTCCACAACTTTTCTGTGGAGCTGCTGGACAGATTGTGAGAGGAGTAGTCCTGTCTTAGTCCCTTGTAGCAAAAACAATAAAGGAGTCTTTCGTCACCTTAAAGACTAACAAAGCATAAACCTTCATGGACACAGGCAAATTTCATCAGACACCTTATGTAAAATTTAAAAGAGAAAATTGTAATCTGAGAGCTGAATGGCAACGAGATGCAAAAGTTAAAGTCAATGATTATTAGAGCTTTAATATATGTTAGCCACAGCTTTAATCTTTTACAGGGGCAGATTGGTGAAAATTGCTGGGACACTTGTATTAACACCTATAGTGGGGCAGGAAACTATTTTGCAAGAAACCATTGTAGATACATAAATCCTGGCATTATTCAGCTAATTAACACAATACCGCAATAAAAACAGAGCTCCTCCAGATTAGAGCTCGTGGTGAACCACATTCCTCCGCACAGGCCAGCACACCCATCTCCTTGATTGGCACCTGGGTGTGTGCCACTACCTCTGAATTCCAGTTTTTACACCACCAGTAACCTCATCCCACAGATGTGATAAAGTTCATTTTGACCCTGAGCAGTGCAGTTTGTGAAAGGCAGAGGCGGCGAGGGGGGCAAGGGGTAGCGTCACTGACCCAGATGTTGCTTCTGGTGCCAGGGAGGGCAGCCAAGTCAGCTCAGAGGACTCCTGGGGCATCAGTAAACTGGAAAGCATGCAGTCAGCGCTGCTTGAAATGCAACCCCACTCCTATGGTTACAGACGCTAACATGTCCCAGGGGAGGAGAACCGGCCAATACTCATCTCTCCTGCATTCATTCACATACACCTATTTGTGCCCACACAGGGTCTCCTGGGATCTTAACATTTGGCAGTGGAATCAAATGTGGAAATTCTTGCAGAGCTTGGGTTACTGCCGCCTGTTTCAGCCACCACAGAAAGCTAAACACGATAACTGAGCCCACGACTCTTGAGCTGTGGCTCAGGATCTTTCAAAACATTGTGTCAGAACACAAATTCTCTGTTGAGAGACTTGACTGTTATCAGCTAAAGAACGGGAAAGTTGCTAGAGGTAGGGGAACAGCCTTGTGCTTCTCCTGAAAAGGAATTTGACCTGAATATTCCATGTGAGTGATCAAAAACTCTCAAGGAGTGTGTGTATTAGAGATATGCTCCAAGAGTCAGTTTCCCTCTGCTGTTGCTCAAATGTCTCTATCCCATAGGAATTAAAAAGAAAAGACACATTAGTGGTTCCTTCAAAGAGGGAGGAGATCTGCTCAAAGTTGGTCGTGTGTCTGCCTCAGTTCTAATTGCAAGAATTCAATTACTGCCCCTAGAAGTTGCATATTTCCCTGCCAGCTAATTTTCACACACTACCTGGTGCTGCAGAAGTCTGCTCCAGGGAAGCCAGGCAGCATCCCCCTTCACAGAAAACCCAAAGCACTCCTGCATATTCACCATTGCTGGATAGTGCTAGAACAGATAACGCCAGATGCAGCACAGCACAGTGAGTGGCAAAAAAGACTAAGCCGAGAATCTGGAAACTTCTTGTTCAGATCTCATCTCTGCCATCTCTGAGTCACTAGCAGGGACTGAGGCAAGCTCCCCCCTTTAGCCTCAGCCCCCTCATCTGCAACTACCCTTGTTCTGTAGAACAGCTTTCCTGTTGAGATACAACCAACATCCATTACCTACACTTTCCAGAAACAACTGAAGGTATTTTTGTTCTGATGGGCCTCCGCAGCTGGATAAAGTCTTTGCCATGTGGTTCTACTTGACTGGGTTTTAGTTTTGTTTTAAATGCATCAGATGTGGGTGTTTTTTGTGGGGATCTAGCTTATTTTGCTGTTTTTTAAATGTGCATTGCCTGAAAACTATTGTATAGGAGGTGATCATATTTAAGGTGATTGATAAATTAACAATGATAAAAAATAATGTCTGTGATAATACTGGTCTGCCTTAAAGGGCTACTATGAGAAATACAGAGAATGTACATGAAACACTTTGAACACTTAAGAAAAGGTGAATCTATGCAATGTTTTGTGTGCACATGTTAAGTGCATGCTAAAGAACAGGAAAGACTGGATTATCGGGGATATTTCTAATTTGAGCACACATTTTGAAGGCCCCCCCCCCTCACTTCACTCCACTTTACCCTTGCAATGCCTCTGATTTTCCATGTGTTCCTGTTCTTGCAATTCAGAATAATCTTCTATGCATTTAAAAAATAATAATCTTCAGCATATAAATCACATGACAACTCTATAAAGTAGGCTATGCTTCCCATTTTAGATATGGAATGACTGAAAAATAGTGATGTGTCCAACACAGCCCATGACAAGAGTATGAGCATGGTGTGATCTGAAGCCAGGACCTACTACAGTGTTGAAGTTAAACACTTTTATCTACTGCCATGCACTGCCTGCAGACATGCATAACAGCCGCAAGAGACAACCAGCACTGCCAAGTTGGCTGTCTTGATTACCGTAAATGGGCCTAGCAGCAAGAAAACTAGTAAGCAATCAGAGATGTAATAAACAGTGTTGGATCCTTAGGGCTGCCATACATCATGTGGATTTCAAAGGCGGAATTGGCGTCTGGGGAGAATTTCCGAAAAGTGGCTGCTTTGTCCTGGATCGAGAAATAGCTCAACAATTTGGGGTCTTTTTAAAAAAAAGTCCAACAACTTGGTTTTGACTTTTTGAAATATGGCAACCCTAAGATCTTGCTTTCCCCACCCTTGGAATGAGGCACCACTCAAAATATGGGCAGCAAAAAGCAGAGGCAACTTTGAATTTGGAGACAGGCAGAGTGCTGAAAGTTTAGAGCTGTGAGTTTACTGATTGGTGCTTTGAGAATCTGATGCAGGATCAATGCTTTTGCTGATTGCTTTTATTTGCTTACACTAGGCACTGTTTTTATGTGTGTAAACAAAAATGGATATGAGAACGATTTATGTTTCCAGTACCCTCGTCCAAGGGAAACTAGAATATCATGACCTCCCCTGAATGGTGAGTTTAACATTAGTTCTGCAGACATACATTATTGATTGTTGAAGAAATTCCTGCCCCATAAAAGAAACATATTTAATTCTTTTGAGACCCAAGAAAGACATGCTACTAATTTCAATGATCTCCTTGTTTTTCCACAGGCAAGCTTCATTGCTCACAAAGACCCACACATCTCCATAAAGTATTGGTAGTAGTGGTTTGTTTAAAGTAAAAGTGATGCCACAGAGGAGGAATAGCCAACATGGTGCCCTCCAGATGTTGTTAGCTCTTAGCTCCCATCATTCTCACCAGTGGCCATGCTGGCTGGGGCTGATGGGAGTTGGAGTTCGGGAATATTTGAAGGACACCATGTGGCTATCCCTACTGTATAGGAATTTAATCTTAGGCACAGATGTGTTTTACAGGGTTTGTGTACCTCATTTCAGCCAGCATGGCCTACTGCTTTCTAATAGTGGCTTCATAGAGTAAAAGTAAAACTTCACAGATGTGTCTGTCTATGCTGATGCACAGCTCCACCAATCTGGGAGCCCCAATCAGGGTGACCCACAGTGGGTCAACACGGGGATCACCTACCTTGCACCTGGTTCTGAATTAGTTCTGCGATGGAGCTAATATTTCAGGGTTGTTGTTGTTTAAAAAAATCCTTATTAAATATACAAGCAGAAGGGAAGAAACTGACCGAGAGCTGGAGGGGTGGGGTCTAGGGGATGGTCCTTCACAAATGACCTCTCTTGCAACCCTGCGTAATTGTTTCCTCCACTCAGAGGCATTTATCCTGCAGAGTACTGCTTCAGGGATGAGGCCTGACAGCTCTGGATAGCTCTGGACCATCCAACCCAACTTACAGTGATCCGTGGCTGTCTCAACTCAACTTGCTGATGCTCAAATCCCTCTGAATAGGGCTGGTTTGGTTTGGTACTTGGCCGAATCCAGTACACAGCTCTAATGTGTGTGTGTGCATGCGCACATGTGTGTATGTGTCTACAAGGAGCTCTGTTTGCACTTCCATCCTAATGTGTCCAAAGGGAAACACAAATGGGAAGATGTGCAGGTTACCTAAAGCCAGCACAGCTTCCCCCTGTGAGATAGACATAATGCATTTGTTTACTGGCACTTTGTGCAATGCCTAAACTTATCTAGTCTCTGCCAACTCTTCCAAATTTCAGCAAACTGTTCAAAATTCCAGACTTCCACAGAATTACACAGCTTGAATACATTTGTATGCTTCACTGGAACAATACATTCCCTCCAAGGCAGAACTTTGACCTCTGTGCTGCAAAATTCCCAGCATGCCTTGCAGATTTAGACCAGGATCCAAAACAAAAGCACACCAGAAAAGCAATTTTCCCCACCAAAAGGCAGGTTGGGGCTTGAGTTTCTTGAACAGCAACCTTCCATACAGCAGGACAAACCATTATGGATTTCTTAGCTCAAGCAGAACATTGGACTAGATATTGTTCTATCCCATTTGAAATGGTTCTGCTTGTCTTAGAATTGTGATGCTTTTATCTGAAGGGGACAAACGGCTGACAATATGTGACCTCATTGTCACATCTACCAAGAGGACGGGTTCAAGATCCTTGTATTAATTTACAAACCCTGGAACAATTTAGGTCCAGGGTCCCATAGGGACCATCCCAACCTGTATATCCATCTCAGTCACTGACTCATCCATAGGAGTATAGCTGGTTGCCCTCCAAATTGGTGAGGCTCATTTGACATTAACACAAAACTGAGGTTTTAGTGCCACCAGCCTAGCCCTGTGGAATGCTCTTCCAATAGAAATTCATCAGGTGTTTTCTGTATTGACCATTAAACATTCCTGAAAATTTCTTTGTCAGCAGGCAATTAAGTTAATAACTTTCTATAATACTTAGTTGGTGATCTGTGTCCCCCCCCCCTCCATGTATGGTTTTTATTATGTATAAATAATGGTAAACCACTTTTGATATTTTTAGTGAAACTGCAGTCTATAATTTTTTTTTACAAACAAACAAATAAACCTGTTTTTCTAATTTTATATTCCATTGTTGTAACCCGACCTAGGGCTTATGGGGAAGGGCAGGTAATAAATCTAATAAATAAATAAATAGATGGCCTATACGGCCCCCTCCAGATTTATGAATAGGAGGAGGAGTTTGGATTTGATATCCTGCTTTATCACTACCCTAAGGAGTCACAAAGCAGCTAACATTCTCCTTTCCCTTCCTCCCCCACAACAAACACTCTGTGAGGAGAGTGAGCCTGAGACTTCAGAGAAGTGTGACTGGCCCAAGGTCACCCAGCAGCTGCATGTGGAGGAGCGGGGAAGCGAACTCGGTTCACCAGATTACGAGGCTACCGCTCTTAACCACTACACCAATCTGATTCTGATGCAAGTAGATAAATAGGTACCGTTGCAGCGGGAAGGTAAAAGCTGTCTGCGTGTGCTCTGGTTTCCGTCACGGTGTTCCGTTACGCCAGAAGCGATTTAGTCATGTTGGCACATGACCCGGAAAGCTGTTGGCGGACAAACGCCAGCTCCCTCGGCCCCAAACAGAGAAGAGCGCTGCAACCCCATAGTCGCCTTTGACTGGACTTAACCGTCCAAGGGCCCTTTACTTTTACCTTTTACTAAAAAAAAGGGAGTCAACTTGTTGAAAACATCATGCCAATTGCCCTGGTGTATGAAGAGTGTTTTTTGTTTTGTTTTTCGGAATGAACACCCAACCTAGACAGGCTGGCTTTTATTTTGTTATTTAAAAGTTTTAAAATTCTGGTTTGTTACCAACCCATGGGTTATAGATTGATGGCTTTCTGTTCAAGAAAACATGTTGTTCTTAAATCTATGTTAAATACCCATTCTTTAATAGCTTCTTTGGATCATGGCAAAAAGATAACTGCTTATATTTAAAGTTGGACAAGCTGGCCCAATGGCAACCATAACCTTCAGGGAAACCATGAGAAGAAAGTGTGCCATCCTCTGTGCTCATAGAAACAAGGCAACATCAATGGCTGTTCCCAAGACTTACATCTCAGGGTTCCAGACAGGTACATTGGTGGTTTGTTGGGATGGGATGTCCTCAGCCTAAACTGCAAAGGGCAGGATATTCCCATCTGATTGGTTGCAGCCACTGTGGCCAAAACAGGCCAAAGTCAGAAGGTTCTGGCATCGTAGGACATTCTTAAGGAGGACTGAGTCCTTCCAAGAAAGACCCCATGGCTGATTGTGGAGGAATTGGGACACAGAAACGGGAGTCACCCCACCCTTGTCCTCCCAGAGTACAGCCCACAACAGAACTTACCCCTTCAGTCGATTTCCCCCCTTCAGATGTGGGTGATGCAGGTGGCTCAAGAATTTCTTTCTCTGTCATACTGCATGGGGAAGAAAGCAGGTGCAACAATAAAGACGCAAAAGACATAGCCCAGGCACCTCCACTGTTTGTAGGAGGTGGGAGCCAGAAACCCGTGGGACGGGTGGCGCTCGCAGCATCAATTTCAGGTGAGTGTGTGTGCGCACACTCATTATTTGCAATGTCCCCAAACTCAAACCACACTTAATCAACAATCCTCCATCAAATTGGGCCGGGGGAGGGGGATTTCCATAACAGGAAACCACAAATACCTAGGTTAAGCTTCCAATCTGGTGCCCTTCCAATGGTTTGGACAACAATTTCTCCCAAAGCACCTGGAGGGTAACAAGCTGGTGAAGGCTGACCTGGAGGTTTTCCAGCATCAGGTGTCTAGCAAATAGGAGCCTTGGGATGGAAAGGGGGGAATTACACCACAGGCATCTTTGCGGGTGAATGGCTGGTGAAGGTAATACAGGTTCTCAGGTTGGCTGGGCTTACAAGCTAACCAGGACTTAGCTCTGGCACATGCAGAGTGCCTTCCCCCCCCACTAGTATTGCCACTTTTTAACTGGTAGGCTAGGGATAGTACAGCATTCTCTACCATCAGTGGGATATGACAGGTGGAATCCGAAGGGGCTTGATGAGACTATGGATTTATCTAGTTGCATTTTTAAAACTATGAAATAAGAGTTGGCAAACAAATGGGGACTAGGGCATTATTACCTACACAGGAATTTCTATTTTCAAAAGTGAAACGAAACATTCCATGTGGTATATTTCTCTGGAATAACTCGCAGGAAAAAGGAACAGTTTGAAAAATCTTGATGCCCTTTTCTGACATTTATGAAATTGAATAATTTGATGCCTTCTCTGCTGAAATGAAATAAGGCTGTAATATTTTAGGAGGTGGTATGTGGACACTGAAGTTTAACAACTGCAGAAATAAATGAAATCATGTATTACTGTTTATTATATAAAAGTATGCAATTTAATATTTATTAAGAAAAAATGGTGGGGGGGGGGGAACCCTCACCTTTAAAGTTCTTTCATCACAACACAGCACATATTCTTTAACCAGAAGCAGAGCTGACTGAGAAGATGCATGCAGTTCTGAGGAACAGCTGAGAGTGATTAAAAAGGGGTTTGGATTTTTGAAAAAGGGTATTTGGAGGAAGGGTGGAATATAAATTTAATATCCTTTCTGCTGCTTGACTGATCAGTAGGAAGGTATGTTGTGGTTTATACAAGATTAGGCAGTGGGCCAGAAGCAGGCAGTGAACAAAACCCAAGACAATATAAGCACATTCCCCAAGGCCTCTTGGAGATTATGCATAATGGCTAGGGAATATAATAAATTCAACCAAGAAATTCACATTTCCCCAAGATGTGCAGAGCCTCTTATACTGCATTAGGGCCGGGATGGGGGAACCTGGGGCCTTCAAATGGTGTTGAACATTTAGCTCCCATCAGCTCCAGCAAGAACCATCAATGGTGAGAGATGTTGGAAACTATAGTGTAGCAACACCTGGAGGGCTAAAGGTTCCCCATACTAGGAGTAGGGTATGTAGACCCACAACTACCAGTACTCCTGGGGCTCCTGTTAAATCCTCTAGTTTTCTTCCTTTTCTTTCTTTACCAACTAAGGCTGGTAAAAGGGTAGGCCATTTCCAATCCCGGGAAATGTGGTTG
Source organism: Podarcis tiliguerta (assembly GCF_965153285.1). Lineage (NCBI taxonomy): Eukaryota > Metazoa > Chordata > Lepidosauria > Squamata > Lacertidae > Podarcis > Podarcis tiliguerta. The sequence goes on along the minus strand of NC_139535.1, from coordinate 117,490,671 downwards.
GGTCAAGATACGGACAGCATCTTCAAGATACTGAGAGCTAACTCTTCTCCTACACTTAACAAAAGAACTACAGTTCTCGCGGTTTCTTGAGAGCGAATGATTATTAAACCAGTCAAAATAAAATCTCCTCAGAGGGAAACATCAGGGAAACAGTTGCACAATTTTCCCCATAGGGATTTATTTGATCTAGTGAGGCAGAAGAGAAATTCACAAAGAGATCGCCCCCTTGGCTTCTACTGCTCACTACTTTCCCCAAGAGGTTATGGCGACAGCTAACCAGAGTTCAACATAGTTAGAACAAAATCAGGATTTCTAGGAGAAATTCATTCTGAAACCAACTTATACTTTAAAAAGACCCCCAGAAACGCATTATTACCTGGTTAATGTTTGAAGAGAGCAGATGGATTGCAGCACTGGAAAAGGTATAAACAAAATACTTCATTTCTATAAACAGGCGCTGGGAAGCCCTGCTTCTTAATCCTGGCTGTATATGGACAGGCTGGGATTACTCAGTGGTGAGAGAAAGACACTCTGAGGTGTTTTTCTTTTATTATTATTACTTTTTCAAATGTTTAAGCCCTGGTGTTGTAAAAGAGGTGCTGGCACTGAGCCCTGACACACATTAAGTGCTGACCAAAGTGCACACACTTCCTCACCTGCCTAAAAACCACCAGCCTGAACAATTCCCCGAAAATTTCCGAAGGAGCTCCTCTTTCTCAGCAGAATAACTGAGCCCCATAAATATCAAACTGGGAAGAAATTATTTGTTGATATGGGCCATTTCCCCCGCTCAGCAAACCACCTCCCAAACCTTAATGAGAACCAGGAGTGGCCAACGGCAAGCATGGCCCATGCCTGTCATTAATAGCCACGTCACACTGCCAGGACATCAGCAGAAAAGCATTTGGGCTGTCCAGTGCGTAGCTGCTCCCAAGTGCCTGTGCCCACAAACGGACTCAAAGGTCCTGCAGCAGTCATAGCAGCCCTCCGCCTCACATTCCTAGAGGTTTCCTCACGGCTGCCTGGCTGTCTGCTTGGACACTCACGTAAGCTGCACATTTGCTGGGTGGTGCAGACAGGCAGAAGAACACACTGTTGTACAACTCTCAATGTGTAAAGCAGATATAACTCCCCAAGGGCAAAAAGTTATTTGCATTTAAAGCCTACATTTAATCACCTCAGGGCAGCTATGAGGGCCACAAATAGTCTTCACCTCCCCCCCCCCTTTAGTATCAATTTTAATTAAGATATTTTTTAGAAAACAGCAGAATATAATTTTTTTTTTTAAAAAAAAGCATAATGTGCTAATTCCGTTTTCTTTTTCAGAACTGCTTTATAGCAGGTGCCGTAATATTCTTTGCTTTAGACTTTTAGTGGGAATCTACCCCCTGTGAAAGCCAGGCGACCGTGCTGCAAAAATGGAAAAGTACTTTAGGAAGTCTTGATCTTTCATTTCTAAAAGCACAAACTTACTACTTGTAGATCCCAACACATACCCTCTTGCCTGTGGATTACCACAAAGCACAATTATTTCCTCAGAAATGGTCATCTCCCCACCCTCTTCCAGAAAAGGCAATTCGGCCATTTTAAACCTCCACAGAGTGAAAGATGCATATTCCTCTACCTCTGAAAGCAAGTGGCTTAAAGTGGGGAAAATAAACTGCCTTGTTTGCTTTTTGAGGCATGGGTGGCATCTTTCATGGTTCTAAGTTCTGGGACTGAGAGGTTTATGCCTCTGTGAGCCAAGAGCAGATGACAGTGGTGGAGGCTGGAGAGAGAACAGGCACACTTACCTTCAAGAATAAAGGACACACACTTCCTGCAGGTTAAATCCTTCCAAAAGTATCAGGCAGTCCCCACAAACGCAGCTCTCCCTTCGTCCTGCCCAACATCTGTCTTTAGAGATCCATGGGGGATAAAGATTTTCCCCTTCCTGAGTCTTAGCATGTAAAAGTTTGCCGTCCCAGCACCACAAAGAACTTGAGTGACAGGAGAGGGGGAAAGACAGCTGCCATCTATTGGGAGGGCTGACATGGAGAAATTGGACACTGAAAAGCAGCTTGAACATGGCTTGTGGGCCAAACTGCCTGAGACAGCAACACAAAAGCTCAGCTGGGAACTGAGGAGGGGAGGGAACTGTTCAGATATTGGCATAGAAATGAGACAGATCCATTGGCCTAGGAGCTTTTGAACAGAAATCACTGCCTGGGATACAGCCTCCAACTGACCTCAATGCTGCAAATAGTGCACCTTGACAGAATATCTCAGGCCATAACATAGCATCGCAGACAGCTAGCCAGGAACACACAATCCCACTGGGCTTCCTAATTTTTCATAGATGCCTTTCTGTACAAACCTATCTTCCTTATGCAAGAGTGCAGCCTATCAATAACACGTAATGAACAAGTTTGCTTTCTGTTCTCCACTGCCTTTAACACCTGACAGATTCTGCAGCCATCCTGACCATTTTTTCTCAAGTTTTGCATGTAAAGCACCTGACATCAATGTTGATTCAAGAAAAAGGAAAGCAATGTTCAGAGCAGAATTTCACTCCCCCCCCCCCCCCCCGCAATCTAGCTCTGTAAAGGGCAAGGCATCCTATTTTACACCAGCCACAAATATTTACTTGCTTTTCGCCAACCAACCCAATAAAGGAAATCAGAGGATCAACATGCTTCCTAACTGATGCAGTTTAACTTCTCAAGCCGCAGGCTAGCTCTAACAGACCGCCGTTTCCCTTGAGTTTCACCCATGAAGTCTGGATAGAGATTACGGAGTACACAGAGCACAGGAAGCTGCTTTAAACCCTGTCAGGAGATTTGTCCCTCTAGTCTGGTACTGTCTAATCTGGCTGCAAGCGGCAATCTCAGGGTTCCCAGCACCTGTTAGCCGAGATCCTTTGCTTAAACTGGAAGTGCCAGGGATTAAACCTGGGATGTTCTGCATGCTATGGTGAACAACAAACTGACCACATCTGGTTGTCGAGCAGATTAATCATATGCACCTAGAACTTCAGAATTGTATTTCTATGTAAAGTGCCATATACACTGTACGTATACAGTCCAAGACTGGATAGGTTTGTCTTTTTAAAAGGCCCTTGCCCAATGAAAGGAACCCACATGTTTTAACCTACCTATTATAGATAATAATTAATTGGGGATGAGGATGGTGATAATGATGATGGTGTGTGTGTGTGAAGGCTGAGAAATAGGAGTTTGCTTAGGCATCCCACTGAGATGGCAGAGGAAATAGATTCAAATCAATGAGCATCTAGATCACAGCTCAGGATCTTAGTCAGTTGGAGAACTGTAAACTGCAGCAGCAATGGGGAGGAAGTGGCTGGGAGTTCCAATGGTCAAGGGTTGGGGAAGTGGCACCCCACATAGAACTGTGTCCTTCCACAAGGCTAGAAGAAGAATGAATTGTGAAAAATGAACAGACATGTCATTTCATTACTTTGCATTATTTATATGGGGCTAGATTCAACTGAATAGTTGTACTAGCCTGCTGAAAAGCCCCCACAGCACAGCGGGGCTTTCCCCCTTCCCTCTGCACCCCCCCCCCCAAAACCCTGATGTGAAATGGTTAAGCTAAGGAATATTGCACTGGGAATTGGCATCTTGCAAAGAGCATCACAAATAGAAATAATGGTGTGGACAGAAACAGCATGTCTCTGGTTATAAGGGTGGATGGGGATTCAATTCACCTGGCCAACTAAGTCAAAATAATCTCTGCCAGGAAGAAGGATGGATCTGCCCCAGGTCTCTGTGTGCTACATTTTCACATGGATGAAGATTATGATTCTAACATCCCAGACTTCATGTCTCTTGCTTATGTATTTTGTCTAGTTTTAATTTCTAAACTTAAAAGATGTGGAAAATGAATGTTGCCTCGATGTTACAGTCTCCAAATCTGGAAACTCTTACCTCTAAATCCTAGATGTGCGGTAGCTGCTATGGTGAGCCACAGATGTTCAAAGGTATTCTGGTTTAGCATTCCATCACATGTTCCTGGGCTGAACCTGAGAAAATACACTGGGGTCCAAGCTAAGCCTTGATCTCCTTAACCAAAGTTTTGGCTCCATATCTTGAGTAGGTTTTCCCCTGCCTGATTCCTATTGTAGCACGTAAATAGAAACTTGCTTTTCAACTTCTCTTTTGCTAGCTGCAGAAGAAGAAAGATTTTGGACTTTAACCTTGCTAAGAGCCTTGAAATGTCTTTTTTTCTTAAAGCCACGTAATTCAAAGATCATACTATTGGTCGAAGGTGGAACTAGTTGTTACACTCAATGAAAGGTTGCTACCAAAATCACCCCGGCCTTGGGTTGAGCTCTCCCTGTAAAGTTTAGCCATTCTTAGCCAAGATTTTCCTCCACCCCTATTAGGCAGGCAAAAGTATAAGTTGTATAGATGTCATGGTGGGGTGCTTCTTCAGCAGCAGACTCATGTGCAGTGAACACCTAGCTCCCTTCTCCAAATGGGTGGCATTATTTTTATTTAAAAGGACTGCAGAAAGTTGTCTTCATTTTTTAGCAGTATTGTTTGCTAAAAATTGGAAGCAAGCCTAAGCATACAGTCAATTCATATTTGGCCCTTAAAAGATCTACAACCTAGACAATGTAATGGAATAGTAGTCATATGTGCTTTGACTTCAGAGGAATACACCTGAAGTTAAGCGTGGTTTGGAAGCTTGAGATAATGAGGGAAAGGTGAGAATCTCTCACGGTAAATGCTGGATGCATTCGGATGTTAACCTTAAATCAGAGTGGACAAGCATTGGGCTCATACACTCTCACTTCCTTCTCTTCCTCCAGTGAGGGAGGACACTGGAAGCACCTGTTTCCATTTTCAGCTAACTGCAATTGGTCACTGTACCAAACCGGGACTTCATACATTACACTTTTCTTACCTGATGTGTCTTTGTAACAGGTGTCATTTTGTACATTTTTAAAAATGAAAAATAAAAGCGCAGTAGCCAGGACCAAAGGGATGAGCTTCACACAGCGTTTCACCTGGTTCTTGCATAGGGATAAAACTGCAGGGGCTTCGCTGCCCTGCTATTCAGGTACCCAAGCGTCAAATACCAGCCCCCTGTCCCTTCCTGGATAATTTTCCAACAGCTCTCCACCAACCTCAGGTCCAAGCAACATGCCTGGGTTAACTCTGGTGAAAGACAACGTTGCCAAGCCCCGAGGGTCTGAGCGCTGTGCCATCCAAAAGAGAAAGAGAGGCAGGGAGGAAGCAGCTTTAAAGTGACAGACGATTTTTTTTATATTTAAAAACCAAATAATAATATTATTAATAATAAACCCAGATTAAATAAAATGTACAGTGAACATACCCAGCCAACATCTGTATGTGCAATTAAATACGGCTCCGTACCGCGGCACAACGCTGAACGAAAACAATATACACGTGTTCCGGAGAGGGGTTGAGGGGTGGGACATGTTCTTTCACGCAAAAAAATAAAAATAAAAAAATAAAAAACAGAAACCCCCAAAACAAAGCAAAAAAATCAATGTCTCTCTCTTCATTCTGTCCATATAAATATCTCCAGAAAGATTCCCCCCTCCCCCACCAAAAATAAAAAGGGGAGGAGGTGCAGGTGGGATAAAAGGAGGAGGGTGGTGGGGGAGGGCAGAAGAGGGCAGCCAAGGAGGCCCGAGAGGCCAGTCCAGTGTGCTTGTTGCCCCCTCCCCGCCCCCCCTCCGCCTGCCCCTATTGGGAGCTGGCCCGCTCCAGCACACGCAGGTCGTAGTTCTTTTTGGCCATACGCAACTTGAAGCAGCTAAGTGAGTTGTTGAGACGCAGGGAGGCATTCTGCGCTGCCAAAGGGCTGGGGAAGACGGCCACAATGGTGTATAAGGCAGCAAGGTCAGAATGCCTGCCGTTCTCTGTAGTTCCATGGTTGTTGTCGCCTCCTCCTCCTGGACGCCCCTGAGTCTCTTTGAGCCACTGGATTTTGGCACCAGACATGGCAAGTTGAGTGAAGAGCTTGTCGGCCTCTGTACGCGTGATGCCCTCAGGTAGATCAGTCACTTCCAATACGCGGCCCAACACTGTAGGGGTGGCCATGAGGGAGAAAGGAATAAGAAAGAGAAACACTTTCAGTACCCTTGGCGGCAACAAAATTGTGGGCAGAAAAGTGAGCAACAGGACCTAGAACTCTTGGGTCCGGCTGTCATTTTGGCCAGGTCTTATGGGTTGGAGTCACAGCTCATTTCGTCAGCCATACAAAACTGGGGTTAGACATGTTTTTCTGTTGAAATGAAACAGTAATAAAACCTGTTGCTGACTCCTCTAGGATAATAATAATAATTTATTTATACCCCGCCCATCTGGCTGGGTTTCCCCAGCCACTCTGGGCGGCTTCCAGCAGAATATTAAAATACAATGATCAATCGAATATTAAAAGCTTCCCTAAATGATAAACAAATGAGCATGAGGCAATTGAACAGTTTGTTCCCCTTGTCAAGCAGTGCCAACTTGAATAAAATATTGGGGGAGGGGGCAGGCAAACCCTGCCCCACATAATAAATCACAAGATGCAGCAACATACTCCATTTATACCACACACATTCACCACATGCCTGAGGTGTAGTCAAACTGCACTTACCAGATGTATTGCAACCACAGCTTAGTTCAAACAGAAGAAAACTGGCAATGATTTTCACAGGTGGCAATACTGTAAGCCAACATTTGAAATCATCTGTACAAAACAGTTTGGTGCCAATGTTTCTGGCATTTAAATATGTTGTTGTTGGCATATCTGATATCTCCGTGCATACTCCACTTGATTACTACGTACCAGAGTATGTTAATACAACAGATCTGTTCAAAGCCCAGCCTGATATAATAAGCACGCTATCCTGGATTGCCCACAGTGCTTCTAAAGTGCACCAGGCCATTCTCAGGATTTTTGAGAGTGGATCTGGAGGGGTGCAGTGGGCGACCAAAGTTCAAATTGCTGCTCAGCCATGAAGCTCAGTAGTTGAAACTAGGGAAGTCACTACCTTTCAGTCTACCTCTCATCTATTATTGAAATAGTAATAGTTTCAGATCAGTGGTACCTAAAGTCCTAAGGAGAACCTTAGGATCCTTTCTACACTGTAAACTTGGCTTCTATCACTTTAGTTGTGGGGTCAACCTCCAAAGAATCCTGGGAACCTCCGCTTGGTGAGGTGCTAGGAATTATCCACAGCTGTTGTGAGAAGAGCTCAGGGAGGCATCATCTCCAAGGTGCTGGTGGTCTGAATGGCAGGTAAGCAAGCCAGATTGGAAGTGACGTTGTGAGGACAGAGCACTGAGGATGCAGAATCCTGATCCTGTTCAAACATAGCCTACACCAGCTGGCACCCTGAAGCAGCCACCTTGCTGAAGCAGTAGTAGGCTTTTCTGTCCTTAGTTCTGGGGGTTCCTGGTCCATTAAAAAACCCACAGGCCACAATCACAATCAATTGTTGGTGCTTTGAGTCTTTGACAGACGGCACTGTCAGTTTCCACAGAACCTTATAAAAGCCAGGGCACATCCCCTCACATACTCTTAATACACCCCAGACTCATCTGTCTCCTTTCTGCGTCCCTGCCCCAGTCCATTTCATATCACTAACTAGTTCCAACATTTCCCTAAGCAATTTTTAATTCAGCCTTTTCTCCTCCTGCCCCAGCTCCTACACAAATCCCATACTACATCTCCAAACTCAGGTAAATTGGCCTGGAGCAATCAGGGCCTTGTGGTCCACCTTCTCCCTTTCAACAATCCTGGTAGGGATATAATCAAAACTTTGAAGACCCTTGACTGTTTACAGACTAATTGCCAATCAAGCAAGGAAAACATCTGCCTCTTCCCCCATGGGCTCCCCCACATGGTCTGGGAAACATTGCTCTAAGCAGAAAAGAATTTTCCTCTCCAGTCAGTGCCAGGTTTGCTGCCAGTCATTTTCACAGATTGCTGTGCTTGAGGAACTGGGCACTAGAGCCAGCGGTTGTGTCTTGGCAGCAGCTCCAAATCTGCACCCCAAATAAATAACTGCATGACAGTTCCAGTTTCCAGTTAGCAGCAGCAGTGCTGGGTCTTGGCAGGCAGGATTCTTTGCTAATATTAAACAGGCAGAGTAGCAAATATAGCAGACCCACCCCAGGCTATTTTCCACTGGGGGGTGGGGGATGCAGGTGGAGAAGTTTCATGCTCTAAAGAGACTCTTAAAGGAACAGCAGGACATCACCGTGTAGTTTGTTTACAGAGGGGCATTTTCAACACTCCTCCTCATTTACTGGCAAGTGGGTTTTACTGGCCGGCTTAGCTCAACCTGTCCAAATCTAATTGGCAAGCTTTAGCTAAGCTCATATTACCTCTACCTCTCCTTCAAATCAGAACCAGTGATCCTGTGGAGGCAGTTGGTGGATGGATGGCGGCGAACAGATTGAGGTTGAACCCTGACAAGACGGAAGTATTGTCCTTTAGGGACAGGAGGGTGTGGGTGTGGGGGCCTCCCTGGTCCTGAACAGGGTAACCCTGCCCCTGAAAAACCAGATGCGCAGCCTGGGAGTCATTTTGGACTCACAGCTGTCCATGGAGGCACAGGTCAATTCTGTGTCCAGGGTAGCTGTCTACCAGCTCCATCTGGTACGCAGGGTGAGGCCCTACCTGCCCGCGGACTGTTTTGCAAGAGTAGTGCATGCTCTGGTTATCTCCCGCTTGGGCTACTGCAATGCACTCTACGTGGGGCTACCTCTGTAAGAATTGAATAGCACCTTAAATATATAAACTGATTCCCTTCCTTTAAAGACCTGAGATTTTTTCCAATAAATACTGAAGTTGGCTTCTGTATAAAGAGTTTGATGTTCAGGGCCAAGCAACTAGAGGCCTATGTTAAACTAATCCCTAGAAAGTATTTAGGCTGCAATCCTGTACATGCTTTTACCTTGGACTAGGTCCTTTTTACTTAAGTGGGCTTCCTTCTGAGTAGGCATGTAGGGGGTTGTGCAATTAGCAGCAAGTGGGGGCTGGCCCCGCCTCATGCTCCCGGGCTGTATCCTCGACTGGGGGCTGGGGGGCATGGCTGGCAGAGGTGACAGGTTTGCCTTGGAGTGGAGCATTTTTTATCAGAGCTGTGAAGTTCAGCCACACACCCTCCCCCTTGATTTATTATTTTTGGAGTGTGGAGTCAATGCTGTTGCCCTTGTTCAGATACCATGGGAATTTGTAAAGGAGGGTGAAGTAGCCCCATTTGTGGGTGGCACTCAGCATGTTTGTCTGCTGAATCCTTCCAGGCTGCTGCAAAGAGCTCTGAAAGGGCCTCTCCAGCTCCCAGCTAGGCAAATGTTTGTTTTTTGTAGGAGGGAGACATGGCAGGACAGGAGAAGCCATTTTCTGGTTCACCTCAGGCAGCAAAATGCCTTGGGATGGCCCTAGCTGCTCTCTTGGCACCCATGGCCAGCCTTGAAAGAAGTTCTGGCAAAGGTAAGACATGAGTCTTTCTTGCAACTGGAGAAGACTCTCAGTTGGTCTGCTAGAACCCTATCCCTTTAACCAACTAGAGACTAGTGGATGTGAACACCCTGCTAGGAGGAAATAATAAATGCTTGAGTTTCCCCATCTTCCTTGGCTGGATGTGAGTTGGACAGATGGGTAATTCCCATTCAACTGCTTTCCCCAGTTTAGCATTTACTCCACTACTCTGGCACTGAGCATAAAGACAAATCTAGAGATCTGCTGTGGGCGACACTGATGAGGCCAGTGGAGCATGAATTTTGTCACTTGCCTACATCACTTGTTCCGAGGTCCGTGGATGCAGACTTGAGAGCCTGTTTCTTGCTTCGATTGCCATGCTTCATCCCTGTTTGTCCCTGCAATAGAAGAACAATAGAACTGATAGCGTGGGACACTTTCACGCTTGATCCTGTGCCACCCTTGATATTTCAATCTGGCCATTTCTGTGAAAGACCCCAGTCTGAACTTTAGTTTTCCCATCACAGTAAATAACTTTTAGTTCAGGCTAAATTATACACAAATTATACTGCATATTCATACAATGCACTTAAGCGTGTAAAGCCATTCACATGTGTTATCTTGGCCATCCTTGTAATTCTGTACAATGGGCCTATTACTCCCACATGGCCAAGACCACCTGGGGTATTTATGTGATGAGACCTAAGACTTCTATCTCCTAGCCCACCATGCTGCACCTATATCACATCCACACTATGTTTCTCACAAGACTGACTGATCAAGATCAGGTCTGGGGTTAGCATCTTATGATTCTACGCAGGCTTTGTCTGGAGATGGAGCTAAACAAAATTCTAAGGATGAGAACCTGGTTGGTTATTCCATCTGCAATCCTAATAGGGAAGGAGGTGGAGATTTTTACAACAGGAATGGGGGCTGTGTATATGGCGTAAGGGGCTCTGAAAGCAGCTGTCCTAATGCAGCAACACACATACAGGACTAGAAATAGCAGAAAGACCCCATATGTACTCCTGCCTTTCTTCTACATTCCCAACTTTACTATTATCCACCAGTGACTCAACCCATGTCCATTCTCACCTGGTGTGCTGTATAGCTGGACTGGTTGTGCAACAGAGGTGGGGGGCAGATGGAGAGATTGTATTGCAGTGGCTGGCCCAGCAAGGAATAGCGGCCATCACCTGGGAAGAAAGAGAGCCAAAGAGAGGTTGAAGAGGGCAGTTGCACCTAATGTTCAAGAAGAAGCATCTTGAGCAATCATTTGTTTTCTTTTTCCCACACATACAGGGTTGAATCATTTCCAGCTTAACAGCACGACAAAGACATTCCAAAACCTGTAAATTGCCAGTGTTCCTGGCGTGGTAATAGAGGTGGAAGGCTTCCCTCTGGACAAAGATTTGACATGGAAGCATTTGAATTGCATCCAACTCAAGTCTCCAAAGATTGAAAGGTTGTGGTGGTCATTCTGCAGCATGGACTTTAATAAGGAACTGCTCACTTTATAGCTCCTTACGTGTCTCCTGTGAAGGTTGGTGTTTATGCCCTGCAGTGAAGCAGGCAGAAATTAGAAATGCAAAGGAACTGTAACTACCCACAAAGCATCTTGCTGGCCATTATGACATCAAACAAGAAGTTCCTTCCTTTGTGAGTCTTGAAAGCGAAGGTTCAAGCACACACTACTAATATTTATTGATGCAAAGGTTGCTGCAGCTTCATCATGGAGTTTTCCTCTATTGTAACTAAAATTCTTTAAGTTCTTTAGCTATAACAAGAACTCCCCAGAGTTGTCCTTACCTTGTGCTGGGCCCACAGGCCGGGGGAACTGTGTAAGGACTGGGAGGGGGCTGAGTCCGGTGCAAACGCTGTTGAGACTAGTGACAGGTGAAGGTGTCGGTGACTGTGTGGGGGATGTGATGGGACTGTTCAGCTGGGTGCTGTTGGCCTGGAGGAAAGAAAAATATAGAAAGCAAGGTTATAAGGTGGGGTGGGTGCCATCAACTGAATTCAACCTAACCGTTTCCCCCTCTTCCATCAGATCCATCCCCATCCTCTACCTGAGCGCTGGTGTCTGGGTTGTAGATGTCTCCAGGCTTCTGCCCTCGCTGGTCCAAACTGTAGTACTTGCAGTGGTTCCATTGCACCATTGAAGGGTTCTGGGGAGGCTGAGGGGCATTGGGCACATTGAGCTGCATAACCACAACACCAGGTCCTGCTGGAGACACCCCTATAGAGGAAGCCAGGAGTGGGGAAATCATCATCATATGCATAAGAACACTATGTGAAATTTCCACCCTGCTTTCCTTCCCTTTCTATCCTCCCACACCAATAGGAGCCCTGTGAGCCTCATAGTTACTACTACTGCATTTACGGTGCCATCAGCATAACTGGCTCTTTACAGAATTAGATAAGCAAAGGCAAGTTGCCTGCCCCAATGAGCTTACAATCTAAGTAGAAGAGAGGTGAAATTGAGCAAGTGCAGCATAGCGTGCTTAAACTTTGATACAGAATCTTCCAATTCACAACCGAAGGAGGAACAAAACTGCTCTGAATTAAAAGAACAAACCTTGGCTACAGCTCATAGTTAAGAGAGGAGAGAACTTAATAACAAACTCTCTTAACAACAACAACACCACACTAAATCAAACCCTGGCTTAGTTCAGTGATGGGGAAAAAAAAGACAGGAGAGGAGCAAAAAAGTGGCTGACAGCCCCTCTCCAGGAGTCAACACAGACCCAGTAAGCCATAGTGGGCTTACCATGACGTGCAAACACGGCTATCAGGGAAAATTAGCTCTGGTGTTGGAAAGCTAGAACACAGCTCAGTGGAAAATGTGCAAGCTTCTGCTCCAGTGATGTTATTAGCAATAGTTAAGAAGAGCCTGCAGCAGCCATAAGCACAACTCATCTCCCTTTACAGAAGAGGCAAATGACTGATCTCAGGATATAGGATGGAGAAACAGAGCCATAAAACAAGATGTCCATTATACCTGGGACAACTCAACAGATTCTAAGGTCACTGTGGTCGCTCCAAGTGGGAAAGAATTCCTTGAGAAGAAAGGCATGTGGGAAATGGTGACCCTCCCAACTCCAGTTTTTCCAATTCAGCCCCTTTCCACAGGCTCCACTAGGCTGACTGATCAATTTCCAGACCAAGATTTATAATCCTACAAGTGCCTGAACTGGAGGCAGGGCTCAATGGAATTCCCATGTCAAATTTTACTCTGGTGATGAGCTGGCATTCCCACTGCTCCCATGGGCAGCAGTCTAGCTTAGCAGGTGGAGGCCTGGCCACATGGCACACAAAACTCTCTTTCTTCCAACACTTTGCTGCCACTTCCTGCTTCCTAGCCACCTGTCACCTGAGATGGCTCATTCTGCCCAACAGCAGCAACTAAAAAAAAACTAAGGACTTCTTCATTTCCAGGTTTGGAATGGACAGCTGGGTACCCAAGCAAAAGATGCTGTTTGTGGTAGCCATTATTCTTATCATAGCTATGAACAAATGTATATGAATACTGTACACTGCTAAGTCACAATTGGTGGTGGTGGAGGATGAAGGCTTTTAGCAAGCTTCATGTCATTTCACATGAATGCACTTACTACAGAAAAGCTCTAAATAAATGAATAGGAGTTGGGGGTGTTAATTAGGCAGCCCCAAATTTTTTCACAGGCATTTCACCCTTTTCTTGGGCTGCCCTGTTGAACATTTCCATTTGATCTGCCTCGCTCCTTCCCCTGCTTCCCAGGGGGAAACGAAAACATTTTACCAGCTGAAAAAATTAGGAAAGGTCTGAACTTTTACCACATCTTCAACTAAAGAAATGAGGTCCAAGATATAGTTATGTACATCTTCCTTATATTTTCCAGTGGGTGCAGAGCAGGCGACACCATATCTAACTTTGAGCCCCATGGTCTGTGAAGGATGTTTGACAGGATGTCCCCCTGCCTCTGAGCCTGAATAGGACCGACAGGAGATACATGACAGACCGGCTTTGAAAAATGATGGGCGTTTTTCACAGTGACCACTAGATCAATACTGCACCAAACACTGGAAGCTGGGAGTTTGAAATCAAGTGTACTCTTGATCTCATGATGCTCGAGTCCAGCCTTCTGACAATCTTTAACCAGATCACTGAGATCTGGTGATGGATGGTGAACTCATAGCATTCTGGTTTCAGTGTTTTCTGCAACTTTGTACATAGTGTGTGTGTGTGTATGTGGGGATTTTTTGGGGGGGGGGGGTCACATTCTGCTAGGCTAAGTAATAGAGTAAACTGCCTTACCTGAATACTGCTGCTGCATCTGTGGTGGGCTGCAGGGCGAAGGAGACTGCGGCATCTGATACTGCTCTGCCCCAGGAGGCTGCAGGAAACCAACCGAAGGGCTGGGAAGGAAATAGCAAGATCTGATGAAGTAGCAGAAGCAACAGGACGGAGACACCAGCTGTGCTTTCCTTGAGAGACAACCAAGCCCAACTGCACTGAGTAATTTCCCGCATCATTCATCAGTTTAATGCTAATTGCTGTGATTCCTGCTCCGATCATCTTTCAATTAAGGGGAATGCTTATTCAGTGCTTCAGGGGGTAGGGATGCCACACGCATTCTCATCCTCTTATTCTCGCTCATACACAAGGAAGCTTTCCCATCCCCACTCCCCTTCTCTAGCTAGTTGTTTCTCCATCTTGAATCAAAGAATCAGAGTTGGAAGAGACCCTGAGGATCATGTGGCCCATCCCTGGGACTACTCCAGCCCAAAGGGATGCAGGTGGGGCTGTGGTCTAAACAACTGAGTCTCTTGGGCTTGCTTTCGTGCAGGAAAGCACTGCCTGCACCAGTGTCAATAACCTCCACCATTTGCCAAGACCACATCTCTACCCCCCCCAGCAGGGGAGATGGAGCAGAGTTGCATAGAAACCAGCTGGGCTTGCAAAAGAGGGACAGAGGACTTGGCTTTGCTAGCCTGGAGAAGCAGAGCACTCCGTCCCCAATCTACCAGGCCAACTGGCTTCCACACTCTCCATGTAGGAAGTGGCTTCATTCCACCTCTGGTAGGCATGGAAGCCAAATCAGGTTGATCAGAGCAGTGTGCTCTTTCCCTGCTTCACTGGTTCCATCGCTCGCCTTTATGGAATTCCTGGTCATCAATGGCAACCAGGAGAGTGATTAAATAGTAGATTGATTTTTGTCCTCTCTGAGAGAGGTATACTTATATAAAATTAGAAAGGGCAGCCAGAGAGGCCTGTAGACCATACATGAAAAGGGTATTGGCTCTTACAACTCCCTTCAAACATCATCTAACTTTGTGCAAGTAGCCAGATTTTTCCTTAAGAATGATTGTCAGCTTGAGAGAACATCACATATTGTTCTTTCAGCAGGGACAAAAATGCCAGTAACTCCTATTTCTCATTTCTGTTTCCTAGGGCAGAAACTGGGAAAGCCAAACTGTGACCCCTATTAGCAATTCATTGGGGTTGTCATGGCTTTGAGATGGTGATGGGGAAGCCAGTTATGGATCTGGACAGCAACCCTGTTGATCTCTTGGAAGAGGTTCTTGCACACTGGATGCCCAACTTCGCAGATTGCTTTTGTTGCTGCACATTTTTATTGTGCTTTTATTGTTGCTTTGTACTGCATTTTAAACTACTGTGATTATTATAATCTTAACAGAAAGGTGATATACACACCCACACTCACACCCACACCCACACACCCCAGACCTATTCTGGTTCCCTTTTATCTATTTTCTTAAATTTCTATGCCTACCAACTTTGCCAATGAACCCTCAAGACAGCGTAAAATAAAAAGCAAACAGTATAAACTAGTCAGCTCCTTAATTTTGGTTAAACAAATCCATAAAACCGATTTCTGCAAACACAATTTCAAAACCAGACTCAAGAAACATACAAAGGGCAGAATGCAATGTAGTGCTAAGGAGATGTCCCATCAGTGCAAGTATTTCTGCTTTCCCGACAAAATGGTGTCACCTTTTCTCCCCATGTGCACTGCTCTGGGGATTCTCCTAGCCCTCCATAATAGATTGGGGGGGGGGAGTGCTGGGGGGCATGGGAAAAAGAGATGGGGAAGTCCCACTGCACTGGCAGGAGTCCTTGCTCTGGCTTCCACTAGCAGAACAGGTTAGTTGCATGCAGTCCAAGGAACTCAAATAATTCCTTCTTCCTTCCACCAAAAGCCTGCGATGACCAAGGTAAGTTTTGGTTCTGAAAACCCATCAGGAAGGAACCCTGCAGACCTATTGAAAAGGGGAGTTCCAAAGAGAACCTATGAAGGCTCTGCTCCGAGTAGAGAAGGGACACTATACAGGGCTTTGGCTCAAGCTCTTACCTGGTGCCATTCTGCTGGGCTGGCGGGATAACACTGTAATAAACTGGCATCCCCCCAGCTTGTAGTCCTCCTTGTACAGACTGGTTTGCTGGCATCAGCACAGGCTGCTGAAAGGGCTGTTGGACCACGCCCTGAGACTCATTAGCCACTGGAACCTGCTGGCGGAGGGCAGAGGGAGAGTAAAGGGAGAGAACCTATTAAACGGGGGAAAGACAACAACATACGGTAGTTTAAGGGGGCACTGAATGCAGAAAACAACAGTGGAGGAACAGTGGGACACCTCCTCCAAGATCTGGCCTTTAGTAAGTGCCTAGGTCTCCTGCTCTTTGCTTCCAACACTTCGTGAATTCCAGGGCTTTGCTTTCACTTCACTTCACTTCTATTTCACTTCATTTATTTTATTTTACCAAACCTTATCTTAGTCCAGGACAAAAGCCTGAATACAAGGTGCATATGGTAGTAACTGAAAATGAAAACTAAACATATGTCTCTGACTTGTTGTCCTTGTTGCATAGTAAGATACAAATGAATCCCGGCAATTGTTATATCTTGCCAAGGTACACCTAACACAGGAATGGCAATGAAAAGTTGATATAATTTGAACTGCTGGAACACACTCACTAGATAGCTACTCACTTTAAAATAGGCTGTTGTGCTAAAACACTTTTGTACTGCATGGGGCACATGATCAAATAAGGCAGGAGTGGTGAACCTGTGGCAATCCAGATGTTGTCTCACTCCAGCTCCCATCAAGGACAGTGGAATCTGGAGCCCAGGAACACCTGGAGGCTGACCTCTGAGAGAAAGCTTCTTTTGCATCTTTTATGTGGCTCAAACAAACAAATGAATTGAACCATTGCTGCATTTATAATTTCTGGTCATGTAATAAGGATTTTTAGAATTCCCATTCTACTGTAGATTTTAGGTAAGCCTTTAGCACTTTTGCAGATAAAGGGCAGAGTTCCTAGGGACATTGATGAAATTTGCACAATTCTTCCCTCACAGCAAGTGTACTCCAAAAAAGGCACTCCAAGTTAAAAGTGTGTGGTTGTTTTTCAGGTACACCCCAGCTGGGAACTTCATCCGCAACCCAGAAAACTGCACAACTGACTTCAAGGAGCCCTTGGGGCTTTATACATCTCAAGCCCTCTCCCCTGCCTAGTAAAATTAGGCACGGTCAATTGCTGAGGTGTTTGTAATATGGTGGTTTGTAATGTGGGTCAAAAGTACAGACCTTTCAATGTGTGCTATGTAGGCTTCAGGAATGAGCCCTGTAAGTTTTCCCACATTCGGTGCAACTCCTACCATACTGTTACTACTAATCACCTTGTGGCTTTGAAAAAGCTTCCCAGAACAGGCATGGCACTGGGGCTTCCGGGGGGGGGGGGGGAGGGTGTGATGGAATACAAAACACTCATTTATACAGGCCTTTGGAAAAGGACTTAGGGAGTTCAACTATCTCAATTAGGTTGTCACAGTTTACTTTCAACATCAGCAGCAACCTCTGGTTGCTATCTGCAGTTTCTGGATCTGTAAAACAGTTCTGATCTGTTTCTAGGTTGCTGTTGACCTGTTATGATTAACAGAGGCTGTTGCCAAAACAGCAATCCTGCATCAAGTTTGCTTTCTCCCCCTATTTAATGTGCAGCAAAACATGCCCATCCCCTGATGTCATTAAGTTATACATTTCTTCATTCCATCTCACATTTTGGGCCTACAATGGCAGCGGATGCACAACACAGAGATGCCGGATGAACCCAGAAACATAGCAAGCTGCCTTATGCTGAGTCCGACCATCTATCCACCTGGCTCAACAATGTTGACATTGACTGGCAGCAGCTCTCTGGGCTCTTGGCAGTGGGCATTTGCAGCCCTTACAGGAGATACTGGGGATTGAACCTGGGACTTATTGTAGGCAGAACCACGGCTCTACAATAAAGGAGGGGGAAATGCAAAAACTAGAGATGGTGCTGCTGTTTTAGTGCCACGACCAGTCCTTCCGTAAGTCACATACCTTGAGTTGCACCTATGCCTTTGAAGAGCATGGGGCAGCTTTCTAAACTATCACAGGGATCAGAAGATTGCATGAATTCACTTCTGACTTACCAGATTGCCACTTCCAAGGTCCCTTACCCTCACCATATTTCTTCTTTCTTTTATTGCCACTCACTTGATATGAAGGCAGTGAAGTGTACTGGGTCATCAGGCCTTGCATCTGACTGCCCATATTTCCTCGCTGGTTGCTAAGGAGGCTCTGGCTCTGAGACTGCTGCACACCCATCATGCTTTGCATCTGGCCACCCATGTTGCTGCGCTGGTTGCTGAGGAGGCTCTGGCCCTGTGATTGTTGCATTCCTATCATACCTTGGTACGTCTGCTGCTGGCTGGACATGATTGGCTGTAAACCTGCATCGGAGCAAGAGGCTGAAGGTTAATACTTTATACCAGTGGGATCTGCCTGTCTCCTCCAGCATTACGTGGTCACTAAAGCATGCCCAATCCTCATTGGCCTGTTTTTTGTTTTTTAAGGAGGGGAGCTGTCCCCTCGGTTTCCCCCCCTCAATATTTTTCCTGCTTCTTCAAACTTGGCAATTGCCTCCTCCTTTGCATCTCAGTGGTCTCACTTTGGTTAAACAGCCATCATATTTAAGCACTTTAGGTGGCCAACAGTATATATGACTGGTGTCCCAGGAGGACCCCTTCATTACCCTTCATATGCATCTCTTGTGTATGCACACGCATACAGGTGATGCTGTGGTCCAAACCACCAAGCCTCTTGAGCTTGCCGATCAGAAGGTCGGCAGTTCAAATCCACGCGACGGGGTGAGCTCTCGTTGCTCTATCCCAGCTTCTGCCCACCTATCAGTTTGAAAGCATACCAGTGCAAGTAGATAAATAGGTACTGCTGTGGCGGTAAGGTAAACAGTGTTTCCATGTGCCTCCGTGTGCCAGTAGCAGTTTAGTCATGCTGGCCACATGGCCTGGAAATCTGTCTGTGACAAACCCCATAGTCGCATTTGACAGGACTTAACCATCCGGGGTAATTTACTTCTACATTATATTATTATTATTATTATTAATAATCACAGACGTATGTCATTCACATCTTCCTTGTAGACCAGAGATTCAAATCTCAGAAATCTTTAAATGAACGCTTCCTGACAATCAACTCAAGCGTTAGTTGATTAATTCACCAAAGTTTACAGCCCTTCTGTGTACATATGTTTTAGATCAATTATCAGACCCAAACAAATGTATGTAAAATTGAAGGGCAGTAATAGCCTCAACTACCTATAACCCAAGGGGACATAGGCCTTACAGCTAGCTACATTCACTCTAGCAAAGATTTTTAATATGCAATGACCTGAGCTCTATAAATAGGCTAACTCCCCCTTGGCTCCAAGAAAGGGCAAGCTGGCTTGGATCTCCCTCACAGCACTAGAGCACTGATCTCCCGCTGCTGCCGCCCCCACTTGTTCCTTCTTGGATGCTGCACGTGCCGCCCCCTTACCAGGTTGCTGCGACTGCTGAGGCAGCTGTTGGCTGCGCTGGGGGCTGTAGGCCACCGGGTGAGAGAGAGGTCGGTATTGCTGGCTAGAGTTTGGGTACTGCCCGGGTGGGTAGTAAGAAACCTGAATCTGTCAGGAGGGGGAAAAAGCAGTCAGTAAATAAGACAAAGGACATAACTGTAGCAGAGCTCTGGGCTTCTGACTGACAAGCCGCTCAAGAGGACACCAGTTGCAGCAAAAGGTTAGCCTCAAGGGGACATCAGCAGGAGACACACGGTCACAAGCACGTGAAGTTCAGACAGACACACAGGAGTAGCCACAAGGAACCAAGGATCCTTGGAGAACCCTCAAAAGAGAAAGCATACAAGCATTTGCAGAATGACAGCCTCTTGCTACACCCCTCAAAACAACAGCAGCAGCAACAACAACAACAACAAAAAACCAACCCTCTCACACTTTCTGGGCTTTTCTTACTCAAATGAATACACAGATAGGGAAAAGAAAAACATGGCTTTGATCAACAGACCAAGCAGTCTCTGGAAATTCAATTATTTCAGTTAGGCAGCATCCAACTTCCATCTTTCATAGTTGGGTAACACCTGTGCAGCTTTGTAGGTGGGGGTGGAGTGGAGTGAGTAGGTTCTGCAAGAGCAAATGAGGCTGAAAACTCTGCCCAATGTTCTGTCCATTTGCATTTCTTACAGCAGAAATTATTGATCTGATGTTTCCTATTCTAATCCTATTTTCCTCTTCTGATCTGTCCTATTCCAATTAATTCTAGAGGGTTCTGGAAGCTTCTCTGTGTGAAAGGAACAAGCAGAAGGTTCATGATGTTTGGGTTATTACTTCAGAAAAGCTGATTACAGCTGACTTAAACTGGTTCTGTTATCTCTTCTGTCAAGGTCATGCTGACTATAATAGGCCAGAAGGAGCCTGAGTTTCACTTTCACTTTCTAACTCTCTTCCTTCTGGTGTGGTATTCTGTATATAGTGTTAAGGTTTAGTCTTATTATAACTTATTGTAAGTTTAAGTTAAGTCTGCTGCAACTGGATTTCTTACGGGCAGTGCCAATCCTGAATGTATTGGATTTGTGACCATTTTGCTCATTTGCCTTCAGTAGCAGTAAAGCTCTGCTGGATGAAATATAATTGCCTCTGGTCTATTTTTTGGGAATCCTGCAACGTGTTTAAGTTTTTACTCTACACTGGAGTTCTGCTCTGGATCATTATTGAGTAGAATTCCATGACATACACCCCTCAAAGCCTAAGCTAGCTAACTTGACCCAATGCTTAGATACCCTTAATGCTCTGCCCAGCTCAGGTCTACTTGGAATGGTTTTCTGCACCCCTTTTAGGAACTCCTCCTCATCATCATCATTTGATGTTCACTAAGAATCTCTTTCACACATGCACACACTGTCACTTACTTGCTGCGGGGGCTGCATATAGCTCTGGGGCTGCAGAACCTGCTGGGCTGGGGCTGTGTGTCCCGAGGCAGAGTAGGTGGAGGCTGTGATTGGCTGCCCAGGAGAAGCCATGATGAATCCCGTCTGCTGAGGATGCTGAGACATGATTGGCGGCTGGAACATGGATGAGGACGGATCTGGTGCTTCTGTGGAACCCTGGCGGCTGAGGCTGATCTGCCCAAAATGGTTGCTGAGCTCATCAGCCTGTAGCCAGAGGACAAGAGAAGGAAGCACTGAGTAACTGTGACCTCAAGTTGTTCGCATCAGCAGGTACATGGAACCCCAACAGCCCTCCCTCTCCTGAATGAAAAAAGGATCAAGCAATCAGCACAGTGCCCAGGAAAAGTGTTCTTAGTGTGAATATCAAGAAAAACAACAATGAAAGTGACCATTTGACTTAAAGGCAGATGTGCCAAAGAAACAGCACTTGGAGAATTTGGCTGAAACTCGAGAAGGGTGGGGGAAGAGATTACCCAATGATCCTTCCTACCACTTTAGTGCCTCAATGCTTTGTCCCTTCACGACACAGACCAATGCAAGTGACATAACATTCTGGATACTCTACATAGGCAAGTCGCCTTCTCTTTGACTTCTCATACTTGGACACAATCAAGAACTGCCACCCAACGTCTTATGTAAAATAAACAGGCCAAAATTTGCCTAATTCCTGTATCAGTGGGAAAGAAGAAGGGGGCTAAGGCAGGGCTGGATTAACCAAAGATGCCAACAGGTACTTTCCCTATACTACGGTTGCCATATGTCTGGGTTTTCCTGGGCACGTCCTCTTTTTCAGCATTATAATCTCCATCCAGAAGATCTTCGTTGCTCTCTCTCTCTCTCTCTCTCTCTGTGTGTGTGTGTGTGTGTGTGTGTGTGTGAGAGAGAGAGAGAGAGAGAGAGAGAGAGAGTGTTTCCCTCCTCTCCTTTCTTGGTGGGACTCCCACCAACCTTTCCCCACCTGGCTGCTCCCCATAGTGGAAGGGAAGGAGGGTGCCGCAGCTCCAAGGGGGAAAGGTGGCAAGTCAGGTGCCGCGAGGGGACTTTCGGCTGCAGGAGGTGGGCAAGTGGACCCAGAAGTGGTTGCATCCATTGAAGCAATGAGATAACACCACACGGGTTGGTGGTAGGGGGAAGGTGAGGAAGAGGAGGGGGTGGGGAGAGGCTGGACAAATCTGTAGGATGGCACGCAAGCTGGGAAGCATGTTCTGGGCACTGGGCAAGGCAAGAGCGCAGTGCGGCGAAGTTGCCCGGCTCAGGATGCATTTGGACTGCCAGCTGCTGTGCCAGAGACGTGGGGTCTGGTGAGCAACCCAGAGCTCCCTCTCTGTCATCCTGCTGCTGCTGCTCAGATGGGACACAGTGGGGAAGAAAGGTGCATGTGGGACCTGCAGTGGGAAGGGAGGCTTCTTTGCTTTTATTTTTTGGTGGGTGAGTGCAGAGGAGGCCGAAAAAGGCAGTGCCCACAGGGGAGGCCTAAGCCAACAAGGGCCTCCCGTTGAGGACGCTACCCTAGCCCTCAGGAATGGCTCTGACCTCCAGACGCAGCAATAACCATCCTCATCCTTATTTTTAAAAATAAAATTTAATTTAAAAAAAATCCTCCCCCCTTTTTTGGTTTGTTTAATCATTTTTCTTTTCTTCCTTTTCTGTGGGGGAGGGAAGAAAATCCCTTTCTTCTTTTAAGTATATCTCCCCTTCTATTTCTACTCTACTTTCACTGACATCTCTTAATGATCCTCCCCATTTTTATTTTTAACTTTCATTTTGATTTTTTACCAAAATTATTAAACATTTCAGTACACCTTTTATCTTTTACTGCACGCACACACACTAGTACTACTATTTTTCTTCCTCCCCCCCCCCTCCCAGCCCACCTACAAATGTGTCCTGGTAAATGTGTCCTCTTTTTTGCTCTTTGAAATATGGCAAGCCTACTAAGATCTCTCTTCTGTGTATGAGACAATGGATTCCTTTGAGTGTGCTGCCACAGGTGACGAGTCCCCACTTATTACTAGGCTACCATGATGCAGGAATCAGCTGCCAATGGCAATTTCCACCTCAAATAAACGTAGGTATGTTGGCTTGCCACATGACTGTATAAATGCAATGGATGTGCAATTTCCTCCATGTTATTGCTATTGGAATCGAAACAAGCATTATGTGAAACAAACATGCTATTATGCAATAAACCCTAAACAAGTTGTAGTATGGCGCCTCTGTTATAAGATCATCATCTAGAACAGGGGCAGGCAATGTGGTGCCCTCCAGATGTTGCTTGAATGCAACGTCCACAATCCCTGACCACTGGGCCATGTAGGCTGGACCTGATGGGGTGTTGCAAACTAATGTCATCTGGGGGGCCAAAGGCTACCCATTCCTGATCTAGAATATCTCCACTGCTAGACACAGCATGACTCTTCCACTCCACAAACAAAATAATCATACTGACCATCTTGTGACAGAACAACTAGGTTCTCTATCTTGCCACAGTTGGCTCATGACACTTTGCTGCGGTAAAATGCAGATGGCATCCCTCTTGCTGCCCACACCCATCCATTAGCTAACAGGGTATTAGGTGGCATGGTCTGTCCCAGCTTCTGCTAACCTAGCAGTTCGAAATCATACTAGTTCAAGTAGATAAATAGGTAAATTGTGTTTCCATGTGCTCTTACACTTGTCACGGTCCTCCGTGTGCCAGTAGCGGTTTATTCATGCTGGCCACATGACGCTGAAAGCTGTCTGTGGACAAACGCCAGCTCCCTCAGCCTGCATGATGAGCACCGCATAGTTGCCTTTGACTCAACTTAACTGTCCAGGGGTCCTTTACCTTTTTACCTTTCAAATAACTAACACAGTCTGGTTCTCTCAGTTTTAAGGCCTGTGTTTTAACTTGGGGATTATGGTGAATTTAAGTTTCCTTGCATATTTATTTTGATTTTGATTTCAGGGTTTGTTTTTGATTTCTATATGAACTGCTTTTATATATCTTTCATGTGAGCTGCCCAGAAAACTTTGGGTTATGGGGCAGCATACGAATGTTAATTTAAAAACTCACTGGAAAATTCTCCTGTGCAAATTGGGTTGAAATGACCAGGAGTTGTGGAAACGCTCTTCTGCAGCTCTTGTTCATTTCAACGAGGCTCGATACGTCAGTGTACTGTGACCAGATCTCCTTCCTGCTGTCCTCAATGGTACCTGAAGTCTGCCTGCCTCTCATAGGAAACTGACTGTACTTTGGCAGAGGTGCATAGCTGTCAACCGTCCCTTATTTGGCGGGAAACTCTCTTATCCCAGCGCCATGTCCCGCTGCTGTCCCAGATTGATGATGTCCCTTAAATTTCCTGGGTTTCAAAGGAAGCAGCTCCTCTCCCTCCTTCCCTGCCGGCCAGGGAGGAGGGAGGCTCCAACTGTGTTGCTTGGCTGCCCGGCCTGCCCCACTCTGGCCTCCTCTCACCAGCCTCGGCCCCCAGGAGCCCCTCCCCACTGGGACTGGCGGGAGCCTCGGGCCCTTCCACCGCTATCCTCCTCGCAGCCGCCAAACTGAGCTTCTCTGCCTGGGGCCTCCCCTTTGCCCGGAGACACCGCCGCTGCCTCTAGGCCATACTGCAGCTGCACCACCGAAGGACCCGGATGAGATGGGCAGCCTGGCACGGCCTATGAATTGCTGAGGAGCCTTGAGAGGAGAGCGGGGGCAACCATAGAGAAAGCAGTTCAGAGAGAGGAGGAGGAGGCGGAGGTGCGGGCAGGTGTTCCAAGGGCTAACGACAGAGGGGGAAAGCGGAGGAAGGACCGCAAGCACTTCTCCCATAGATTTGTAGTGGTAGACTAGCACAGATGGTCTGATCTGTGGGTTTACTTCGGGCACTATTCCCCCCCCCCTTCCTCCCGCCCCGCCTGATGGAACTGAGAGCTACAGACGGAGCATGAGAGAAAAGATACAGAACTGCAGCAGCATCTTTATAGCTTGGACTTCGTTTTGCGCAAAAAGTGCTTGCTGCTTGTAGTTATTTAATTGCAGTGTTTCATCGGCTGGTGTCTTGAGCAGCAACCTCTGGAAACGAAGGGCTAAAAACCGGCGCTGCTCTCCCAAATCATCTGGTCCCTTTTAACTTCGCATTTCAGTTGGTTGTCTAAAATCCCTTATTTTGGCTGCTGATCCCTTATTTTTGAGGCTGCTGGCCCCTTATTTTCAAATCTGTAAGTTGACAGCTATGCAGAGGTGCAGAACATAAACCAACCAACCCTTCATTATGTATTTTAAATGCTGAATATTTAAATGGTTAACTCAAGATCAAGAGGCAGAACTGCAGGAGCATCAGTTCCCCAAAGGCAGTCCAAATCATCAATGTGCTGTGGGAAAGAAATAGGAGGAAACAAGGTACACCATAGAAAGACAACTCAAGCGCCACACAATCTGGATAGTAGACTTCTCTTCCTCCACCTCAACTACCACTCTACTGATTGCAGGCTAATCTGGAAATCTTGCCAAACTCATTTCCCCTACATAATATTCATGCACGCAAGGAAAGTAAGATAGGATGCAGCCTAAGACTCACAGAGCTCAACACTGTTTGCATCAGCTAAATCAGAGGTTTTCAACCTTTTTGAGTCTACGGCTCCCAACTACATTCTTGCTGTGGGGCTCAGGAGCCCAGTTATGTCACCCCTTGCCTGCAGAGCTGGCAGCCTCTCACGCTTTTCGAGCACCCTCCCTTGTGGAGTATTCCCTCAGTCTCCTCTCCTCTCCCCTCTCCTTGAGAGTCCTTTGGGCAGCTGCTGATGCTGCCCATGGTCTCTGAGCTGCCCCACCCCACCCCAAAGTGAGGCGTCTCCTCACACTGCCCCACAGGGGCCTGGGACTTGTCTGTCCATTCTGAACAGCAAGGGCTGGTGGACTGGCTGACTGGGCTCCCTCACCCACTTGCCTGCTTACTCCAAGGCCGCCTCAGCTCCTGGCAACCAGCACACCCTGGCCAGCCCCAGAGTCACCATTCGCCAGTCAGGGCTGCAACAAACAGCTGTGCAAGACTTTGGGAGGCAGAGACGCGACAGGGTATCAGAGGAGGGAGGGAAGGAAAGAGGGACAGAGGCCAGTGTTGCCAGCTGCACCCCTGACCATCATTCAAGGCACCCCAGGGAGCCACGGCACACCGACTGAAAACCACTGAGCTAAATGTTCTAACCCCACATTTGCCAACTGCCTTATTAGTCAGATTTGATGACCTGTATGCAGGAATATCATCAGAAAAAGCACTATGCAAATTGAGGAATTATACAGCAGTGGGCAAAACCAAGTTTATCCAACTGTAACACATTACAGCCATGCCCTCTGGTGGCTGCTACGGCCACATCTCATGCAAAACCAGGAAAATGTCCTTTGGTACACATGCCCTATTAGTTCAATGTGTTTCACCTTCAGCTGGTCTCTCACAAAATTAATTTGGGTGTCAAAAATTAATTAGTGAACACTTTCATGCAACTGCATTCCAGACAAGTGGAAGAGGCCTGCTGACTGAGGAAGACACTTCATTTTCCCATCCACAATAATATTGCTCTTTGACAGCTCTGTAACAGGAGCTTCCTTTTAGGAAAGACATCTGGGAGCCATATAAAAACTGAGCAACAATTGTGCATTTGTTGCATTATAAATAAAACGCCATGAACACACTTGAGAGATGGAAATTCTGTCCTGTTGAAGCAGAGCCCACCATCATCCTATGTAGTAGTATTTGTGTGTGTGTGTGTGTGTGTGTGTGTGTGTGTATGATGCTTTTATTATGTACCCAAAGCGAACAAGCAGCTAACAAAATCAGCACTGGAATGCAGCACATTCTTTATTATGCCAACGAGAGCGAGAAAGAGAGAGATAAAGAGAAAGAGAGAGAGATAAAGAGAAAGAGAGAAAGAGAGAGAGAAAGAGAGAAAGAGAGAAAGAGAGAGAGAGAGAGAGAGAGAGAGAAAGAAAGAAAGAAAGAAAGAAAGAAAGAAAGAAAGAAAGAAAGAAAGAAAATCTAAGAAGTTGGGTTTTTAATACCATATTGTACTGCTGGGGTGGAGAGACTGGCAGGAGGACTTGGGGGCAGGAGCTTGGAGAGTACTGAACAGGCTGCGGAGAGGGCTGCAGAGCCGGGACTGGCTAAGAGTAGAAAAGGAAAGGAAAGGAAGAAACAGGCATAAGGAAGCAGGGGGTGGGGGGAGAGGAAAGGAGAGGGCAAGGGCAGAGGGAGAAAAGGCAGAACAAGGTTAGTCATTATACATAAAGACATAAGAGGTCTGAAAAGATACCACCAGCTACTGAGCTGGCTTTCCATCTGCTTTAGAGAAAAAGAAAAACCAAGAAATAGAAGCTCTGGAAGACTTCAGCCAAGGGGGAACGGCAACAGGAATAGCAAGATGCCGAATACCAGTTTCTGAGAACTCTGACATCAACATGCATTTCAATGCAGGTGCCTGGTAGCCCTTGCAGCCTTAAAAGAAACCTGCCCTGCAACTGGCAAGGCTGTAAAGATTAGGAAACAGGACTCTGCTTTTAGCTGCCTCCTAAGTTTTACAAATCCTGCCAACCTAGCAGTTCGAAAGCATGTCAAAGTGCAAACAGATAAATAGGTACCACTCCGGTGGGAAGGTAAACGGCATTTCCGTGCGCTGCTCTGGTTCGCCAGAAGCGGCTTAGTCATGCTGGCCACATGACCCGGAAGCTGTCTGTGGACAAACACCGGCTCCCTCGGCCTATAGAACGAGATGAGCGCACAACCCCAGAGTCGGTCACGACTGGACCTAATGGTCAGGGGTCCCTTTACCT
Organism: Podarcis tiliguerta; assembly: GCF_965153285.1. Lineage (NCBI taxonomy): Eukaryota > Metazoa > Chordata > Lepidosauria > Squamata > Lacertidae > Podarcis > Podarcis tiliguerta. Next base: position 117,463,088 of record NC_139535.1, on the reverse strand, counting down.
TTAAGTTTTACAAAAATAGCGTATGATTTAAAAAAGATGAAAATCTTTGTCCTGATCACATAAATAATGTAAAGTAAGTATTTTATTGTTCTAGGTGGCAAATTCTGGAAAATACACAATTCGTCAAGGTGGAGCACACTGGACATATTTGCACATCATGGTAAACCACAATTTAGAGTGACATAAATGAGCCTTGTGCACATTGTCTCCACATACCCTATCCTCCTCCTGAACAGCTGGAAGGAGTATGGACCACTTTTGCTTAACAACAGTTTGTTGTTTCGCCTGAAGTGACAGATTGTGGATAATATTCAGGCAGGTAGCCATGTTAGTCTGATGCAGAGACCAACTAAGTTTGTTCTTGCTATAAGCTTTCGTTTGCATGCACACTTCTTCAGATAACTGTGGTTAATTAAATTTTGTTTAGAGCAAAAAAAAAAAAAAAAAGTGAACCCATGCTACACTGGAGGAGACAGGAGTGAGCCCAAGGCCTGAATAGGCTTGTTCACATCATACAAAACTATGGATAGTGTGACATAGCCATTCACTAGTCTTAAACCAAAACCGGATAAGCCAATTTATCTAAACTGCTAGTTTTGGTTTTCCAGTAATCAGAAAGCAAAGGGGGAAATAATAACACTAAGCTCTGAGGATGCTTCCAGAAGCAAGGGAGGACAAATGGAGCCGAGGAACTCCTAAGGAGATGTCTGCCAACTATGGGATCTCCAAGGAGGACATAATGTAGCCCCTGTCCCTTGTAGTGGCAAGGAATGTCACCCCGCCACTTAACAACAACATCATGGTGTTTAAAAACTACATGATCTTAGTTTCCTCTCCTAGTTAGAAATGTGAAGACCTACAAGTCAGAAAAAGGGGGAAATCCCCCTTCAGACATTGATTCTGATTATTGTCAAGTATACATTATTTACGGGGACGCAGCAGGACATAAAATCTAGCCAACAAATAAGGATGTCTAATTTGACACTTGCTAGGTATGAGGATGAAATAATAGCAACTGCCTCAACAACTTTGTAAAATAGAGCAGACTATCTTCATTTGTCACTGTCCCTTATGTTATGGAGGTGTTATTTTTCTGAGCTTTCCCTGTGAATGCATGTTTCTTCTTTTTCTGCATAACAATGCTGAGGTCTACATACTGTTTCTTGGCCCAATGATTCTATTTTAAATAAGTCTACTCAAAAGTAAGTTACAATAAATTCAGCCTTACTCCCAAGTAGGAGTGCACAGACTGTAGCCAAAGCAGCAGAAAAAATCCCCCATATAAAATTTCACATCTCTTCATGGCCCTGCTAAGGTGAGTCTAACCAACAATTCTTCTGCTTCAAATTACTATCCTTCCTGTAAAATTACTAAATAAAACTATACCTTATGCTACATTTGAGCTAAATTAAAAGGTCTGTCACGTCAAGCAGCAACAGAAAAGAACGATCTGCAAATATTTCAATCCTGCTGCTCTCTGTGGCGACTGAAGGAACGGAGTAGGAAGATGTCCACGTTCCTAAGGACTGAGCAGTTTGGTGCAAACCTACCGCTGAGGAGGAAAGCCAGCGCCTCGTGTGTCTGTCTCAAATTGTTCTGCTGAGGCAGGGGCAGACCTGTTGTGGAACATGCAGAACTGCAAAGCCCCCACCAACACACATTCCAGGCTTTCCAGATGCAAATCACCTTAACACGCATCTGTGAGCATTTTGTTAGGATGAACCTCTGCCCGGTTTTTTTTGGTTTCTTCCAAAGAAGAGAGGCCAGTACCAGACTTTTTAGGGCATCTCCCCACAAGACGCTCTTTGTTTTTGATTTTAAAAATAGTAATTTTAATTAAAGATTTTCTTGGTTTTTTCAGGTTGTAGAGTCTTTTGATGTGAGACATTAATGTTGTATACAATATTAGGCATGGGAAGAACTGAGGGGGGAGACACTCTTTGTGGTTGGGAATAACACATGCCTTAATAATATTCCTGCCTGAAACGATGCCTTATGAGGAACGGCTAAGGGAGCTGGGCATGTTTAGCCTGGAGAAGAGGAGGTTAAGGGGTGATATGATAGCCATGTTCAAATATATGAAGGGACGTCACATGGAGGAGGGAGAAAGGTTGTTTTCTGCTGCTCCAGAGAAGAGGACACGGAGCAATGGATCCAAACTACAAGAAAGAAGATTCCACCTAAACATTAGGAAGAACTTCCTGACAGTAAGAGCTGTTCGACAGTGGAATTTGCTGCCAAGGAGTGTGGTGGAGTCTCCTTCTTTGGAGGTCTTTAAGCAGAGGCTTGACAACCATATGTCAGGAGTGCTCTGATGGTGTTTCCTGCTTGGCAGGGGGTTGGACTCGATGGCCCTTGTGGTCTCTTCCAACTCTATGATTCTATGATTCTATGACATCAGCTGCTTCAAATGATTATATCTCAATGGAATAAGCCAAGATATGAATTGACATTTTGCCCGAGTGTGTAGCCTCTTTGCTCCTTCACAGCACACTTGAACTCAATACGGATGTCTCCACTTAACCAGTGTCCTGCCTCATCTGAACTTGGAAACTATGGTAACCAGCTTTGGAACAAGCCAGGATTCCAAGGTAAGTTCAAACTATAATTTAGGCTTTGTTTTGAAGCTAGGAAACATTGTAGCCCAAATAAATATGGCTGATTAGATCCCTTCAAGCCAAAGACACCCTGAGCTGATTCTCACTGATCACCTCGCCCCTTTTCACAGCAGGAAAAGGCCAACAATGTCAGCCCAATGCAAGAGGTCAGGACAGAGATTGCCCCTGGTGTATGATGTAACCTTCACACCTAGGCATGTCTGTGTGCATGCACACACATAACGGTTTAAGAAATTCCTAATTTCTAATTAGGAATGTGTCCTAATGATATAATTCTATTCCACACATTGTGTCTGGTGTTTTTTTTCTTGTTTTTTCAAGTATTCAAGCATTCTGAAAAAGACTAACTTTCCTTGGAATGAGGAATTTGCAGTGATTGCAAAATTACACATAAATATGGGCAATGGCTGGTGAGATCCAGGAAACCAGAGTGAATTCTAGTGCACGGGGTGGAGGACAGCAAGGATTCATTATCCCTCCCTTTCCCTTCCTCACTGCTAGCAGAACCAGCTTGAATTATTCATCTATTTCACTGTTCTTAGAGCAGAATTCAGGGTCTTTGTTTTCTTTGCAAGTGCAGAATATAAGCAGTTCTGCCTTACAGTCACCCTTTTTGCAGTTGATGCTACTGCATCCCTGCAATGCCACATTAGGACCTCTGCCAGTGGTGGGGAGCAGGTGGTTCTCCAAGTCTGATCAGCCCCAGCCAGCAGGACCAGTTGTCAGTTATGGTTGGAGCTGCAGTCCAAGGGCTAGCTTCCCCATTCCTGATTTAGGCCTACTGAAGCAATGTCGCCCTAAACTGCATGTTGTGGGAAGCCAGGTTTTGCTACCATGACAGAATCCTGTGCTTCAGTTTGATGGGACTGGATGGGAAGGGAGAGATAAAGAAGAACAGTTTGTGTAGATAATTAAAACAACAACAACTCTTTTCTAGCAGCAGTAAGAATGCTCAGGCACATTCTTCTGTTTCTGCTTCCTGGCTAAGGAACCACAAGAAAACATTCCCTAGAACCTGGTGACATTGAACAGTGACTCACCTGTGATATGATGTGATTACTCATTGGCGGCTGTTGCTGGGGTGTGGGTGGAAGTGGTTGCTGTTGCTGCTGTTGTTGCTGAGCAGTGCATGGCAAGAGTCCTTGGCCAGGCTGAGCAGAGAAGACTTGGCTGCAGGCTTCTGGGGTACTTAGTGACAGACCTTCACAAGGAAACAAAATGCACACAACAGATGTTAACAAAAAATGTGCATTACTTCTGAAAGGAGAGGTGTGAGGGTTCAAGCCTGGCTAGAAGAAACACTGTAAGGACTGAAAATCCTTGATGTAAACAAAAATGACTCCGCACATGGTCAGGGGCACCTTTGTCATTGGCCTGGCTAGGCATTTCTACAACAGACTCAGCTGAAGCCTTGGTGCACAACAACCTACTTCTCTTAGTCTATTTTACTTTGTTGCACTGATTTCTGGGTTCTGCTGTTCTTGTGAGCAATTCTGTGCATTTCTGTTATGAATAAATGCATATAAAATAAGAATAAACAACATAAGTAACAATTATAATTAGATAGCATACTGCTGTTTCAATTCACCTAAGACTTTTTTGGATGCAAGACAATGTTAATAATCATTTTTCCATGTACCATCCATTTTCAGAAGTTTCAACACTTGCAAGAAAATGCACTGTATCTCTATAAAAAGGCATTTGTCCACTGTAAGTAGACAAATGCTTTTTCTGTTGGAGAGATTTTCACTCTGTTTCCATGCTTGCCTTATAATGCCCTCCCCTGGCACTTTCTTTTTAAATCTTGAAATTAAAGGAACTTTGGGGGATTTTATGCTTGGTTCAGAACCCACTGACTGAGTTGTCTGAATACTTGATGCAGAAGGCACCTTATTCATTGTCCTCCAGGATGAGCCCCCACTGGAAGAAAAACATGTGGGTGTATCCAGCCAGCAGAGCTATTAGCTAAAATTTTCAAACTCAGCATGAGGGTTTCCAGGGAGCAGGCAGAGGTTCTTGACGACACTGGGATGCCAGGCACAATTCTGAACCTAGTGTTATAGTACACATTGAATTGAGATATTTAGTGTACAATATACTTTCATTTTGCATTCAGAGTTTGTGCTTGATGAGGTTCTACTCTCTGTATTCCTTTGTTGTTTGATACTGGACACAATTCTGAATCAAGATAGTGGACTGAAATATGACTGATCTGACTTTGCCCAATTTAGCATGACAGTTACAAACAGGGTTCCTCAAGGTGTAGAAGGCAGTTGACTCAAGGCTGGTTCAGGTGTTCCCTGGGTCAGGTTGGAGCTTCGGGTTGGGGTGTGTGTGTGTGTGTGTGTGCACAGCTCTCAAACTCACAAATTACACTATCCATTAAAAAACCCATGTTTTTTTAAAAATTGACTTTCCAGACAGCGCCTGCCCTTCTCCACTAGAAATACTGTGAAGCCAAATCCAAGTAAGGACACTGCTTCCAGACACCACAAACCATTTCTGAAATGGAAACGTGTGTGTAATTTTCATTTTCATGACACACTCATACGTACACATGCACACACACTCTCTATTTCAATTTCAGCTTAGCCTGGTTAGCCATTTTTCTATGGCAAGGATAGGGAACATGGTGTGTTCCAGATGCTGTTGCCAACAGCCCAGCCAGCATAGCCAAAGGTAAGGGATAAAGAGAGTTGCAGTTCTATCAATGTCTGGAGGGCCACAGGTTCCCCATTCCTATTGTGCAGGACTATTCTCATTTTCTTCCCGCAATTACTAAAACAAAAGATTCTCAACTATTAAGTGAAGAGTCCACCAAATAAACTGCAAACAGTGTAAAAAGAAGAAGAAGAAGAAAGAGAAGAAACTATATTTACATAAGCAAGTTCAATTTATTCCAGTTAATGTATTTGGTATTTAAAAAAAAAAACAAAAATCCGGGTCAGATTTTCTCTCCCTCTACTCTCTGTTCAGGAATCACTGCTCAAACTAAAATTAGCTCACTATCCATTCTGTATGCAATGAATCTTATAGCACATGTAAACCTAACACTGAGTAGTACTATTTTTATTTTCCTACAGTCATGGGAAAAAGAAAGAATACCCTATTTGAATTCTGTGGTTTTACATATCAGGACATAATAACAGACATCTGTTCCTTAGTAGGTTTTAAAATTAGGTAAATACAACCTCAGATATACAACAACACAAGACACCCTGTCATGATTTAATTAACAATAATGAAGCCAAATTGGAGAAGCCATGTGTGAAAAACTAAGTACACCCTTAATGCTTCCATAGGAATTAAGAGGCTAAGTAGCCCTTGCTTAATTGATCATCAGCAAGTAGGACTACCTCTATAAAAGCTGAAGTTTCAGCAGTTTGCTGGTCTGGAGCATTCAGGTGCGTTTCAGCACAATGCCAAGGAGGAAAGACATCAACATTGCTCTTAAGAGAAGCAACTGTTGCTGCCCATGAAACCTGGAAGGGTTATAAAGCCAACCAACATAATGTCCATCACTCTACTATGTCCACTCCTGGGAAGACTGGCAACTGTCTTGAATATTTTCCTCTTTTGAGTAATCTTTCTCATTGTAGCAGGTTTACGGAGCCCCCGACCCGCCACCGGCTCGCATGAGCCAGCGGTGGAGTGGGGGCTCCATTAAGGTGCTCCCCCTCCCCAGTGGTTCCTGCTTGCCCATGAGCAAGATCAGGATCGCAGCTGCTCAGCTGGGGGAGGTGCAGGCTCCGTCACACTTCTCCCTTGAGGGGGACGGCTGCCGATGGAGCTGGCGGAGGGTGTGGGCTCCGTTAGATCTCCCCCCCCCTCCTCCTGCCAAGGCAGTCATAAGCAATAAATAAAACACATCAAAAAGTACACAAGAAAAACAAATTCCACATAAATCATAAGATATAAATATACAAAAAAATCCTATCAATAACAGCAACAACAAAAACCAACAAAACCACCTAAACAATACCCCTGAATAACCAGATCTTTGTCCAGTTTCACTTATACCAAAATACACTGTCATAGCAAAGGAGGGGGAAGAATTGTGACCGTGAGCAGGCAACAGAAATAAATATGGGCATTTCAGTGCCTGTCCCTGAAGTTCAACTGGAAGATACTTGTAAACAGGGTGAGTACATGGATGGTTGGATATGAATCATTCCCAACAGTGAGAGAGGAGACACAACGCTGCTGTGTTCCACACCCACCCCTTTATTGATATTATTCCAATTTCTGAGCTGAAGAAGAATAATTAGTACATCTGTAAAACCATCATCCACCCTCTGTGCAGAGGAAGATGATTTGGTGATGCTGCGGAGTAACAGAAGGGAGCCTGGAGACTGCAATTCCTTCCATGCCGACATGACTAGGAAAATAGAACAATATGTTTTTCATATAATTAAGATGTATAAGCAGAGAGCTGTATTTTTTGGCTAACTGCAAGGTGATCAATTCAGCATCCTAAGAATTTCTGCCTGCTTTCTCCCTCTCCTTTAGTCATTGAATTATACAGCTAATAAAAAATAATAATCCGTATTATCTGATGACATCTCAGAAGTCAGAGAGATGGAGCAACATTTACAGTAGCTGGGGAAGTGGGGCTGCAGTGTCCATGGCAGGGGAAAGGGAAGCTGTAGTGGAAAAGGCTCAGGGCCCCCTCCGTATCCTTCCCTCTTTTTATTCCCTGGACAAAACTCACGCACAAAATGAAAGTTATTTGGCAACTCAGATCTTGACAACTTAACATATTAACTTAGGAAATTATCCTCCCAGCACAGAATTCTGAGGGAATGGGGTGGGGTGGGTTAAAGTACTCACATGTTATATGGAATGGTGGGAAAACAAAAGTAGAACCAAGTAATTTTGAAGAGTTTGGGAGGGAATAAATTCCACCAATAAAAAAAACAACACACACACACACTTGGATAATGTCAGTGGTGCGATACAGGAAGTTCAATACAACACAGTTCAACTGATGGTACATTCAGATCTGGGCATGAATGAGAATTCAATAGTGCTATGTTTAGCCACTTCTGTCAAGCCTTAAATCAGCTGATATTTTTCATGAATGACACAAAAACTTTGAAGTTAAACACAACATTTTGGACAGGCAACTCTCACCATTTTGTGGCATTTTCTCTTGGGAATTATAGGATCAAAACTGAAATTCATGTATGCAGCTACAGCTGCAGGAATTTTCCCCCAAATGGAAAGAAGGAGTAGTCCTGAAGAGAGAAGAATGGCTACAGAATGGATTATGCAGAAATGGCGAAACTTACCAGAAGAATAAGAAATCAGGACAACAAACTTTTTATAAGGGAATGGAAATGGTTTATTGATTATTTACAAACTATAAACAGATTAAAACATTGGCAGGATTATTGTTATAACTTGCAGCTTCAAAAACATATATGAGAAGAGATGAATAAAAGAATAAGTCAAGATAATTTGGAATATGCAGGGAATGATGAAAATAAATTTAAGGAACCACAGAAAGAGGAAGAAGTAAGTTGAAGTTTGAAATGTTAGAATTATTGTTGAACTATTGTTGAAACATAAATAAATGAAAATTATAAATAAAATTATATATAAAAAAGAGAATTCAAGAGTGCTATGTTTAGCCATGTCTGCAAGCTTTCAATAAGCTAATATGTTTCATGAATGACACAAAAACTTAGAAGGGAAATACAACATTTTGTTGCATTTTTTCAAGACAGAAAAGTCATGAAACTCAATTTTCCAGAAAACTCACTAGGAAGAGTGAAACCAGTTTATATCATTGATTCATCTAGCTCTGCTTTATCTGTAATGAGTGGAAATAGTTCTCCAGGGCTTCACACAGGAATCTATCCTGGGTCTACTCTGACTTGTTGGGGATTGAACCTGGGACCTTCTGCATGCAAAGCTGATGGAAACCTTCTACTAGAGTTTTCTTCTTGTTCTTGTATTGCCTCATCCTGACCACTATCCATTAAAACACCAGTCTTCAATATAAATGGTAAATCTTACTCTTTCATTTCCATCAGGTGCACTCCATCTCCCCTTGCTTAGTTTTCCCCATTACGATGGTGTGGAAATGCTAGTTTCAAAATCACTTTTTATAGTATTAAGGGACTAACAGCTCATTTCGTCAATAATTTTCTTTTCCAAGGTCCACATAACTTTTGCATTTCTCTTGATTTATTGGCCTGTGAGCTGCCTCAAGATGGGAACAATCTATAGTTATTACTGAATTGTGTACTAACTAAAAGAACAGAAGAACCTCAGAATTGAGGGTGCAGATTGAATTCCTCACCAATCCAGGAGAATTATGCAGGGCCACTGTTACTAATACAGCCTTGGCCGTCTTTCTTGTTGGGTGCAACTGCCACTGATGGAAAAAGAACCAGGACTATTCACATGAGTTGCTTATGGAAGGCATAGCTCCTTGACAGACTCATCCAAAACACATGTATCCAGTTAGCACTCACCAGCACTGAGGAGACTTGTAGCATGGCTCAATGTCATCACTTGAGAGGTACTACACTAGTACTCTCTAAAGCTACTGCCTTTCTGCACACACACACACACCCTGTGACTGTCACATACAAAGCAGCTGTGTAAAAAAGAAGTCTACACTGCGACCTGTTTTCCAATGTGAAAACTATTCTATGTAGAAAAGCATCACTGCGAGGAAAAATTCTGCAACTCATCTGCATATCAACATGTGTGCATCTGTCTCATTGAGAATTTGAAAATCCATTAGTTACAGCATCCCAATACTGATGAATGGCAAAGGAGAGATATACTTGCCATAATGACAACCTTACCTGACTTGTAGGTGTCCCGCCCCACCCTGCACAGAAGTGCTTTCCCTAAAACAACCTGGTTGCAGTGCCATCAAGCCTTGAACGGGAGTACCAGACCTCCCAAATCTCAAAGGCAACAGAAGGCTCCTTGGTAGTAAGTGTCCATTTACAGAGGTGACCTAGACACCCTAGACAAGATCAAGCCAAGGGGTGTACAACAGCAATTGGTGGGGCATCACAGAGCATCGCTGCCGCTTACTGAGAGAGGGAGGGGGCAAGGAGCGGACAGTGACAGGAGCATCAGATTGGCTCTGCTGCCACACTTGCACCACACTAAGCTCCCAGCACATTGATCCTTCACCTTTTGGTAAGGGGCAGCAATGTTCAGCAATGGAAAGCCAGGCAAACAATGCTGCCCTCCCCGTGGCACCCTGCTGACTGCTGCTGGGGTGCACATTCATTCTACACTCCATTAAAATCAAAGGGCTTTTCCTCTTTCTTATTTTTGCGGATTGGCTTTGCAGCCAGTATATAAAACAGAACGGTTTATGGGCAATTCAAGAACTCAGGGTGAAGAGGGATAGACAGAAAACTGCTGCTTTGACTGTCACTTTGGTTAACAGAGAATGCAGCATTGAAATCAATAAAATGAAATTTTAAAAGCACATGTAGGGAACTATGAGGAAATTACTACTAGCAACAAATTTAGATGGGATGGTGATGAATGGCTGGAAGGGGAAAGCAAATGGTCTTGAAGCTTTGAGTTTTTATCATTCTGGCCCATATCAAAATTATTACATTTCTCAGTCTTCTTAAGTTCTGAAAATAGGAAAGAATGCAAGAGGCAGGGTCAATAAGGTGCAATTATCATTTAATTAAACTCCAAAGTGTTTTGGCTGCCTTCATAAAAAGGAGACTCATTTCTGCAGTTAGTTAAATAAAAAATACATCATTATGCAGAGGAACAATCAAGTTAGGAAACATGAGAACTAAAACTAGAATTGCACTTCATTGGCCTTGCCTTTGCAACTTTGCCTATAGGATCTTTTTACATATTGCTTTTCACCAAAGCCACAAAGCGGCTTACAAAACAAAAGCATACAACATTAAAACCATAAATTAACTTTTGAGTCTGTCAGCATGTGGCATTAGTTCTTCCTCCCGTATATATTGCTGACAGACTCAAAAGTTAATTTATGGTCAATCCCTGGGATGGTGGCTAGAAGGGAGGAATCATGAAACAATCATACATGGATCACAAGCAATTTCTTGTCAAATCCAGGTGTAATTCTAACCTGGTTGAAATCAATGGTTTTGTCACTGAGCCCAATGACATGAAGATGACTCAACTCACTAGGTAGGATTAGCAGGCACCCAGGACTTAGAAATCTGCAGAGTCATCTGGGTTTATTTCTGGAATGGGAAAATCTTCGCTACCAATTTGTTTCCTCCCCAGTTTTCACTGCTAGCACATTTGCTACCCCACTCCAAGCTGACCACATACCTCACTGAGCTCTATCCTCCTCTCTCGCAGGATGTTTTTTAGGTCTTCTGGCTATATAGTTGCAGAGTAGCACAGGTGCAGCAAAGAATGAGCTGGAGGCCCCTGTCCATCTCTCAACTGACAACAAGAAAGCAACCTCCAGTTCTTTATTGGGCGACAACTAGTTTTAATCCTGGATTGCCCAAAATGGACTCACCACAAGCCACAAGGTTTTCTCTCATTCTAACTGAATGGGGGCAGTAAAGAGGGAAGTGATACCTGGCCTGATAGTCCTGCTGGCACTGCTTCCTTTGCCGATGCCACCGATGCTGTCTCCTCGTGTCAAAATGGAAATGCCGCTAAAGCTGCTAGCTTTGGTGACAGGAGGACGTAGATTGCGAGTAGAGCCATCTGAGTCTGTGCTGCTCCAAGGCCTGGGCTCAAGTGACTTCAGATCGCTCTCGGTGCTGCTCTGGCGGCTGCCCGAGGCCCGGCTGAGCCCATCCCGGTTACCCCTGCAGCAGAGATTACAGCGGTTAACGACACTGAGAGCTAGAAAGGTACAGCATGTCTGGACATTCAAGGCATCAATGTGTTGTTTGTGTTAGAAGAACAGACAAGACAAGCACAAGTAGCTACACTGAGAAGGACCAGCTCAGCGAATACCACCCATCACATGAATTAGCATGGAGGCTGGTGAGTTTTACAGGCAGCTCCTGACAATGTGGGCTGCCACATGTGTAGAATGGTCTGTATCGTAGCTGCTCAAGGCCTACCCAGAAACAGAGATCTAAAAGGCACATTGACCTCCTAAGATACAGATCAGGCAGGGGAAAGAATCTGAATGGTCTTGGTATCTCTTTCTGATCAGGCAGCAGATGAACTGCATCTCTCAAACAGCAGGCCTGGACCAGATTAACCATTGAGCAAGCAGCCTAAGGCCCCAGCAAATGTGGGATCTTCCCTTCCGAGATACATTTATTTGGAAGTTTCCCAATGTAGCACACCTATCCTGCTCCTGGCGCACATCATTTTCAAATATGCCCCAAAACAAAACATGGGACCTCTCTCTCATTACGAGACAAGGAGAAAATAGAAGCCACTGTGAATCCAGTAGAAAGAAGAAAACATCAATGGCTGGCTGTATGGCATGAGAAGATAAAGGAAATTGTAGAACATTTAAGAAGAACAGGATAGATAATAGAGAAGGAAGCTACTTCATTGCAGAGTTACAGAGTGGTATATGTTAGCAGAGTAGAAAGGGACGCCTGTGATCAGAGATGTCTAGTCCTCTGAGAATACAGCTCAACCAGAAGGACCCCCATGCTAAGCACTTCAAAAATAAATGATGTATTTGGCTTTGAGGCTATATTTGTTTATTCTGTGACTAAATTTATATCCCTCCCTTCTTTCCTGAAAAGATGGCATGGGCAGCTAACAACATTAAATCAACAAACAAACAAATATTTGAACATCTATGGTATTTGGATGTCCGTACCCCCTTCCAAAGGACTGCACAAATAAAAATGCCTTTAATTCTGCCTGAACATGGCCAGGAAAGGGAACTGCCTAATCTCCCCAGGAGGGAGCCCCAGAGACGAGGTGCTGCCACCGAGAAAGCCCTGTCTTTGCCAGTCCCAAAAGCAGTGATGTGAGGAAGGCCCCTTCTCCCTTTAATTTTAAACTGTGTGTTGAGGCAGGGACATATGGAAGGAGGTGATTCTTCAAGCGTTGGCTCCCTAGTAATTTTGTGCTTTGTATATGAGCACCGACATTTTAAATTGATCCCAGAAGCTCACCAGGAGCCAGCACAGTGCTCTCAGGTTGGGAGTGTTGAGCTCTCCTCCAGGCACGATCATGTGCTCTAACTTGGCCATATTTGTCCCTAGTTTTGCACCACCTCCGTTCTAGCCATCTACTAGTCCTTTTCATAGCCCAGAGCTCCGCAGAAAATCAAGGGGCTTTCCAGCTCCCATGGACCTAAAGAGGACACAATCATGTTGATGGCTCTCTACATCTCACCATGCCGCAAGCAGAGCAAGGGCCTCAACAACAGCAGCAGCAATGCCAGCTGGAAAATTCCCCGGACCATTCAAGAATATTTCATATTCCACAGGTCTCCAGGGGCAGACCATGCTCAAATCTCCCCCACCCCTGCAGGAAACCAGTCGCTTAAACTTCACAAGGGAGTGATCTATCCATAACAAGGTGATAAGACACCATCTGATCACCACTGAATCACTCCCAACCCATTCCATAACCAAAACAACAACAACAACAACAACAATCAGACTAAATATATGGCCCACGTTCTGTGTTGGACTACTGATGACTTGAGACAACCCTCTGATTGTCATGGCAGCCATGAAGTCCTAAACTGATTTCCAACAGAACAGCTTCCATATGGACACTGAAGTCCTTCATGACCAGCATACTAGGGTTCTACAAAACCACACCAGAATCTGCATCTGCCAGTTCAGGGAGGCTACTGGGCTGCAGGATGGATGATACACCAGCAGCATCCCTATTCTCTATTTTTGGCTAAGTATCAGTCTGCATCTGTATGAGAACTATTTTAATTCTTTTAACATGTGGAATAGTTTTAAATGTTGGTAATGGTTTTTATATATGGAAACAGTGTTTTTTTCCTCAGGGGGTACTCAAGGGTACGCAGTACTGCCCCCTCCCCCCGTTGTTGCTAAAAAGTGTAGCACTTACGGGAACATGGTGAGTAGCGGCACCTATTTTCCTAGAAAAAAAGAACTGTATGGAATGGAACTGTTTTTAAACTTTTCTTGTTTTGTGGTTGTGATTGTTTTATAATTGTAATATGTTTTGTAATTGTAATATTACTGTTACACACCTGGGACCTTATGGTAAAGGGCAACTAAAAAATCTAATAATGTAAATGAATATCAGGTACTGCATCTGTCTCCCAGCTTGACTGGCTTCCTGCTAACACAGATGGAATCGTGGTTAACTACTGTGACACTCCTCTAGACACATACACACAGTTTTGCCCAGTGCTGTATTGAGTACTTGGGCAGGAAGGGCTCAGTCAGATCAGGAAATGTTGAATGAACAAGTTAACAGGAAGTTTAGTTTATTTGCACACTTAACATGATTCCTATAATGAGTTTGATAGAAAGTTAATTCAGGCACAGAGACCTGTCCTACATCTTCCACTGTGAAGACAGGTGCAAGAATTCATTCAGTTACTTTAGCACTCTCTTACTCCCTTGTTGTCCAAAGATCCAACCACCTCCCTGGCCAAGTTCCCACTTCTAATTGCATTTGTTGTCATTTAGTGATTTTTTATTTTTTATTTTTTTTTGCATTCTGTACTGTCGGCTTGCATTTCTCAGTTATTTTCTTGTTTTGTTCTCCTCATTTGGACAAGACTTTCATTTTCTAAAGTCTTCTTCCTTGATGCTGCTTGTTAAGCAAGCCAGAATCCTCCTGACCCTAGTGGTACTTTTCCTAAATTGGGATATACATTCTAGCTGAATTTCTATTATTGCTGCTTTGAACAATTTTATTATGTTTTTAGATATGTTGTAAGCCACCCACAGCGGCTCGGGAAATAGTAATAATTATTATTATTAATTCTCAAGCATTCCAAAGAGATCTGACTCTTTACTTTTCCTCTCAACTTCTTTTTTACCAATCACCTGCTTTTGGGGAAGTTTCCTCTTTTGAAGTAAAATGTAACTGTGTTGGATTTCTTTTGCAATTGTCCACTTATGTATATGTTGAACATGACAGCAATTTAGGCACTGTCTCCATGGACCAGGTCCTGAATTATTTTATTAATGATAAAATTTAAGTCCAGAGTCACACACACACACCTGCCTAGCTGGTTTCATCTCCAACCATTGTATGGTACAGTGTTTTAAGATATTTGGAAATTTAGTGGCACGACAGTGCATCAGGGAGAACATATGACGTGAGTATGAGGTTTTGTTTCTTAGATGTAAAAATGGCAAGGTTGGACTCCAGGTGGCTGAAAAGGTATGAGGTGAAGAAATGTCTGTCCCTACAATGGCCAATTGCATATAAGCCACTGTAGACCAGAACAAGAAATGAAGAAGAGGGGAGAAGTTCTAAAATTTTCAACACTAAGCTGTCAGCTAAGCAACATCCCCTGGAGCATGTTCTTAGCTGCATCCATCCACTTGAAGGGGAGCTACTAAGTCTGTACATGAACTCCTCATCTGTGCTGAGCTCTTGCTTTAGTTAGATCTGCACATACATTAAGGGCAGCAAAGTAGGAAGTCTGATCCATGGGGCACAGTCTGAGCGATGCTACATAAGGATAGTTCGACCTCAAGGGATCATTAAGATTTTTAAAATATTGCATTGAATTGCCTCTTGTTCTGTGGCCAGAAAAGTAGGAGCTCTGTTGATACTGATCAAGAAATGTGCCCTGACATTCCTTTACCTAGGAGCATTTTAAATTACTTTCATGTTAAGCTAGCCCCTGATAACATATTGTTGTACTGAAGGATGAATGGAGAATTAAGTAACTTTCACATCTTTTGAATATCTACCCCACTGAAAAGCCATTTTTATCAGTTTGCAGCATTAGGAGAGAACAAGAGGTAGATCTTGAGCTCTTTTCTGTCTAAGCAGCTGAAGTTTAGGGAAAACTCTGATTACCGCCCCCCCCCCAATAAAGGATTGCTCATTCAGATGCTCTGCTAACATAGAATGTCTTGCTGACTTTATTTAAGGGGTAAAGAGGACCCCTGACTGTTAAGTCCAGTACTTGCACTTTTGGCGTGCTTTCGAACTGCTAGGTTGGCAGGAACACAGACCGAGCAACGGGAGCTCAACCCGTCGTGGGGATTCGAATCACCAACCTTCTGATGGGCAAGCCCTAGGCTCTGTGGTTTAGACCACAGCGCCACCCGCATCCCTGCCTTTATTTACCCACAAGTAATTCAAAGAGAAAATGAATCTCACAACGAGGTTAAAAAAAGGATGGAGAACTTGCAGCTCATGAGTTAGGGATGATGGGAACTGCGGTCTAACAGCATCTGGGAAGACCACAGGTTCCCCATCCTTGGATTGAAGACAGCCAAATGTTCCATGAGATTACGCAAGACTCTATTCTCATAAAGGTTCAATGCATGGTGAAGATGGCTGGATCCAGATTGAAATATTCCCAGTTCTTGCATCCAGTCCCCATGCCTAGCCTCCATCAAACTGCAGTTCTAAGCTCACATACTTGAAAGTGAGCTACAATGAAATAAGTGGAACTTACTTCTTAAGTATATGCGCTTGCACACCAGCAATCTTTTGAATACACCAGTGTTTTAGTTTTATCTGTGTTTGCATGTGTGGGGGAGAGGTTGGACACAAAGTGATGTTACAAAAGATGAGACAATTTGAAGGACTCCACAAGCAGCCATGCATGGTGCAAATTTGCTCTGCAAGACAAATGTATGCAAGAAATCACACAGAGGTACCTAAAGATCTGCCGCCTTTTGTGAGAGCTAGAAGAAAAGCCTTCTTTGGAGAGTCTGTTGGTTAACATCAAAGAAAAGCATTGTTATGGAGTTTCAAGATCCTCTCTCCCTTAAGAAAGCCTGAAGATGGAAGGAAGCATGCATGCATGAGTTGTACTAACCTGCTGTCGTTCAGGAATCCGTTCTGGCCAGACTACCAGCAGACAGAGCCACACAATTTGAAATGGAAACAAAAAGAAGAGCTCTCATAAGATATTTGTCCTGGCAAGCTGAAATCAAGGGGCATCTAGGCACTCAAAAAGAAAGGAGTTCAAGATCCCCTGCTAAAATATTCCTATAATTGCAACTAAGTGCAATAAAAGAGGGAAACCCCATGCAAAGGGGGAGGGGAGCAGGAAGCAAAAGCAAAGGGGTAGAATAAATTATTTTATATCCAATAATTTATAATCCAATATGTTTTGGATCTATCAGGTCCTTCATCAGAAATTTCTTTTTTTTAAACCTTTTTCCGTTACAAAATTGTACAGACGTAAATCATAAAGTATGACATTGCTGAAAAAATGGGTCACTACGTATATTGTTTTACAGTGATTACAGTAAATCAGTTCAATTAATTCTTCAACCAATCAGCTTGGAAAACACAGAATAATAGGAGTGAGCTAATGAGTAGTGCCAGCTTACACTATATTGTAATATATGTTGCGGGTATTTCTCATCCATGTGTTGTTTCATTTGAATATTTAATAAAATCATAGAATCATACCACACAGTGTAAAAATTATCTCCTTTTTTTCCTATATCCTTGCCATCTTCAATTTTTGCAACAACATTTCCATTTTGGCTGTTTGCCAATATTCATTAATTGCAAGGTTTTCCAAGTTCTGTCTGTTACTGTTCTAGCAACTGTTCATAAATGTATAATTAATTCCTTACTTCTTGATTGGTTTTTATCTGAAGTATGTAAGTTAAGTAAGGCTAAAGACGAAGTTAATGGGATTGTCTGAGCTGTAATCTGAGGTATCTCTTTAAAAACTTCCTTCCAAAATAGTTCTATTTGTGGACATTTGTGAAGTACTGTTTTGGAGGACAGGGGGTGGGTGGAGGTGGAGGACTCCCTGGTCCTGAATGGGGTAACTGTGTTGAAGGACCACATGTGCAGCCTGGGAGTCATTTTAGATTCACAGCTGTCCATGGAGGCACAGGTCAATTCTGTGTCCAGGTTAGCTGTCGACCAGCTCCATCTCGTACGGCAGCTGAGACCCTACTTGCCTACAGACTGTCTCACCAGAGTGGTGCATGCTCTAGTCATCTCCCACTTGGACTACTGCAATGCGCTCTACATGGGGCTAACTTTGAAGGTGACTCAGAAACTATAACTAATACAGAATGTGGCAGATAGACGGGCGACTGGGAGCAGCCGCCTGGACCATGTAACACCGGTCCTAAAGGATCTTCACTGGCTCCCAGTATGTTTCTGGGCACAATTCAAAGTGTTGGTGCTGACCTATAAAGCCCTAAACAGCCACAGCCCAGTCACTCCAGGGGTCTTCTGGCAGTTCCCTCATGGCGAAAAGTGAAGTTACAGGGAACCAGGTACAGAGCCTTCTCGGTAGTGGCACCCTCCCTGTGGAACACTCTCCTATTAGATGTTAAGAAGATAAAGAACTACACAACTTTTAGAAGACGTCTTAATGAAGTCCTGTATTGGGAAGTTTTTAATGTTTTAAACATTTTACTATGTTTTTATATGTGCTGTAAGCTGCCCAGAGTGGCTGGGGAAACGTAGCCAGATGGGCAGGATATAAATAATACAGTTGTTGTTGTTGCTGTTGTTGTTGTTGTTAAGTATGTACCTGTAACTTGGCATCCTCTTCAGCATAATTTAACACCTCAGTGTTAAATACCATTCATGCACAATTTTGAGTGAAGTGCCATAATAGTTGCTGACACTGTTTTATATGGTGTTTTTATCTATAAATTGTTTCACTTATCCTCAATGTATATCCCAATTTAGTTCCCACCAACTTTTTAGACTTTGCTGAGGGCAAAATTGGTTCTCAATAAGGGTTCTGTATAAAAGGGAAATTTATCTCTTAGTCATTATACTATCTCTTATTACTATCTATTTATATTCTGTTTGCTTGTGGCATCATTTTTTATTTGTTTATTTGTAATAAATTATCTTAAACAATATCCTAATCCATGAAATTTTGTAATTTTCTAAACCTATTTGCATCTCTCCTACTTTAAGAGGTTGCCCCTTACTATAAAAATCTTTAAAGTAATATAAATAGTTTTCTTTCCATTATATTATCTGTTTTTATTTTGAAATAAAGGATTATGTTGTATCAGAATTATAGGTGGATCCTGGGGATAAAACTTTTGACCAAATTTTCCCATATTCAAAATGATGTGAGTGTATAGGGGTTGGTAAACCAACTCATTGATCAAAGCTTATTTTTCATTAATTCTAATGCCCTTATAGGAACATTATCAATTGCTATATCCCCTGTTGACAACTGGATTCTCTTATTGGATGACATAAATTCCACTATAGGTCTAAGTTGGCTTGCTTCATAATAATTCGGGAAATTTCAAAATGCAGAAGCTCAGTCTTTTGTTATGCTGTCTCTACTTTCTAGTAAAAGGGGAGACAGCATAACAAAAGATTAAGCTTCTGCATTTTGGAATTCCCTGAGGGATCCAAAACGTGTTGGGCTATAAACTACTGGGCATAAAAATATTGGATATTTCCCCTACCTCTTTGCTTCCTGCGCCCCACCCCAATAACTAGTCTCCAACTGAAATGTAAGTATGCTCACTGACCTAGGGAGATCTGTAATTTGATTTATACGTGCAGCTCAAGACACACATTTTTACATAGAACTTATATAGTTAAAAACACCCAATTACTATTAAAAATTAGATATTTGTTTCTCCTTAAAAATAAGGAACAAGTAGTTTACAACCAAAAGGTTAACCATCTTGACAGTTCAGCCCCCTTCATTTTTGCTCTCCCCTTGCTCTCCTTGCTTGTCCTCACTTCCCTGATGCTATTGATTTTTTTGGTCTGATGGTGCTAGCAGAAGACCGGGGGCCCCTTTGGCTCCCAATGGCCCAGTTACTGTGGAGTTACATTGGAGTTTGCCTGCTTTGGTTGACCATCTGAGGTCTAAGGGTATAGTAAAACAATAGACTTTATACAAGAGTGGGGGGAAATTGTGGATTATTATTTTTTTAAGCTAGAGCAACTAACTTGTATTTCTGAGGTTTAAAATATCATTGTAAAACAGCTTCCTTTGATTACGTACGTTCATTTTAGATCCATGCTGGTCATCCAGCAGAGGGTGCATCCATATCCCACCCCCTTTTGTTAATCATTTAATTAAGTAATGTTAATTCAGTATGGACCATTCAAAATGAATTTCAACCTCCTTGACCAACATGGTTGGTATGCCTAACTGCTCAGCATTTAAAAGCAAAAAGTACTGATAGTAAATCAACACAAGATGATTTTAAAATGAATAAACAGAATGTTTAACAACTTCTGAATAGCGCAGCAACGATATCCACAGCCCTGATTGAAGGCAAATGTTGACAGTGCTGGACTGTAGAACCTTTTCTTGGTGACTACTTGGTGACTGTTTAAAATCAAATTAGAACTCATGGTAATGCATGAGAGAAACCTAAAGAAAAAGACAGCTTCATTAAGTATATATTTCTATGAGCCTGCAAATTGTTTGTGGATACTCAATGCTACAACACTGCTGAAGCTAAATAGGCATGAACCTAGACAACTAGAATAGAATATCATGTAGGAGTAGGATTTTTTAAAATGGTATTCATGCTCACCTCTCGTGCAAATATGCGTTCTCTAACCCTTTGATACTCCTCCTCTCGCTCCTCTATGGATTTACTCCTCCGTCCATCTTGCAGTGGGATTCTGATCTAGATTGACAAACAGAATTTACCTTAGTTAAGACCTTAGTATACATTCACCACAGCAGCAAGGAAAAGTATGCAGTGAAGAATTGATTTATGAACACTATAAGCATGTGGGGGGATCACATTGACACAATGCTATGGTGCACAGATTTGCAACCTAAACTGTGCATTCCAGAAGCACATTTCATTTGGCACAACTCTTCCTTTTGAACTAAGAGCATCACTTCCAGTGTGTTGAGTGAGTTAACTTAGGAAATTCTGTGTAAGATGTCACTGCTGCTGAAAAGTACAAATGGGAATTATTTTGCTTCCGAGTATCACAATCAGCCAACATCAATCAATTCCCACTGTTCTGAAACATGCAGTCCACACCACAGGTAGGCACACCTACACAAAAAGGTGATAATGCAAACTGCACTGCTTCCATCGTGACATCTGTCACCTCCCCATTTACATTAAAATTTACCCCTCTTTGTTAGGAGGAAAGGCCAATGTTAAAATATTATTTACTTCTCCATTCACTATTAGGATAGCATACCTGAACAAAAATACCGTATTTTTCGCACCATTGGGCGCACCGGACCATAGGGCGCACCCAGTTTTAAGGGGGGGAAATCAAGAAAAAAATATCCCCCCCCCACAGCCCCAAAGAGCAGCATACAGGCTGCACACAACCTCTCCCTGCCAGAGGGGTTGCGCGCAGCTATGGAACAAGCCAAAGCAGCGAGCGGGATGGATCCCGCTCGCTGTTTTGCCTTCCCCTTTAGCCCCGTGCAGCCTCTCCTTACCGGGAGACGCTGCGCAGGGCTAAAGAAGCCATAGCCCCGTGCAGCCTCTCCTTGCAGAGGGGCTGCGCGCAGCTATGGAAGAAGGCAAGGCAGCGAGTGGGATCCATCCCGCTCGCTGTTTTGCCTTCCCCTTCAGCCCCATGCAGCCTCTCCCTCCCGGGAGAGGCTGCGTGGGGCTAAAGAAGCCACAGCCCCGTGCAGCCTCTCCTTGCAGAGGGGTTGCGCGCAGCTATGGAAGAAGGCAAGGCAGCGAGCAGGATGGATCCCGCTCGCTGTTTTGCCTTCCCCTTTAGCCCCGTGCAGCCTCTCCTTACCGGGAGACGCTGCGTGGGGCTAAAGAAGCCATAGCCCCGTGCAGCCTCTCCTTGCAGAGGGGCTGCGCGCAGCTATGGAAGAAGGCAAGGCAGCGAGCAGGATGGATCCCGCTCGCTGTTTTGCCTTCCCCTTTAGCCCCGTGCAGCCTCTCCTTGCCAGGAGACGCTGCGCAGGGCTAAAGAAGCCATAGCCCCGTGCAGCCTCTCCCTGCCGGAGGGGTTGCGCGCAGCTATAGCACAAGCCTGCATTCGCTCCATAGGATGCACACACATTTCCCCTCAATTTTTGGAGGGGAAAAACTGCGTCCAATAGAGCGAAAAATACGGTAAACCTTGAAAAACAAAAGTTGCTCTTAACTCTTAGCCCCAGCAGTGAAGATTGGTCCTTACCAATGACTTAATCAAGTGAAGGTTTGGTTAATTCAGTTAAACCAGCTAAAGCCTGTAGACCTATTCATTTGTTGGCTTTCTGTTAAGGGTACTTTACATGGATAAAGGCCTGCACAAGGCCAATTGTTGAGGCTGAATTTGAAACAACACTGGAAAACTCCCAGTTTCAATTCTGTGTGCTGACCATCACACCTTGCTGATTTGTTATGTGTCTTCCCTCATACTTTAAAATGTGGCAAAACAACAAGGCAGCTATCAGGTTCTCTTGCATGTCTGTAGAAAAACTCAGTGGCAGAGTATGTGCTTTGTATGCAAAAGGTCCCAATGTCAGTCTTGTCATCTCTAGTTAAAAGGACCAAGTAACAAGTGGTAAGGAAGAGTGCTGCTGCCAGTCAGAGCAGAACAAGTCAGATTAAATAGATCATACTGGACTAGATGGTGTGAGGTATTTTCCTACACTCCTGTGCAATGAAAATTTTACTTACTACATTGTTTTTCTACAGTGCCCTTCCTCAGCAAATCAGCAACAACTATCAACCAGCAGTCTACCCACCTCAAATACATTTTCTTCTAAGTCCCCAAGGACTTAGAAAGCAGTTTTTTACACAGCTATGTAAGCTGTTGAATTTCCCATAGTTCCCGTATGGTGCACTGATCTGTATGCAACAATAGGACACCTCAGCAAAATTGTTTTCCCCCTTTGTTTGAGGGCTCTATAGAGAGAACTGGACACCTAGTGCAGAACAACTGCTATGTTTGTGCACATAAGCCCCAAGAGAGCCCTTGGCATTCACATCACACAAAGACTTAAGGAGTGTGAGATGCACCTCTCTCACCTGATTATCATCTCGATCAATGCTGGCGTCATCTCGTTTGAGGATAAACCTCTGCGGAAACTCAGAGCTCTTCTCATCTTTGATGTGGTCAGAGAACCTTTGTTCAGGGCTGTAATGAAGAGCCAAAGGAGCTTTCATGAGGAAGGGTGGTGAAAAACTAAGGAGACTGAATGCTGTATCAGCACAGCTGGCAACGTTTCCCCTTTTTTAAGGGAAATTCCCTTATTCCAAATAGGATTTCTTGCAAGAAAAGGGAAACATTGACAGCTGTGGGTATCAGAGGAATGCATTCATCATCCCTATCAACCAGGACAGGAAATGAAAGGACTAAGAAAGGCATACAGTTGCAATCGAAATTATCCAACACCCATTGAAAATTGGGTTCATTATCAAAATTTACAGACTTTCAGCTGTTTGCAATGAGCAAAACAAACAAAAGCAATTGAAATACAATGCATGCTTCAAGTGGTTCCCCCAAATTCAGCTGAAATTACAACTTATACAGGCTTCTCTAGTCTCACTATTCACAAGAGCACAAATACACCAGGTGTTGTCTCAAGCATACCTGATGCAATTAATCAAGGGCTTCATTAGTTGCACCAGGTGTGCTTGAGCTGGAACACATGAAATACCTGGACTGGCCAGGGCTTTGCTGAGTATCAAATTTAGCTGCGTGTTAGAAATTATGGCTAAGTCAAGAGAATGGTCCAAAAAGGTAAGAGAAGAGATCCTTGCCCTTCACAAACAAGGAACAGGATACAAAAAAACAGCAAAGGCAAGTGAAGTAGAGACTAAGCCGCAATCAGGAAGCCACCAATTCAAATCTCACATCTGCCAGGAACTCAACAGGAAACCTTGAGCAAGTGATTTTTTCACATACGAATCCTAACAGAAGAAATATGGAAATAATAATACTATCCTGACATACACAAATGCTGTAAACATTACTGAGATCATATGGGAAGAGCTCTGAACATCCAAAAGAGATATATAAATTATAAGTATTAATTTTACTAATTTTATCTCCCTCCCTCCCATCCACTAACTGGCTTAAACCCATTCTTGCCTTA
Source organism: Podarcis tiliguerta (assembly GCF_965153285.1). Lineage (NCBI taxonomy): Eukaryota > Metazoa > Chordata > Lepidosauria > Squamata > Lacertidae > Podarcis > Podarcis tiliguerta. Next base: position 117,439,373 of record NC_139535.1, on the reverse strand, counting down.
CATTCTCGTGTTACTGGTCTTGTTGATAATGACGGCTTTCCCAGTTTGGTCTACGTTGTGGTCCATGCCAAAATAGGCAGCAACCCGGTGTAGAAGCATTCTGTGGTATGAGGTCATTTGGGGAAACTTCTTGAATTGATTGCTGACAGCAGCCAAGTTCAAATGGGGATGGAGAGGGGGGGAAGAAGAGAAGAGAAAATAAGACACACTCTTAAATTTAAGCAAGCATTATCTTAAACTAGAGCCTAGGGCAAGGTGACCTAGTCTCACTGAAATGAAAGCAAGGGTACATGAAAGCCCACAGACTCACGTGTTATCTGCAACTGAGAATGACTTGTAATTTTTAAAAAAGAGTACTTCACTGCTGGCACTGCTATGTAAGGGGCACAGTAAAAAAACAGAAGCACCTAAGGAACCTCTTTAGTGGAATACTGTCTTCCGCAACAAAGCCACGGGCTGAATTCAACATAGTGCAAAGTGGGGCGTTCAATTGGACTTTCCCACATTTCCATTAACTTGTTCTGGGTCCTCCCCCATCCTATAAAGCAGATTTAGGAGGTGCAGGGAGGGACACAGGAGTCGGGGAGGAATGGCCAAGCGTGTGGGCGGATCCCACTCTGCACACCCAACAATCTAGTTGAATCCCACCCAAGACACATGTTTTCAGTGGAACATTTGATTATTGCAATTCAGAACCTAAGATTCAATCACTAGGAGACCCCAGAACTGTGCAAGTTCACTGTGACCAGAGTATAACAATAAGAATTTAACAGATCACAAACTGGTTTTTTCATAGACTGCTAACTGGCACTCCTAAATCTTTTTCTGGACAATCTTGAACATCTGCTACAGGAGTGGGAAGACCTCAGACTTGTGGGATCTATTTTGTTTTCTACTAGAACCCTGGGATCTACCAACCAGAGCCAAATGCAAAGCAATGACTAGGTCAAGCAGACATATGCTAAGAGTTAAGAAACAGGATGCCTCTGAACACAGGCTCAGTCCAGGAGTTTGTAATCAGTTCCCTAATCTAGCTGACAAGAGCTTTCGCTCAAAAATCCACACCAAAAATCAGTCCATCCTCCTATCCAAGAATTCTTTTTCAGCAACCTAATGTAGGTGGGGGAACTTTTCATTGTTGCTACAGGTAGCTCACATCCTATGCTTATTTTATGTACATGATTGCAGCTTTGTGCAGGAAAAATAAAGAGATAAATGGGGAGAGAAGGAAACCCACTCTCCATTTATTTTTTTATTCCCCGAACATAGCTTCCCTGGCTTTAGAAAGGCAGTGAGGTCTGGCAGCGTCAGAGCGAGGTGCCGGGCTTTGGGACGGAACCCTCCTGCCTCTTTCCCAAAGCCTGGCAAGCACTTACCAGGCTTTGGGAAGGTGGCAAGGGGGCTCTGGGACTGGGGCTCGGCCACTTTCGCAAAGCCGGGGAAGCCCAAGATTACAGTTGTGCATTGGTGGGGGTGGGAAATAAATGGAGATTGGGTTTCTTCTCTCTGATTATTTATTTTCACCACTCACACACTCAAAGTTGTGATCATGTTAAGTAAAACAAGCCCTTGTCTCCTTTCCAAAGCTGAGCAAGCAGCCCTCTATCTTGCATATGGGCAGTTGTTGTTGTTGTTGTTGTTGTTGTTGTTGTTGTCATTTACTGAATTTATATACTGTCCCATACCCGGAGGTCTCAGGGTGGTTCACAGAACAAAATCAAAATATAAACGACAAAGTATATAATCAAAATAAAAACAACAACCCAATACCCCCCCCCCCCATTTTAAAAGGGCAAAGGACTTCCTGGCATTTCTGCTTTTACATGTTGACCCCCATAACTGACCCTTCATATAAGATGTGAGTTACAGTGGTACCTTGGGTTAAGTACTTAATTCATTCTGGAGTTCCGTTCTTAACCTGAAACTGTTCTTAACCTGAGGTACCACTTTAGCTAATGGGGTCTCCCGCTGCCGCTGCACAATTTCTGTTCCCATCCTGAAGCAAATTTGGGTTAGCGGAGTCTGTAACCTGAAGCGTCTGTAACCCAAGGTACCACTGTACTTGTATTGTTAATGGGGAGTCAGAGACCCTTGCCAATCTTGCTCTAACACCCCTGCTGAAGATATTCAAGACTGCTCAGAGAAAGAGCTATGGAAACTTAATTGTTTCCATAGTGAGGTGCCCTCATCTCGAACTCCCTAAGATTTGAGAGATTTGGAAATACCTGTTGTTGGTTGGTCCCACAGTAGAAAACAGAATTTTTTATTACCGTGAACTTCAGTTTACAGATTAGGGGGACAACATTCCTGATAGAGATGGCTCCCCCTACTGGAGACAGGCAGGGTCTTCAACTTGCAACATCCTCTCCAGAGGGGAGGAGTCATCCCATCTCTCTAGACCAAGTAGCACAGCGGAAAAACACCTCAACCCTTAAACAGGTGCCTGTACACCAGCCAAATAAATGGGGCGCAGACCTAGAAAGGAAGGACACTCATACACAAAGCATGTGGTGAGGCTAAGGTTACCAGATTTTTTTCAATGAATCCAGAGACACTTTTCAGCTTCAATGGATTTTGTATGGGGACTGATTTGTAAATCCGAGGACTGTCCCTGGAAAACAGGGACGTCTGGTAAGGCAGCAATGCCAAAGGTAATGCCCCATAAATTCTTCCCCATATCAATCTATCAATGAACAACTGCCACTACTGCAGGCAACAAATGCTGTAATGCAGGGGTCAGTAAACTTTTTCAGCAGGGGGCCGGTCAATGTCCCTCAGACCTTGTAGGGGGGGGGGCAGACTATATTTTGAAGGGAAAAAATGAACGAATTCCTATGCCCCACAAATAACCCAGATATGCATTTTAAATAAAAGGACACATTCTACTCATGTAAAAACACACTGATTCCCGGACCATCCGCGGGCAGGATTTGGAAGGCAATTGGGCTGGATCCGGCCCCTGGGCCTTAGTTTGCCTACCCATGCTGTAATGCATTGAACCAAAGGAAGATAGAGGAGGGTGGAATGTTGTTGTCCCCATCTATAAACTGAAATTCACGGTAAGAAAATTTTCCGTTTTTACCAGATGTATGGGGATGACATTCCTGATAGGGATATACCAGAGCAGAATCCCAGCGTTTGGGAGGGCTTCCTCTGCCTCCAGATCCCTGTGGAATTACTCTCTGCAGCACCTTGCAACCAAAGGCTGCATCAGAAGAATTTTGTAACACTTAATGAAAGTATGGAGAGAGGCCCCTGTAGCAGCCCTACAAACTTTTGCTATTGGAAAACCTGCCTTACACGCCACTGAGACTGCTGCCCCAAGCAGGAAATGAGCAAGAATCCCTAAAGGGGGGTATTTGCCAATTGCTTGATAAAGATGAAAAGTGGTCCGGTGGAGAGGTGGAGACTTTACTGCCCTACAATGTACCATCAAAGGAAACCCTCTAGACTTGTGGAATGAAGCCGACTGATCTAAATAAAGCTTCAGGGCCTTATGCACACCCAATGAATGCCAAATACGCTCCTCTGGGCAAGAGGGATTAGGACGGAAGGAAGGCAAAACCATTTCCTCTGATATATGAAAAAGGGAATTCATTTTAGGGATAAATCCCGGGTCAGGTTTGAGAACTACCTTATCCAGATGAAAGAAACAAAGTTGGGGGGTCAGAGGAAAGAGCACCCAACTTGGAAATCCATCTCAGGGAAGTAGTGGAAACAAAGAAAACTGTCTTAAAGATAAGCAACCTTAAGTTAGAAGACTCCATAGGTTCAAATGGAGCCAATTAACCCTGTTAGGACCCAATTAAGATCCCTTGTAGGAAATCTATTAACTATCCTGGGAGCCAACAGTGCAACGCCTTTCATGAAAGGTTTAGCCAAAATGTGAGCAGATAGAGGATAGCCCCCTAAATTGGACAGAATGCTTATAAGAGCAGAAAACTCCTTCTTAAGGGACTAAGTCCTTTATCCAGATCTGACTGTAAGAAACCAAGGAAATCTGAAACCTCCACTGACAGAGGATTAACTCCCATATCTGGACCCTACAAAAGAAAAACTGTCCACATAGTAGAATACACCCTATTAGTGGAGTGGCGCCCAAAGCTAGAAAAGTAAGCAGGACCTTGCCAGAAAAAGGCAGGTCCAGCAGCCGGAGCTGAACAGCTTCCAATCTGTCAGACATAACAGCTCTGGTCAAATACAAAATAATGGGCCTTGTTTCAGAAGGTCCCTCTGTAGAGTAAGACACCATGGGTCCTGGACCACCCTGTTTACCAGGACCAGAAACCAGGGCCTCCTGTTGAATACGCAACCACCAATATGACCTACACTTTCAGAAGAGGAATCAACATTACAAACTTTCATTCAGAAAAAAACCACTGCAAAATGATTCCTTCACCTTAAAATTTATTTTGGTTTTCCTAGCAATGTTAAGTTATAGGATATTCAAGGCCTTTGGGTCACCTAGGCTCCAAAGTTCAAGAGCATTACAGATGTTCGACTCCTGCACATGATATGCAATTGGAACCCCATAACATAAAGGCACTGGAAACTGCCGAATTGGCTTAGAGCACTGGTGACCATCTTTTCCAACAATTGTCTACTTAGACAAGCAGCAACTCTCCAAAGTTTCAGGCAGGCAGAGGTCTACCTCAGTATCCCTTCCCTTTCCAAGATCCTTTTTCGTGGAGATGCTTCGGACTGAACCTGAGATCTTCTGTTCTTCCAGTGAGCTATAGGCCCCAGTCCCATGAGTAACCTGATGCTCATGCACTGAATAATATCTAAATGTATGGGTTCAACATATATTTGCCTATATTTCTGATCCAAGGCTTCAAATGTCTCTGCAAATATGAAGTGGGTGTTATTAAGCATGATGCTGATCTCCCACTGTGTATATCAGCATAGAAATAAGCAGCAGATTAGGGAAGCCTTGTCCACTTCTGGGTGCCACAATTTAAGATGGATGTTGAAAAGCTGGAACATGTATAGAGGAGGGCAACCAAGGTGGTCAAGTGTCTTGAAACCAAGCCTTATGAGAAGCACTTGAAGGAGCTGGGTATGCTTTGCCTGGAAAAGAGGAGACTCAGGGGAGCTAGGATAGCCATCTTCAAATATAATAAGGGCTGCCATATGGAAGATGGAGCAAGTTTCTTTTCTCCTGCTCTGCAGAGCAGGGCACAAACCAATGGTTTCAAGTTACAAGAAAGGAGATTCCGACTAAACATCAGGAAGAACTTTCTGTCATTAAGAGCTGTTTGACAGTGGAACGGTCTCTGCCAGGAGGTGATGGACTTTCCTTCCTTGGAGGTTTGTAAGCAGAGGTTGGATGGCCATTTGTCATGCTTTGCTAAGATTCCTGTATTGCAGGGGGTTGGCGTAGATGGCCCTTGGGCTCCCTTCCAACTCTACAACTCTATGCAACCCTACACCAGCAATCTTGCATTTCTTCCTCACTGAACATGAACAAGCTTGTTATGGGTAGAGAAGCATGACTCAGAGATGTCTCTATTTGTGACTGAAGCTCATGTTCATCTGGGAAAAGCTCACTGGCAAAAAATGTGCTTTTGGTAGACATGGAGAGAGTTTCAAACCCTGGAATTCCCATTTAGAGAATACTAGAGAAGGGCTTCTAACTGAAGGCAGAACAAGATGATACAGATAACACCTGAGTCCTGGTTCAGGCATTCATAGAATGCATGAAGACATATGCGTCCATGTACTGGCCTCACTCCCAATGTCCCAACCCACTCCTGAATGTGCTTACAAACCCCATTCATACCCTCCCACTCACTGAAGAAAAGTGAGGAATAGAACAGGTTGAGCACATGCACCCGCAACACATTTTATCATCATCATCAGTCTATAGTTGTTAAAGTTGCAGCCCAGCACTTCCTCCTTCTCTCATCTCCAGAAATGTTCTGTGAATTTCAATGCATGACATTATAAGACGCATCTCACAAGTGAGAGAGAGCAAGGAAACTCCATGTGATATCACCATTCATGCAAACTTAATAACAGTAACTGGGAAAGAAGTGAAGAAAAGGAAACATAGGGTAGCTGCACATTCTTCATATTGTACAGCTCTAATCCAATACCCCAGAGCAGGGATGACTAACCTGTGGCACATTAGCTGCTGTGGGCCTACAGTTCCCACCACCCATGACCACTGTCCACAATGACTGAGGCGCTGTAGTTTAGCAACATCTCAAGGATCACAGATCAGCCACTCCAGCCTTAGAGCAGACATAGCCAACAAGGTATGCTTCAGAAATTGCTGCAATACGGTTCCCATCAGCCTCAGACAGTATAGGATGGGAGGGATGATGGGATTTCAATCAGGGAGGGTGTGAGTTGGAGTCCACAATGTCTGGAGGGCACCACATTGATTACCCCTGCTCTGGGGGTAGCCACAGTCATTTAAGGAAGAATGCACAGGGCTAGACAGACTCTATATAAAGGCGGCCTTCATGTGTCAGATAAATACTGTATACATTTCTAAGCTTTATTTGAAATCAGCAGCTTAATTAGTGAACATTCTCAAACAAATCAGTCTTTAAGTCACTCTGTCTTACAGACCAGTACATTACTTACTTGTTATCGTTAATAAATTCCAGAATCTCCTGTTCCAATTTTAGCAGCATCATTCTGTCCCTTGGAGGATGGGAGAGAGAGCAGGGAGAAAAGGAGAGGAAAAATCATTCAGAGCACAAATGGCTATACAATTGTCTCTGAAAAATCTGAAGATTAATATCCTCCTCCACTCCAATATTAATCAAAAAGTTCAATGTAATTCAGCATTGAAGATATCACTACCCAACCTGCATTGGCAGATGCAGAACAGATGTAGCAAGTTAAAAGTAGACCAATCCTGTTCAGGTGGATTCACTTTGGTGCAGTGATTACGCTTCTAGAAGCACAATACCCCATGGGCTCTCATTGTGCTTGTATTATTGAAAAGAAACAGTACATCAGAACATAGGCAATGACTGGCATTCCGTTTTGACATTGTTTATTAGTGAGATGGCAGGAGGCACTTTACAGAGAAGTATTTGGAAGCTATTTATAGGTGGTTTTTAGAGCTGTTAAGATTCCTTCCTGACTAACTCATTCCACATTTTTTCTCTTTCTGTTCTTATGCACAGTATATGAATGCATCTGTTTTGTTAGTCGGCAATGCTAGAATTATTCTAATCTTGCTAGGGGTCCAGTGAATATTGCATAGTTATTGAAGCAAAATGGATTTTGGATGGGAGACCACTATAGTCTCCATATAACAACAGGGCTAAGTATTAAATATTTGTTTAAAAATAATTCCACAGGGGTTTGAGCCAGTGTGGTGTAATGGTTAAGAGTGTTGGACTAGCATTGGGAGAGCAGGATTCACATCCCAACTTAGCCATGAAGCTCACTGGGTGTTCCTGGGCCAGTCTCCATCTCTTAGCCTAACCTACTTCACAAGGTTGTTGTGAGGATGAAATGCGGAGGAGAACAACGGACACCACTTTGAGATCCTCAGCAGATAAAGGTGATATATAAATGTAATAAATAAACAGTAATAGGAAGAAGAAGAATACGACGGTGACTAGACCAGGGATGAGGAACCTGTGGCCTTCTAGTTGGACTCCAACACACCTCAGCCCTAGCAACAGTATAGCCAATAGTCAGGGGTGATGGGAGTTGAAGTTCAGAGATGTCGGGGCGGGGGGACTCAGGTTCCCCATCTCCAGCCCAGAGAGCCCACTGGGTACTTTCTCGCTGAACTTGGACCCTCTTTAATCTCTTCCTCATGGTTAGAACCAGTGGTCAGCCAGGTCAGAGGACTGAGAGAAAATTAATTTTAAAGGAAACCCCAGGGAAGGCATCCTTAGTGGACCCTAATGAGGTGCTGCCTAAGAATGTCACATGCTGACACAGGGTCTGGACCCCAAAACCACTGAACAGTCCGCTTATTCCAAGGCCTCACCATGGCCACTTTATGCTCAAGATGCTGGAAAGTAAGATACTAACATCCCATCACACGTGCCTTTGTGGCTGGCAAGGCTGGACAGAGTGCATTCTAGAGGATTCTCAATTAGTGCTCTTAAACTTCCCATATCTCATGAGTTAAAGAGCCCATTGATAGGTGCTTGCCTACCTCCACTATGCAGCTGCAGCTGCCACCACCACCATAGATTCCAACAGTTGCTGATACTTTCTGTTCCCTCTCCCATCCTTTCTCCTTAACCATGCAAGCTTGCAGGAACACCTCCTTATTTCCACTTGCAAATCTGCCACATAACCACAGAGGAACCTACCTTGGGTTTTTCTTCAGTGTACTCACTAAAAATTCATGCAAATCTATTCCAGTGGAGTCTGTGTATTCCTGGCTGGAATCTATAACAAAGAAAACAGTAACATACTCAAGAAATGGCATGCTCACAGGGTGAATATCCATGGAATCAAAACAAGCCAGAATAGAGGTTCTGACAGTGTTGGAAGGACCAAGTTAATGGCTGCCTCTGCCATCACCACAGCCATGGCTTTCTTTGGAGTCAATGTTGGAAAGACCATTTGTAGAACATGACTCTAGCACTTTGAAAGAGCAACAGGCCATATTTGAGGGCAGAGTTACCACCCTAGAACCTTCAAATATATTGATTTCTTACCCACCCTTTAGCTGCTTGTTCTACCACCAACTGCCTGAACAATCATATGCTAAATTATTGTACCTGACAAGATTACTTGGCTTTGCACAAATCTCAGAAGGAGAACTTCTTAAATTTACAACAAACACTGCTTTGTGGAACAGAATGTGGACCAGAAAGGAATAAAGTAATTGATTAAAGGCTTGTCTGAGCAATTAAGGTGTGTAATGACTGTTTTCTCAATATTTTCATTAATGGTCTACCTGTGCCCATGTCAGCAAAAAAATTCAGAGTGCTAAGGAGACCAAGGACATTTGATCTTTGCAAATTCTAATATGAATTGATGTGGACTGAGTCAACCATTGCATGTATGTACAGTGGTACCTCGGGTTAAGAACTGAACTCGTTCCAGAGGTCCATTCTTAACCTGAAACTGTTCTTAACCTGAGACACCACTTTAGCAAATGGGGCCGCCCGCTGCTGCCGCACCGCTGCAACTCTATTTATGTTCTCATCCTGAAGCAAAGTTCTTAACCCGAGGTACTATTTCTGGGTTAGCAGAGTCTGTAACCTGAAGCGTCTGTAACCTGAAGCGTCTATAACCTGAGGTACCACTGTATAGAGATGTGTACTTTCAAAGATATGTTTAAAATAATTGTTGAAATATATACTTAAATGCAATTTTCTGCAGATTTTTTTTATTGTAGATTAACATGAAAATGGAATGGAATAAACTTGCAGGTGGACACATGCAAATGTGAATCAGTGGGGATGGGAAAACTTTGGCTCTCCAGGTGTTCCTAGACTTCTGCTATCATCCATCCCTCTCTATTTGCCCTGCAGGCTGAGGCTGATAGGAATGGGAATCCAAGAACAGCTGGAGTGCCACAGGTTCCTCATCTTTATGATATAGACTGGAAATCCATTCCTGGAAAGTTGTGGCAGGTGCCCTTATTAGACAGACAGATAGACAGAGGTTGACATATAATATTGTAATACTCCTTTCCCCTTGTCATGTGGTCAGCTTGAATGCACAAACTGAAAAGAAAGTCCCAGACCTCTGGTAAATAGGGAAACAGAAACTACTGCTCATCTTTGCCCACAGAAGCCAAGTTCATTCCAGAACTGAGACTGTCTTACCTCTAGATAGCATTTTCTTGGGTGCCTTCTCCTTATTTTTCTCTTTTTCTTCTTTTTCAGGGCCATCTTTTGCAGACTTGTCATCTTCCTTGTCAGAGGGGCAGCTGACGTGCAACTGGATGATATCCTAGCAACAAGACAAAATCCACACTTTGAAGGCCTCAGAGCTGATGTTTCGCAACCAACAAAAGCTGGAAATGCGGTATGATGACCAATTTGATTCCAGTAAGAAATTTTACTTCTGGGTAGAATGGCTACGAATATAAGAAGAGCTTGCTGGATTAGGCCAGTGGCCCTTCTAGTCCAGCATCCTGTTCTCACAGTGGCCGAATAGTTGCCTGTGAGAAATCAGCAAGCAGGATCTGAGGACAAGAGCCCTCTCCCTTCTTGTGGTTTCCGGCATCCGGCTAGTCACCCTGGGTGATTTTTGCCTCCCTGTGCAGCATGCTTGCTCGTGTGATTTATGTGGAGTTACGATTTTTATGCTATGAACCTGTTCTTAAGTTAAAAGGTTGATTGCAGTGGATAAGATGTCCTTTTACTCCATCTGCATCCCCTCTCCTCTCCAAATATGACATTACCCCCCAAAATAGAATGCATTCGATTGTAGGTAACTGATGAGTAATTATATATTCAGGAAGTGGGGGGTTTTCGGCAGGTCAGTAAGGAACCCTGTGGATTTTTGCCTTCCTGCCTACAATGTGGCATGGCTCACTTAACTAATCTGTACTACTCTCGCAAGCCCTTGTGGTAGGTATATTTTTGTTGCTCATTTGTTGCATTTATACCCCACCTTTTTCTCCAGGGAACACAGACAGGGCAGTGTAAATGGCTCTCTCCTTCCCCATTTAATCCCCTGCGAGGCAGGTTGGGCTGAGAAGCAGCAACTGGCCCAAGCTTAACCAATGAGCTTCATGGCTTTGTGGGGGTTCGAACACTGGTCTCCCAATCACTTGTCTGAGATTCTAACCACAGCTGTCTCTGGCACCTTGTTTGCTCCTGTCCTTAGATTGCAGGACACTATATACAATCTGAACTAGGTGTGGCTCTGCCATATAAATGCATGCTATGGGTGCGGTTTGCTGCTATCTTATGGCTTTGAGGTTAAAATCCCCTACAACGATCTGATCATAGGTGTAGTTTGGTATCACTAGAAGATGCAAAGCTTCTTTAATACACCCTGAAAACCTTGTCTGAATTTGACTTTTTATGGTTTTGATCTGATGGCTCAAATATGCTATGTTTCAATAGGAGCTCATATAGGAAGGTATGCTTTTTTGACTTGGGAGACAGTAAATCAGAACAGAGGTTTGCTATGAAAGCACACACACTAGCATACAGTAAGCCTGCAACTTACGCCGGGTTTGCGTTCCGGGGACCGTGCCTAAAATCAAAATTGAGTGTAGTCAAAAGCCATTGGGGGGATTGCCAAAGTCATTTTTCCCAGAACCCTGCTCCCTTATTATTTTTATTTATTATTATTTGCCATGCACATAAAGCTGAATGTGCACAAGTTAAACATGCACAAGTTGTGGGCTTACTGCATCCAGATAACAAATACACATTTTAACCAGGACTGTCATTTTTCTTTTAAAGGCTTGAAACTTTCCTACAGGTAAGCTTTCAACCTTGATCAGAACTATTAAGAAAAATCATCCCTGAAAGCAGTCTCTCCCGTGGCTGGAAAAGTGATGTGACTACAACTAGGCTTACCTGGGTATCCAATGTCCCATCCACAAAGGGGCTAGAAGACTCTTCACATACAGCCAGGCTCCTGACTAGCTTCAGCTTTGAATTTGACTGCAAAAGGAGGGGGGAGTCTGTAGTAAGACACAGGCAGCTAGAATTCCCTTTCAATATATGAATGAGCTGCTGTTCAACTAATGCTAATTAAGTTAGCTCTATACTAATGAGAAATGCAATTATGTTTCGTCCAGTAGTAACACATGGCAAAGCAGTCAAGCAGAAGATACCAAGTGCATAGTGATTTTCTCTCCCTTAACATGCTTGATAGAGATTCAAGTCTGGCACCTGAGGAGGTACTTAGCCTCTGCTAACACAGTGACGTGAAGGTCATATACATTGATAGGGCTTCTCTGAAGCTAACCAACCCATTAAATAATCTGCAGACTGTTGAACCACTGATGGTAAGTGACAAAAAGGAATGACTAACTTCTTCCTGCCTTAATTGAAAGCCTGTCATTAAACTGCTGCCTTCTTGACAAACGTAGTTATTCTGGGTGATCTACTATAGTAGCATTTAAAGAAAATGCTTAAAATAAATGTCTGCCTCAGACTGTTTGGTGAATGGACCTGCAAGTAAGAGAGTGTGAATGTAGCAACACAAAAGTATTTTACTTGAACAGAAGCAGTCATGGTGAAATATGGTCTAGGAACCATAGTTAAGATATTGTCTCCAATATAATAAAGGAAAGTTAAAGGTACATGTGACAAGGGCATAAGAGAATCAAATGGAAGAAAAAGAACAGTGTCATAGCAGTTTAATCTCAAAAGATTTGGGGCAGATACAAATTACAAATACTATAAACACAAACTCTGAACTAATACTAGGTCTTAAAGGTAAAGGGACCCCTGACCATTAGGTCCAGTCATGGCCGACTCTGGTGTTGCGGCGCTCATCTCGCTTTATTGGCCGAGGGAGCCGGCGTACAGCTTCCGGGTCATGTGGCCAGCATGACTAAGCTGTTTCTGGTGAAGCAAAGCAGTGCACGGAAACGCTGTTTACCTTCCCACTGGAGCGGTACCTATTTATCTACTTGCACTTTGACGTGCTTTCTGCTAGGTTGAACTGCTAGGTTGGCAGGAGCAGGGACCGAGCAACAGGAGCTCACCCCATCGCAGGGATTCGAACTGCCGACCTTCTGATCGGCAAGTCCTAGGCTCTGTGGTTTAACCCACAGCGCCACCCGCGTCCCTCCATACTAGGTCTTAGTAAAGCAATAAACCACCACCTGGGCTTTGCTGGTTTTGGTCTGCAATTGTGAGCAAATGCTGCTCCATAGAAAATAAAGGATTCTAGTACCTCCCTTCTCAACATTTTACCTCTCTATGTGCAGGGAAATGTTTTGTACAGAGGGAAAATTAAGCATGTGAACTCTCACCCGCAGTGTAGAAGTTGTACAAGTCAAGACACAGGTTTATCACCTCAGTGAGATGACCAGGTCTGGACACTTAAAGCCAGACCAGAGATAAGAGTTTTCCATAGAACTGCAGAGCTCAGATGGACCCCAAGGGTCATCTAGCCCAACCCCCTGAAATGCCGGAATTTCAACTGAAGCGTCCATGACAGATGGCCATTAAACTTCTGCTTTAAAACCTCTAATGCAGGAGAGTCCACCACCTTCCAAGGGAGTCCATTGCACAGTCTAACAACGCTTACTGTTAGAAAGTTCTCCCTGGTGTTTAATCGGAATCTCCTTTCTTGTAACTTGAAAACACTGCCTTGAGTCCTACCCTCCTTATGCCATCTTCCATGTGACAGCCCTTTATATATTTGAAGGCAGCTATCATATCTCTATCTCCTCTTTTCTAGGCTAAATATTGTGTATGGCTTCCACAAGGTACACAGGTTTCACTGAGTTTCCAAGAGGAGGCAGTTTCATAGCTATGAGGCAGTCAATGAGAGCAGTGCCTGTAGCCCCCTGCCCCCTGCAGCATGTATTGTGATTCAGAGGCCATGCTCAGCTGATATTAAAAATCACAGTGAAACCTAGGAGTAAAGGGCAACCTCTTTGCCATGCTGAGGTCTTAACTGGTTAACCATTAAGCACAAGCGATGAACAGTGAAAAGCAAGAAGATATGGGATAAAGGAGCAAGAAGAGTCATATCTGGAGCACTGATAGGAATGAGAGATTCTGGAACTCAATGCCAAGGATCAGACCACCTATCAAAAGGTGGAGGTAACCAAACTGGCTATACTTCAATTCTTTTATACAAGGGGAGGCGATTATGTTCCATCAGCCATTTAGGGTATTTAATGCGAAATCTGTCTCTCAACTCCTCTATGCCTCAAAAGTCTGGTTCAATGGCTCCAGGTTTGAAGGCTTCCAGGCAAAGTTTCTCCGGTCCCTCCTATAAGTTCCAAATTGTGTCCCAAATGCAATACTATTTTTAGAAACAGGTGAATGTCCTTTATCAACTAAAGCATGGCAGGCTGCCCTGAGATACTGGCTCAAGATCTCAGTCTTTGGCCTAGGGAAGGGGTAACTTCCATACCTAAACAACGAGGAGTTTACCAGCTCATGGATGAATATTATGGTTAGAAAAGCCACTTTGATTGGTATGCCACCTTCTCTCCTGTACCATCTGGGCTATGATACCACCCTTGAATCTCTGAGGCAAAGGCTCTGGGTCCTATCACATAGTGATCTCCGATCTCAATCTCATGTTAACTGTGGCCCATTAGCAGTAGGAATTCACTATAGGTTCAATTTTCAGATACCTGCATATCTTAGAAATTTGTCTGTATCAACGTATCGGTGTCTTTTCACCAAAGCCATATTAAATGTATTCCCATCAGAAGTGCTAAATGGCAGACTGAGAGGCATCCCTTATCAAAATAGGATCTGTGTATGCTCTCGGGACGTCGACTGTATGAGGCATATTTTATTGCATTGCGGACAATATGATCAAGCTAGGGCAATAATGATTAAACCACTATTGGCAAACGGGCCGAGTCAATCTGAAGCCTATACCAAATATATTCTGGATGACAAGTCCAATGCTATCACAGCAGCCACGGCAAAGTCTCTTTCAGTAGTCATACAAATCAAAGATCAACAAACCCATGACTAAACAAATAACACTTCGGTCTCCCTTCCCTGGGGGGTTGTCTGTATGAATCTGTATTTTATTCTGAATCCATGTTATGGGTCGTTGGACCCATATATACAATGCCAAGAAGATTATATATAAAATGCCAAGAATGACTGCAGAAAGATCAGAGTCATGTAAGTTCTTGCTGCAGCATCACCTGGTAAAAAGGAATCAACAGTATCTTACCTTGGCTCTTTTTCTAGCATGCCCATGATTGGAGGTCCGCCTCTGCAACAACAACAAAAAGGAGAGGAGGAACAATGGTGGAAAAATCACTCCCGTTGTGCATTCTATGAGATGTAAGATTAGGGAGGAGGGAATCACAACACATTGGGAGGAATTAAATGTAACAGTATGGGAATTGTTCCATCAACACAAGCATTTCAGCTTGCTGGAAACAATGTTCTCTCCTCTCCCCACACATTTTTCTGGGGGTTCTCCTGATACACACTTCTAGGCAATCTGGGCAGGCCCAGGGGTGAAGGGGAGTCCACTGTGCTAGCAGAAGTCCATGCCATATATTATCTTGCAAGCATCTAATGCAAACAGGTCAATTCTGCATACATTTTGCAAAGGACCAAAACCAGCTATGGCAGGAAACTGCCATAACCATGTAAAGATAAAATAAGGAAATAAAATGCAATAAATTGTGTGGTTAAGTCCAGTTTAACCATCCAATTTCATGGATTTAAAAGGACGCCTACAATTGAGGTCTGTTAAAATCATGGTGTCTTCTCTCTCCTACAAAGGATGCGGGTGCTGCTGTGGTCTAAGCCACTGAGTCTTTTGGGCTTGGGGCCTACAAATACATCTCAAAGCTCATCTTTTTCTGTGAAGTTTTTGCCAAATTTCACACTTCTCTCCAAAGTGATGTCTAGGTGTATAAAATTGCATTTGTCCATATCTCTCTTGCTCATTCCCTCAGTTCTCTCTTTTCACTGCTTAACTTTAGACTGCCACAACCCTTGGAGCAGGTATTTGCCTGTTAATTTCTATGCCTTCTGTGTTTCTTTGGAGCAGGATTTGTGTGTCTGCAGTATAAAGTGGCTTGAACATCTTCCTGGGTCCATGTCCCACTCTCTTTTTTAATACTGAAGAGATGAAGCCATCGTGGCCACACTAAATCAGCAATTCTACACACACTTATCTGGGAGTAAGTCTCACTGAACTCAAAGACTTACTTCTGGGTGGATTGTACTGTAAGAAGTCCATAGGACTCATTTATGTGATGGGGTAGAAAAAAAGAAACAAGAATCACCTCTCCTCATACGAACTGACCCAGACCCTGCAATTATCATCTGAGGTCTTTCTTCATGTGCCTCCTCCACAATATGTTTGGAGGGCAGCAACATGAGAACGGGCCTTTTCTGTGGTGGTTCCCCATTGGTGGAATGCTCTCCTCAGGGTGGCTCGCCTGGCACTTTCATTACATATCTTTAGGTGCTAGATAATAATGATTCTCTCAAAGCAGGCCTTGGACTGATTAACATTCTGTGTCCTTTTACACATGTTTGTGTGAGTGGGGTTAATGTTTTGTTCTGGTTTTTATTATGTCTTTTGTGTTCCCATTTTGTATTTTTATGTTGTGATCTTTGGATGGAGGGCAGTATACAAAACTAATTAATAATAACAGCAGCAGCAGCAGCAGCAACACTGCTTCTGGAAAAGATTTCCTAAAATGTTCTAGCAAAGTACAGTGGTACCTCTAGTTATGAACTTAATTCATTCTGGAGGTCCGTTCTTAACCTGAAACTGTTCTTAACTAGAGGCGTGCTTTCGCTAATGGGGCCCCTTGCTGTCGCTGCGCCACCGGCACACAATTTCCGTTCTCATCCTGGGGCAAAGTTCTCAACTCAAGGTAACTCTTCCAGGTTAGTGGAGTTTGTAACCTGAGGCATTTGTAACTCGAGGTACCACTGTATATGGCAGCATGACAAGAACCTCACCACTGATTACCACGGCTCTTTCTCTAACAGTACCAGGTTCACACCATGCTGAGATTAATGAGTAATTTGGTGGTAGACTACGGTACTGTGGAAGTCCAGAACTGCTGGAAGAAGAAGAAGAAGAAGAGTTTGGATTTGATATCCCGCCTTTCACTCCCTTTAAGGAGTCTCAAAGCGGCTAACATTCTCCTTTCCCTTCCTCCCCCACAACAAACACTCTGTGAGGTGAGTGGGGCTGAGAGACTTCAGAGAAGTGTGACTGGCCCAAGGTCACCCAGCAGCTGCATGTGGAGGAGCGGAGATGCGAACCCGGTTCTCCAGATTACGAGACTACCGCTCTTAACCACTACACCACACTGGCTCTCTGGAACCCCTAATTAAGTGAACTTAACAAAAGGGCCAAAAAGGACCTCTGCCTGATATACTGCAATAGGGAGTCCAAGATCTACTGCCAGTTAGCATTGGGCTTGGATGGGTCTGTTGGTATACATGAAAGATCTTCCTCCAATTACCTGTGATTCTTGCCGTGTGCTACTCTCCTCCCCATCCTTCTCAACTTCCTCTTTGCTTGGTGACCTGGATACAAATTTGTTTTTGTTCACAGATTCCTCAACCACTTTCTTTTCCAATTCTTTCATTATCTCCAGTGTCTCCTGTGTTGTGTTGCTGTTAGACATCTTCAGCACAGTATAGCGTTAGTGATGGACACCTGCAGGAAGGGACAGAAGGGATGGAGGTCAGTGCATCCAAGAATAAAGGCTTCTCTTTTTTTGTTTTGTTTTCCCATTCCCTCTTTCCCTTTTCATTTTTAAACAGAATCCCCTGTTTCCTTGCTCTTTGTCACATACTGAAGCTATACTTGCTCATGATCTTGTCTCTAGAGTCCTTCTTCTTGTTATTGAAGATCTGACACTACACTTTTCATATCTCTTTATGTAATCTGCTGGAAGGGGGTGCAGATGCATTCCTGACAACACAATACAATCTAAATCAAATACACAGTGGAAGTGAGGAACAGGTTTAAGGATTTCGATTTGGTGGACAGAGTGCCTGAAGAACTATGGATGGAGGCTCATAACATTATACAGGAGGCAGCAATGAAAAGGAAATGCAAGAAAGCAAAGTGGCTGTCCAATGAGGCCGTACAAATAGCAGGGGAGAGAAGGCAAGCAAAATGTGAGGGAGATAGGGGCAGTTACCCCATTCAGGACCAGGGAGTCCCCCACACCTGCCCACTGTCCCCCAGAAACAGTACTTCTGTCTTGTCAGGATTCAACCTCAATCTGTTTGCCCCCAACCACCTCTGGACACCCACACAGGACGTTCACTGCCTTTGAGAGGTAGAGCTGGGTATCATCCACATATTGGTGTACACCCAGCCCAACTCCCCTGATGATCTCTCATACAGCATGGAGGAGAGTACAGAGCCCTGAGGCACCCCACAAGTGGGTGCCCAGGGGTCCAAGCTGCTAACTGCATCATTCCCAGTGAGAGCTTCCTTCACAATGCAAATAGCAGTGGACTGGAGGAGGCCATCTTCATCAAGATCACAGTGGCAGAGGGGGGAAGCCAAGCTCAACTTCTCCACTCATTCCAGCTCCAGCTGAGCACCACCATGGCAGCTATTTTTGTTTTAAAAACCAGTAATATTAAACACAAAAACTCATTTATGCCGGCCCTCAATGGCTTTGCTTACCAGGGGCATAGGTAGGTTTTGCCTCCCTCTGCCACTGTGTGTGAAGGCACCTCTGAACTATATCACCAGTAAATGAATGCTTACTTCCCCACATAGAAATGCCTAGCAAAGTGTTGTATTTGGTGACACTCCTCTCCTGAAGACAAAACCTACTACCCCCGCCTGGTCCCTTGCATGAAAATGGATCTTTGTAGTTCTACTTGTGTATCTATCCACTACCTTTGCCTTTCTGTATCTGCTCACTTACCTGAAGTAAAGCCATGATAACCTGCACATGAACCCTTCAAGAATGTGTTAGACCAGAATGCCTATACAGTCGTACCTTGGATTCCGAACACCCTGGAACTCAGATGTTTTGGCTCCCAAACGCCGCAAAACCCGAAGTGATTGTTTCTGTTTGCGAACGTTCTTTTGGAACCCGAATGTCCGACGAGGTTTCCGCGGCTTCTGATTGGCTGCAGGAGCTTCCTGCAACAATCAGAAGCCACAATTTGGTTTTGGAAATTGAACGGACTTCCAGAACGGATTCCATTTGACTTCCAATGTACGACTATATATGGTATAGCAATACAGCCTCTCTCTTTTTTACCTTGAACATCATAGAACTGGCCAAAATCTGTTTAAACTGCTTAAACCTACCTAATGTGCCCAGACCACTTCTAACTGCTTTTTGCCAATAAGTAGTTTTCTGGACCTGTGTCAGGTCTTTGAGTAGTCTTGTGTAAAAGAGAAGAGTACCACCCAGTCCTCTTGGAGCGATAGCCCAGGGAATTGACCACTCAGCACTGTTTTAGAAATAAAGTCTGGTTGTGCCTACTTTCATGTTTCCCGACTCCGTCTCTTGATAGGGAATTTGGGCTCTACCTATCCATGGAACCAACAAAGGGCATATTTTTGCCACAGGTCCCCTACCCAACACACTAGACACTGGGTAGCCTGGTTCACTGAGAGGGATCCCACAGGTGTGTGCCATAGAAATGCACTTTGCCAACCCAAAGTACAGGTGTTCTTGCAACAACAAGCTACACATGTAACTCATCATAATTATGGGCAATTTCTCAGTGCTCTAGAACTGAAGGTCTGCAATGTAACAGAAATGAACTTTCTATAAAAAATATGTTGTAATTATGCCACTCTCCTGCTAATTACACTGCATTCAATGTGGATCGTTATTTTGCCATGTTCTGTTTCATTATTTAAGACCTGTAAATCACTTAAAGATTCCTTTTGAAATATGACATGGTTCGGAAATTATTTTAAATAAATAATAAATTAAGAAATAAATAAGGGGATGGTGAGGAAAACTATCTTCCCTATGAGGAACAAAGACAAAGCCAAGCTATGCATTTCAGGAACTGGAACTCAATTTTTATTTCAGTCTGGGAAAGGCCTACTGAAAGAGAAGCATGCAAGGTTTAAGTACTTAATTTAAAGTCAGCCATTAAATGAGCAAACATCTGTATAGGGATGTGAACCATAGTCTCCCACAGTTCTGTTACGCCCTTCCCTGCATTTAATTTGATTATGACAATCCCTTCTTTAAGAAATTTGTTCTTAACACTACTGCTTTCACCTATTTGTGTTTAAGAAAGCCGTTTTCCAGATCAAGTGCCATAATATCAACTTGGTATGTTTATATAAGGACATACCAGTTTACAGCATGAGATCACAAGGAACACAAAGAAACATTAGTAATTTTGACAGATGTTTACTCAGCAGCATCATAACATGGACCAAGAACAAGGTGAGCTGCTCTCCAGGCACGAGGCATCTAACAGAGGCACCTAAAACCATTTATGCAAAAGCTGAGTCCCCACCACCAAATTTCAAAGCTGAGTCCCCACCATGACCACATATTTTCACCAGCCTCCCTCAAAACTCCTTTTTTTAATCACCTGAGTAGAAACTGCCACGTGCAGATCAAAATTTTACTTTAATGTGCTGTCAATTTTGCACATAGGTCTCTTGAAAAAAGGCCATTATAGTTACCATAAAAGGTATTTCTAGATCCAATAAAAAGCTGCCACCAGGTTGGGCTTAGGTTTGGTGCCGCCTGGCAGTCAATAGGCAACATTGCAAGCTTGCAATAATAAACAAACAATTCAAACCGGAAGCTCCTCGCTCCTTCCTGCCTCAGTTTTTTAGATTAGAAGCCAGGAAGCGATGGGATTTGGTATTCGTATAGCGTGGGAGACAGCATTCAACAGGAAAATGTTGCCTAAAAGATTCACTGAGACTCCCTGGTACAGCAGAATGATGGAGGAAAATCAGCTACTGACGGCCTAGGTGGGCTCTGGAATCAGCTTTACAGGACCCAGAAATACCTTTCACGATAAGTATAACAGCCTTTTTTTCAAGAGACCTATGTGGAAAATTGGCAACACATTAAAGTAAAATTTTAGGTGTTATGAAATACCTTTCATGCTAAGCATACAGGCCGTTTCTGGAGACCCCGTAAAAGCTGTGGACAGATTGGGATGTACAAAAGCCTACAGACCCATGAAGAGTGGGAAAATAGAAAACTGTTGTTTAGATGGCTGGAAGGACATACTGTAATGCCCCCCTGCCAAAGGCAGCCTCAGCTGAGGCAAAAATGTGTCAATTATGTAATGATAAAGGATTGCGGAATGTGGCAATTGTATGGGTGCTCTGACAATCTCTTGTAGAGGGGGATTTGGGGAGAAGGCTGCAGGCCTGGTCAAATGAGCCTTCATTCGTGTAGGTGGAGGGAGACATAAGCCAACAAGATGGATCCTTTTAGCCATCTAGCATGGGCAGCAGATGATACTCCCCATCAAGGGAGGAGGAAAGGAGGTAAAGAGCAAGCTGGTCCAACATATGGATGGTGTATGATGAAGGTGGACCTTCCGTGTTTACTAAGCATCTAGGGACTGTCATGTCTACTGATTGGTGCACCGGAAAAAAGCCAAATGACAGAAGGATCAGTTTCTGTTGGCAATGGAATTGTGAAAGTACCTTTGGAAGGAATGATGAGTTGGTTTGCAGGATTAATCTATTCCTGTAGAGAAATCCAATGATGTCTCCAGGGCAGCCACTGAAGATGCATGTCCGCTGTGGCAGCTGCTGCTTTCCTGCTGACAGAAAAGCTGCTCCACCTCATTGCCAGGTGAAGGTAGTGCCTTGAAGTGAGGGCAATCAGCTGCCCTGTGCTCCATCAGCCTGAGGGGAAGGCAGTGCCTCGCAACTGGCTGCCTGGTTTTCCCTCAGCATGAGGGAAGGCAGCTCAGATCAGCAGTGTTATTGGCTGAAATCATCATGCAATATCAGTGGTGCCTTGAAATCAGCTGCCCTGCTCTCCCTCACAAGAGGAGCAATATATTGCTGCGTATTGCTAGGTCAAAATCGTTATCAACCAATATATTGAAAAATTGCAAAGTGCTGAAACAGACCATAAAAACTGTAATTTGTAAATTGTAAAACTTTTAATTTGTACTGCTGCTGAGCACCGAACACACATTATTGCTTGTTTTGCAGCTACTGGCCTGGGAACAATATAGAATTACCAATTACTAACCAAAGTCTGATTTCCAGACAATTGCCATAGGGAGGCATGTCTAAATTAGCCATTAATGAGTTAAGAGAGTAGGACTTCAAGACAAACAGAGACCATGTCAGTGACTGGCTGGACGAGGAAGAGTGGTGGCAGCCAGTGGCCCAGGAGACACCTGAGAGGGAAGGGAGCTTTGATCCAGGTTCAGACTGGTGGGACAGAGAGGAATCATCAGCAAAGAGTGATGGTGAAGGGGAGAGGCTTGAGGTAGCCACAGACGCTGATAGAGAAGGAGAAAGAGCAGGCGCTGTGTCTCCTGCTCTGCAATAGACTACTGAATTGGCTCCTTCCTCCAGCCCCATTCTGTAAGGTTCTAAACTTAGGCAGGAGGAACCAGGTGCACAAATATATGATAGGGGACACCTGGCTTACTAGCAGTACATGTGAAAAGAATCTATGGGTCTTGGTAGACCACAAGCTGAACATGAGTCAACAGTGTGATGCAGCTGCAAAAAAACCTAATGCTATTCTAGGCTGCATCAACAGTAGTGTCCAGATCTGAGGGAGAAATAATACCACTCTATTCTGCCTTAGTCAGACCACACTTGGAATACCGTGGTATCTTGGTTCTCAAACTTAATCCGTTATGGAAGTCCATTCCAAAACCAAAGCGTTCCAAAACCAAGGCACACTTTCTCATAGAAAGTAATGCAAAATGGATAAATTCGTTCCAGACTTTAAGAAACAACCCCTAAAACAGCAATTTAACCATTTACCTCTACTGTTAATGGTTCTCTTGACTTTGCAGCTTTTATCCATTTCCGCAGTCGCACAATCAATCAATCAATCAATAGCTGAACTGGGTTCCACAGAGTGACAAAATAAAACAAAAAGCACAAAAACACAAAATGAATAGCAAAAACAGACAGATCTCAGTGTAGCACTCAGAACGGAAGTGTAGACCTCAAAACGTAAGTTTGGCACTCAGAACGGAAGCGTTGCACTCGAAATGGAAGTGTGGCACTCAAATCAGAAGCATAACACTCAAAACTGAGCACTTTCGCCTTCTGAAAAAAGTTCGCAAACCAGAGCACTTACTTCCGAGTTTGCAGCGTTCGGGTTCCAAGTTCCAAATTTTTCAAGAACTAAGCTGCTCCACTGTACTGTGTCCAATTCTGGGCACCACAATTTAACTACATTTACTACATGTTAAGGAGTGACTAATATCCCTTAAATTTGTTGCAGCAATCAGGGCACTTAAAAGGAAAGACTAATGGACAATAATGTGTGAAGTAGGGATTCTAATCCACGTTATTGTCTTGGGCACAGAATCAGTGAGCATTACTTGTTTAGGCTTACTTAACAGAGGGTAAAATCTTGCAAAACCACCTGTGTGATATTGGTCTGTCAATTCCATTCTCCATGTCGAATTTCAAAAGCACCCAGCACAGTTCCTAACATTGTGGTTGCTGCCTTAATCAGACCTCAAGAAAGTAGTACCTTTGATTTGATTGATTTCAGCGACTTATATCCCACAGTTCTAACAAACTACTCAATGAGGCTAAGAATAACATTTAAGGAACACACCAAAGCTCGTGAAAGATGTTCAAAACTGTATACAGTGGTGCCTCGGGATGTGAACGGGATCCATTCCGGAGCCCCGTTCGCATCCTGAACAAATGTAAGACACGTCTGCACGTGCCATGTTTTGCCACTTCCGCGCATGCCGTCATTTTGACCGTCTGCACATGTGAGAGTGGAGAAACCTGGAAGTAACGCGCTCTGTTACTTCCGGGTCACTGTGGAGCGCAACCCAAAAATACCTATCATGAAGTGTATTTATCCCGAGGTATGACTTTATTTTACTTTCCCACTCTTGATGGTCCCTTATGACTTTTGAGCTTATGTATCTTTTAGGAGTGATTCCTGTATGTCAAGGATCAGGTCTGGGGCTATTTTACCAAAATGGTTTGTGTTTTGATTCTTCCAATGGAATGGCATGTGGGTATCTGTATAAAAATGGAGGATCCAAGGTGTGACTTGTGACTAGGAGCAGCTGCCGAAATCATGTAGCATCCATCAGTCCTGAAAGACCTACATTTGCTCCCAGTACGTTTCCAAGCACAATTCAAAGTGTTGGTGCTGACTTTGAAAGCCCAGACACCAAGATCCAGCACCGAGGGTCTTCTGGCGGTTCCCACCCTGCGAGAAGTGAAGCTACAGGGAACCAGGCCTTCTTGGTAGTGGTGTCCACCCTGTAGCATGCCCTCCCTTCAGATGTTAAGGAGATAAGTAATTATATAACATTCAGGAAACACCTGAAGGCAGCTCTGTATAGGGAGGTTTTTTAAGGTTTAATGTTTTACTATGTTTTTATATATTCTGGAAGCCACGCAGAGTAGCTGGGGCAACCAAGTCAGATGGGCGGGTTTACAAATGTGTTGTTGTTATGATGTTCACTGGCATCCAAAACCAAGTTTCCATTTTTTCTAATCTTAACCTCTCTATTCATCCATTTACCACTGCTATATATGCTACCACCTCTAGAATGTCAAATCTGTACACCTTGAAGTTATATTTAGGCAATTTCACAAAGTATTTTTGTTCAAGCAAGCAAACCCAATAATTCTTAAACACATGTTCAACATGAACGAACAGTGTGTCAAATTGGCAATTATGGATATGTCTGGCAGTAGTTCCCATTGTCATGCCAATATATTATCCATCTGTCTGGACAATAAATTTGACCCAGCATTTGAGTTCTGACTTTGCCAATTCCACAGCAGACCAGTGCTTAGATCCCACTCTTCTCCCTACCTCCCTACACCCTGTCAAATCCGGGGTTAGACTGAGTATTGACATAGGGCTTTGATGGAAGGTATATTTATTGAGTTGCATCCAATGCTATCCAACTCAGAGTATTCTCTTTGAAATTAATGGATCTGAGTTAGTTATATCTGTTAATGACAAGAGGTCTACACCGAGTCAGAAGAGTACTGGATACCATTCATGAAGTGTGCAGCTTGGTTTTCTTACTTCAATCACCTGGCACTGTTGAAGTCCCAGCGGAGCGTGCTTGTCCTATGCTTGTGGAATAGTGAAGTTTGGACTGCTTAGCTGGGATCCAGCAAGAGAGTTGTTTTGGTTCTGTCCTGCACCATGTCAGAACAGGTGGCCATTTTATTCCCTATTCTGTGGTTTTCTACTCAAAAGATTCCTAGACACATAAGTGACTTCACTTAAAGTGGATTGGTTATAAATTATTTCAATAGTCCTTTCACATATGCAGTAGCTAGTGAGGAGTAAGTGTTGTTCTTTAGTTGTTTAGTCGTCTCCGACTCTTCGTGACCCCATGGACCAGAGCACGCCAGGCACTCCTGTCTTCCACTGCCTCCAGCAGTAATAGCACAATACAATTTTGGAGAGTGGCAATTCCAACCTATTAACAAGTTCAAATAGAAAGCTAAGAGATGGTAGCTCTTCATTAATTTGATCCAAATACAGACAGCCTGGATAGCCTGTAGTGTCCCTACCTCAAGCATCTATAAAATGGCAAGGTGCAAAGTTACTTTTACAAAATGCCTTACCAGGTTTGGCTACTGCATATTCCCTGCCCCGGTGGGGGTACCATTCCACCAGTAATGGGAGAGCGGCTCTGTGGTGACTCACTAAAGCCATGACGGCCCCTCTCCTTTGGCCACTCTCACGGGGCAGCCATAGAGATAGGAAAAGGGTAGGCTCAGAAGAAGGCCTTTCTCTAGGGATCTCACATGGCTTTTCCATGCAGGTGGGTAAGCCAAGCTGCCTTCTTGCCTCTTGTGTCTGTGTGACCCCAAAAGGTGGTGGCAGCAGCAGCAGCCCAAGCCTGGCTTTACCTCACCCAGCCTCCCCAGCTACCTCCACTTGGGACTAAGCCAATGAGGTCCTGGACTCTGGCCCTCCCTGCCTCTGGAGCCCCCTGTGCCGACCTGCAGCTCACTTCAGAATTACCCCTGTTACTATTATGCAGGGAATGCTCTGGGACCAATGTTGGGGTCAAAAAAAAGGGGGATGTGACTATTACATGGTGTCAAACAGTATGCGGTGATATACAGTAGGTAGAAATTGATAAATAAAAGAATGCACCTTGTTCCTGCATCTTCTGTTAGTTCGCTTAAAGAAGGTAATTTCCAAGGGGGGACTGAGTATATTTTATGAAAAGGGGGTGGCAGGCCAAAAAAGTTTGGGAACCTCTGTTCTAAGAATTTGCTTTGAATGTGATTATTAAGAAAGCAATGCAGCAGTTTACCTTTTGGTTTAACCATAAGGCAGGCACATTGACTTCCAAAAGTTATCCACTACAGCAAGCATGACCAATGGCCAGTGATGACAGGAGATGTAGTCCAACATCTAAAGGATAAGAATGCCAGGAATGGGGGGTAGCTAGATTAGCTATGCCTGCCATAAAAGGTAAGAACATAATCTTTGGTGATCACTCACAGCCAAATAAGATTGTCTTCCATGAACATGGTCTTAACAGTGATTCCGTAAGTGACTGTGGAGGCCAATTCTGGATCCCCACGTACTTCCACAGTAGGGACATAGGTTTCCGGGTGGGAGTTGATCATGGTGAGGATTTCCAAAATGTGCCTTCCTCTTAGTTCATTTCTCCCTTTCATCCTGAGTTCGTCCATGACACCTTTGGTAAAGACTGTTCTCCAACTGGAGCACTCACAGGCAGGCCAGTGTTTCCCAGTTATCAGTGCTTATACTACCTTTTTAACGATTTGTCTTGAGAGCATCTTTAAAACTCTTTTGATGTTCACCAGTATTTCAATTTCCATTCTTAAGTTGGAAATAGAGTAGTTGCTTTGGAAGACGATAATCAGGCATCTGAACAACATGACCAGTCCAACAAAGTTGATGTTGAAGAATCATTGCTTCGGCACTGGTGAACTTTGCTTCTTTCAGAACATAATGCACAGGTTGACTTGCTGATTGCATCTCTACCACCACTAGCTAAAGTGGCCTCACTGCTGCCAGACATCAGGGGCAGCGTGTCCTGTTTTTGCCACTTGAGACAAAATGGGAAGTGCCACCTCGTGGTCAGGCTGCCTGCCCTGCCAGTGGAAAAGCACCAATTCAGCACCAATTTCCAGCAAATCTCACCCAAATCTTGCAAGATCTCTCATACTCCATGAGATCTCACCAGAAATCAGCACCGATGCCAGTGCCACTTCAGTGCCAGTGGTACAGACAGCATGGTGGGTGAGGCGCCCATGAGGGAGCAATCTTGGGGCCTTCAGCCACCCGAGGCAACTACTTCACCCCACAAAATTCCCCTCCCTTTGTGAAAGAGAATAACAGAGGATAACAGCTTCCTATTGGCTTTTAATTTTTGCTAAATTAGCCAGCTGTTGCAGGGATTCTTTATTTTTTGGGGTGCCACAAACAATGACGAGGGATTCTTCTAAGCAAACAAGTGTTTAAACACACACAAACACAGTCTTCCTACTTTCTAGGTAAATACACAACCACAAATTCACAAACGGTGCAGTTCTGAGAGTAAAGAGCTTTTTCATATGTTGATTATTTTGCACAAGGGAGGGGAAATGGCCAACATTTGTCACCTTCCATGGCCTGTAAATGCAATAAGCACACACACACAGACCCCACTCAATGCTTTGAAACTGAAGTGACTGTACTAGGGGTGGTACCTTTGCTTGCTTTTAGTGACGCAGAGATAGTTACTTCCTGCCCGCCCCTGGTGGGAGAGAGCTGAAGGAGCTAAGTAAATACGTTCCCCATTCACAAGAGGCTGGTCAGAATGTTTACAGCTATCAAACATACAATGAACTCCCTCTGGATTACTTCCCCCCAGCATTCAAACTAAAAGCAGCAGCATTCTGTGTTCCGCTGAAGTTTCTCATTAAAGAGAACAGAAAAGGCTCCTTCTCAGAAGGTTTTCCTTTCTGTGTGAATGAATCAGCCGCGCTCCCTCAGGACAAGCGTGGGAGTAAGCAAGGAGGCGGCTGACATGATCCACTGTGGCAAGCAGGACTTGCAGAGAAGTAGAAGTTCACAGGGCTCAGGAAGGAAGAAAAGGAGGTGGGCGACGAGGACAGGCAGGCTATGCCAATCACTTTCCGCCAGGCAGATAAAACAAATTATATAGCTACATCATCAGGAAAGCTACGCGTTAAAAATCTGGGTCAGGGAAGGAGAACACACACAGAAACACAGAGAGAGAGAGAGAGAGCAGCAGAGGAGAGATGCCGAGTCTTCTATTAAGTCTGAAGAGCTAAGCCAGGTGGAAGAAGCCAGACACAGCATCTTGAAGCACGAAACAATAATGGGTTTCTTCCGCTTGACCCACTGAAGCCAATGCTCGAATTACAGGTCCCCTTACTTACTGTGATGCCCTCCTAGCTGCTGCTTTTTTATAATAATTTTTGTTAAAGATTTCTTAAGTTTACAAAAATACACGCACTGTCTCTTTTTCAAGTTGTTTTTTCTACAGATCAGTTTCATTTTCGAAGGCTATTCGGCATGGGCTAAATGATTTGGCTAAAATTGGGAAGAGTCAGAGGTTGAGATTTATGGGTTTATTTATGTCGAGGGTATATATAAAGGCAATACTAAATTTAGGAAATGCGTAATTAAAGATTAAATACGGATGATTGGCAGAGAAGCTGAAGGAAGTCCAAATAGAGAAAATTTGTGATAAATTTTGATATGGTGTTATATGTATAATTGTATTGAAAATCAATAAAAATTAATATAAAAAAAGAGATTTATGGGTTTATTTATGGGGGACCCTACTTTCCTTGCCCCGGCAACAAATCAAGCATTGACTGAAGTGAAGGCAAGCTGGCATTGTTCCATCATTTTACCCGTCCCCACAGAAACTGATTAAAGAAAGGAAATAAAGCTTTCTTCTTGAGCAGCCTGCTCCCTATCTGAATCAGATTTCAAAAACCAGGCTGAGCACACTAACAAATGTAATCCAGTCAACATCAAGGACCTCCTTCCTGAAGGTAGCTAATTCTCTCAAAGGTTGCCGTATGAAAACTTCAAATAAACAAAGATGCCGAGGAAGTTTTCCTTTAACTTTTCTGTCATGTGGTCATAAAAAGGCTCCCTTTGGGGTCAAAAGTACTTATATCAAGTTCAATCTTACTATTATTACTTTTTTATCTGAGAATTCAAAAGGAATCCTCCTATCCATTTCTAGAAACCAGATTCCTACACATGTAGCTGTCCTTGGAATATTAAGTGCATCAGCTTATTTTCAGCTTCCAGAGCCGTTCTTAAGCAAGGTAGATGTCCATGGTAGACAAAGAGTGGGATTTAACATCACATTCTTCCAGTTGTTCCATCTGCAAAAGCATTTCAGCTTGCCCTTGGTCACCCTGGTTCATGACATTTGCCAGGAAAATGGCAATGAGAGTGCAGCCTTCTTGGTTCTCCTCGACTTCTCAGCAGCTTTTGATACTGTTGACCAGTCTTCACTTACCCCACTGTCCTGCTCACAGTTGTGAAGAACATTCTTACACCATGGGTGTTCTGTGTCACCATCAAGAAAAAGAGGCAGGAATAGGCCAATATATATGTGGACTGTCCCTGGATCAAGTGACCTTTCTTCTTTAAATTCTCAAAGCTCTTAAGCTAGCTCAAGGTTGGCATCTGAACTAGCCAGGTGTTTAACTGAGAATCAATCACAGTCAGTCCTTCATTTGAAAAGTAAGACTTTAGAGCCATCTTGCCCAAAAATGGCATGTAGACATTTTTGCAACTGCAACCTGGGTTTAAGGAACCATTTTGCGCTTAGCATGTGTAGCTGCGTTTCTAACACTGATTTGGAGTGGAAGTGTTATTAGTGGTGATGACACCCACTTCTGTCCCTCCAATTCATCTGACTCAGGAGTGGCAGTTCAGGTGCTTGTCTGTTGCCTAGAAGTGGCAATGAGCTGTATGGGGACCAATAAATTAAAACTGAATCCAGATAAGACAGAGGTACTATGTGTTGCAAGTTCTCAAGTTCAGGAAACATGGGGACTGCCAGTTCTGGATGGGTTTGCACTCCCCTGGAAGGAACAGATGCATAGCTTGTGGGTACTCCTTGATCCATCTAGGTCTCCTGAGATCCAGGTGGTTAAGAGTGCCCATTTCCAGTTATGGCTGGTTCTTCAACTATGACTCTTCCTGGATAGGATATTGTGGTCACAATAATTCATGCTCTGGTAATTTCACTTCGGACTATTGCAATCAGGTCTATGTGGGGGCTGCCCTTGAAAACAGTTTGAAGCTGCTACTAGTGCAGAGTGCAACAGCAAGGCTGCTGCTGATGATCATCTCTGACCAGACACATAATTACTCTGGTTGAAAGATTTGTACTGGTTGCCAATTCACTGCCAAACTGAATTTGAGGCGTTAATAATGATACATAAAGCCCTATATAACTTGGGCCCAAAACATCTGAAGGAGTACCTCCTCCTATATCAACTTTGCCTGGGAGTTATGATCAGCAAGGGAGGGCCTGCTTGTAGTGCTACCACTACAGCGCATGAAAGGGCATTTTTTCAAGTGACCTCCCCTATTACTGTACACTTCCAACAACTGGTCAGGACACATTTCTTTACACTGCAGTTCTGTGTTTTGATATTCTGATGTTGGCAGGGTGTGTGTGTGTGTTAATGGTTTTTATTATTCTAATGTATAGTGCATACCGTATTTTTCGCTCTATAAGACGCACCAGACCACAAGACGCACCTAGTTTTTGGAGGAGGAAAACAAGAACAAAATATTCTGACTCTCAGAAGCCAGAACAGCAAGAGGGATCACGATGCAGTGAAAGCAGCAATCCCTCTTGCTGTTCTGGCTTCTGGGATAGCTGAGCAGCCTGAATTTGCTCCATAAGACGCACACACATTTCCCCTTACTTTTTAGGAGGGAAAAAGTGAATCTTATAGAGCAAAAAATATGGTATATTTTTAACTGTGGTGTTTAGGTAACACACCTTGGGGCATTTGGAAACAAGCAGGATGTAAGCACAAATAATAAATGAAACAAGTTTGGTTTTCCACAATATCCGAACTGAGGATTGTGGCTTCATCTTGGCAGTTTGTTCAGAGCAAAGCAGACACAGGTACTGGTTTGCACGTAATGCTAAGCCAGCGCACTTCCCAGCTTTGGAAAGGGGGGGGGGGGGCTGACACAAACTTAAGAGTTAGCATGCATACTCAGTAAGCCATGGTTTGGCTTATCACAGCATGTGTACTGGGCCTCTACTCAGACCTCAACAGTGTCTGTTCAGACAAACCAGAGGCGGCAGAAAACACAGCTTTTGTCTCAGTTCTTTCCAAAACAAAAATTCACAGTAGTAGGAGCAAATGCTAGTACCTCAGTTCTACAACTCTGCACAAGGTTTTGGCATTAACGTCACATCTCACTAAATTAGACCATTCTGCAAGGTTAAATGACGATGTTCTTGTTCTCTATTTGCACACTGGCCTCTGGGTCAACCAATCTGAATCATGCCTCCATGGCAACAGGCTCCATCGCTACGAGCAACAAGACAAGTTTATTACAGTGGTACCTTGGTTTATAAACTTAATCCGTTCCGGAAGTCCGTTCTTAAACCAAAGCCGTTCTTAGCGCTTTCCCTAATGAGGCCTCCCACCACCGGTGCCTTTCCACCGTGGTGGAAAATTTTGCTAACCGGAACACTACTTCTGGTTTTGCGGAGTTCGTATACCGAACTGTTCTTAAACCGAGGTACTACTGTAGCAGTATTATTATTATTATTATTATTATTATTATTATTATTATTATTTATTTGAAGGCTTCTTTTTTAAAAACCTGCTGCATATGTCTACAACACAATTCCAAAACAAGCAGGGTGCTTCACTTGTCAGAAAACAACAGATTTTTAGCATCCCAATGCAAAGCAATATCATGCTATCTACTAACCCAATGTAGGGAAGCCTGTACAGATCATGGTGGGAGCAAAGAAGAGAGGAAACCAATTCTCAGAACAAACATAGCTGACCCAAAAGAAAATAATGCGTGCTTGACCCATTTTGTCCTAATGGTGAAGGACATTTCATTGCATTAGAAGTCAAGTGTTTTGGGCCCACAATGCAATTTTCCAGGGACCTACATTAAGTAACTAAATGCCACTGATTGGAACAACCTGCTCATCTTTCCTCTCACCCCAACCACAAGTGCTCTGTCGCGGGTGCTGAGGAATGCCACAGGTGTTTAAACTGGCAGGCATGAGCCATTACAGCACACTGCTCACAGCTCTGTCTTCAGTCCTCAGGTGCCAGTAGTGTTGTTGTTGTTTTAATAATAAAAAGAAAAAAGAAAAACACACCTACAAACAAACAAACAAACCCTATGTGTAATAGCTGCTATTGGTGATTTCCTTTTCTGGAGTTCTCTTGCACGTGCCGAAACTCAAGCTTGTTGGGGCAACAAAAAAAATATTTACTGGCTATTACCACCATAAAATAAATTACAAAGACAAACAAGTCAATATAAACCAAAATATACAGTATAAACAAATATGGATAATATTTAATAACAAAAATATACAGTGTACAAACATTCCAAGATCACAATGCAGCAACAAACATTGAGTTCCAAACAGCAATTAAATTGCATACAATTCACGTTCTATAAACGGAGAGCTCACGCAACTCCCAGGGAACGTTACATTATGGGACAGCTCTTAAACATAATAAATCCTATCAATGGCTGAAAGGAAAGTCCACAGTATATAAGTATATAATATGTATGAATATGGGGGTTGGGAATGTGGCTTGACGCATTTCAGGAACTTTTCATCACATTGAGAGCCAATCTACCGTATTTTTTGCTCTATAGGACTCACTTTTTCCCTCTTAAAAAGTAAGGGGAAATGTGTGTGCGTCTTATGGAGAGAATGCAGGCTGCGCAGCTATCCATCCCAGAAGCCAGAACAGCAAGAGGGATTGCTGCTTTCACTGCGCAGCGATCCCTCTTGCTGTTCTGGCTTCTGAGATTCAGAATATTTTTTTCTTGTTTTCCTCCTCCAAAAACTAGGTACGTCTTGTGGTCTGGTGTGTCTTATAGAGCGAAAAATACGGTACATTTCAAAAATCCACTTAGAAGGTGGGAGACCTGCAGCTTTCAAATGATGACCAAGCATCACTCTCCTCAGAATTACACAAAACATATTCTGTGATTTTAAAGTGTTTTAAAACCTCAGAGCCTACAATGGAAAGCTTCCTTATGGGGCAATCTTCACTGTGCTAATATGTATTGCTTTCAGTGGTTCAAGCATCTTACTGAGCTTTGAGAACCACTGGGCTCAGCTTCCTCAAGAAACCAACACTCCAGCGGGCAGTGACTCCAATCAGCCAGAGGCAAACAAGTACTGGGGCTTTCAAGGCTTGAGAAAATTATTCAGACACTGAGAAATCATTACTTGAATTGTATTTCAAGTATTTGTAACCTGAATTCCATTTCATCAGTTCCTGTCTTTTGGCAGTTTGGATGCTAATTTTATCACAATCAAGGCTAGCTAATATTTGTAGACCCATGCAAGTGGGGGTATTTCAAAATAAACTTAAGAGACATGCAGGGTAGCTGATTCCCCCCCCCCCACACACACACCCTTTTTAGGGAAGTCTGTCTCACACTTTTAAATAAACTTATTTTCTGAGATGAGCCCTTTCTATTCTTTTCCTGCTCCCTACTCCATGTTCTTCCTAACAAATGAATTCTATAAAATGCTAGGGGTTCATTCTGCACTAGAAAAACTGCAGGATCCCCTCAGGGCACATGAAATTGAATCCAAAACAAAGACTGAGTAAAGGAACAAGAATCCATTCATTCTCATCCCTACAAGAATATTACCTCTGCTCCATTCTCGTTAAGTGGAGCATGGCTTCCTTTTATCTAGATAATGCTGGAATATCTTGTATCCATCTTTGTGCCGAGTACATAACTGAGGAAGAAGAGGTTTTCTCAGACATTACAGTGGCTAGACGGTCACTTCACACTCTGTTCTCAGAGCAGCTGTTAGAATGCTAATAGCCTGGATAGCTTGAGAGAGAGAAAGCAGCCCAGAGGTCTTCTGACATACAGGTGCAATCAGCACCTCTAATTAGTACAGCAGCCAGTGACAAAACAAATCCACCAAAGGGATTAAAATTATTGCCACCAAGGATTTCACTTGGCTGGCTGGATTTTCATGACATAACTCAGTGTGAACAATCGTGCCAAGTGAGCAGAGTTTGCATGCTCAAAAAATCAAGACAGATGTCACCTTGTTGCTCATAATATCCCCACATCATTGGAACTGCTTGCCTAAATCTCTCTCTTGTGACACAGCATCACCAATGGTATCAGAAAGGCAGAGCGTAAGTAGAGAAAAAGGACAGAAAGGAAAGTTGCTGACTAGAGACGCAGCTAGATTGGTAAAGAAAAAGTGTTTTATATGTGTTTTATATGCAATATAACACTGTGACACCAGATGGCGCTGTGGAGTTCTACTTTTGCCAACATGATTTCTCATTACAGTGGTACCTCTGGATATGAACGGGATCCGTTCTGGATCCCTGTTCACATCCTGAAGCAAACGCAACCAGCGTGTGCGGGTTGCGATTCGCCGCTTCCGTGCATGTGTGTGACGTCACTCTGACCGTCTGCGCATGCACGAGCGGCCGCGGAGCGCAACCCGAAAGTGATCAACCTGAAGCATATTTAACCCGAGGTATGACTGTATAAAGGTTACAATGCATTTTTCTGAAGCACTTCTTTGATGTGATCCAGCCTATGTACACGCAGGCAACTATTGGTTAACAACCAGCCAACAATCTCATGCTGACAACCGATAGTGGTGAATCTGCAATAATGTCCAGGGATTTAAGCACCTACATAAACATAGTGAGAGACATACGAAGATGTTCATTCACCACACAATTATATACATGTAGCATGGATGCAGTTTAATACGACAAAGCAAGAGCTGTATATTGGAAGAAGTTTCCAATGGCCAGTAGAGAGGGCTATGGGTGAACTCCTGCAGGGGGGAATTCAAGTCCAGCTTTATGCTGTTAAATCCACTGAGTCAAGCTGCCAGCCCACCCACTCCAGTGGTATAGCTGCAGAAGTTGGCCTAGCCTAGCATCTCAAGGTGTTACCTCATGTTTCTATTGTTGCCATGACATCTTCACCTCTGGTTGTCATGGCAACAGGTCCCCAGCAAGTGGCCTTCAGAGCTGCCTCTGAACATGGAAGCTCCAGATGGCCATCACCTTGAATTTGTCTGGTCTCCTCTTGAAGCCACCTAAGCCAGTGGCCCCCACCGGATCTTGTGGCAGTGAGTTTCTTTTTTTTTTTTTTTTTTAAATAATTTTTATTAACAGGCCAATCACATCACATTGTTCAAATCACATTAGTTCCAGATTATACAGCCAAATTTTAAATTTTTGGGGGGGTACCCATATATCAAGCTCCGCACGAGTCCAAAATTCCAGATGACTCCAGACATCACTTATTTGCTGCTTTTGTTCGACAGTTCCATCCAGTTCGATTCGGATAGACCTTTATTACCTTCTTTCTCTTCATGTTGTTATCATTTATTCCTTTCTTTGCGATCTCTGATAATTTTCACAAACAGATTGAAAATTTGGCGTCTCTGTGTGGGTTTTATGCTCTTCCAAACTCATATTATTCAGGAACAACCTCTGTTAAATACTTCCATAAACAAAGTTAATCTTCGGTCTGTCCATTATTTTTCCTCAGGCTGGCCCAATAAATCAAGTAAATTAGGGGGCTCTGTCAGGTCAAACTTGCATTCTAACATTCCTTCTCTTTCGCGCAATCCTGATTCTCCTCCCCCTGATCTTCTTCTCCGACCAGCCTGTCTTGGCGAGACGCCATCTTTTTTTTAACTGCGTCATAGAAATTTTCCTCCTTCTCACCATTCAATCTTCTCTTATTGTATTATATTTCCTCCCACACAGTTCTTAAAGTTCTGTTTATGATTTTTAAAACGCGACGATCTTATTTCTTTCTGGGGTGGAGGGTTATTATTATCACATCATGCAAGGAAAAAAGAAAGAGTTTTTTCCTCCACCCCCCCCCCTTCGTTCCAGCCATACATTCTCATAGTGGTAGTTCATCAAAAGATTTACTTATCCATCCGTCACTCCCGGTCACAGAGATCCATTAATCAGCAGTCTTATCGTCGAGCTTCACTTGATATATGTGCTTCAGCCTTCCTTCCAATCCTATTATTTCCAATTATAATTCCAAGCTGAAGCAACCAGCACGCGCTGATTGGAATCGGCTTCGGGAAGATCTGACTCCACCGAGGGCTTGTGCCAAGTGTTCGGCACCCCCATCTCTCGGATCAGGGGGTGCATTATGAACACCGCTGGCAAGGCAGTCCCCCCCATCCCCTTGGGGGGGCCGGGAAGGCTGCCTACTTCCCATAGCAGCCCCTTAATACCTCGTATGGGTCAGAGAGATGTTATTGTCAGCCATCTTCCAACGCGCCACCTAGTGGCCCCGTGGCAGTGAGTTTCATAGTATGCTTGAACTTGCTGCCCATCCATTTAACTGGATGATCCTCAATTTTAATAATATAAGGCAGGAGGGGAACACTCTCTCTCTCTCTCTCTCTCACACACACACACACACACACGTATAAATCCCAATTGTGTCCCTCATGATCTTAGGAACTTTTTTTCTGAACCCCAAAGCTCTGGATGCTGAAGGTGTTCTAATCCTTTGTTTGCACGGCATGGATGAGCTCCATTTCCCCCTCCGCTCTTCTTCACAGCATCAAAATTAGACTGCCTGAAGCAGCAGTTTCAGTCATCTCTGGGCTGGTCCTAAACCAAAAGATGCCCAGCTGAGTAGCATCTCTGATACACACACACCTTTCACAGCTTTTAACTTTTGAATAGTGTGTGTGTGTGCGCGCGCGCACGCGCGTGCATGTGTATTAAAAAACTGCAGTTGTAACTCATTTTGATATGTGATTTATCGCTACCACATAGGATTACACATTTATTTTAATTATTTTGTTTCATAAAATTGATACCCTGCTTGATTTTTTTAAAAAACAAACAAACATGGACCTCAAAACAGCTTACAAAAAGTTAAAACAAAAAAATTATCAATAAGAAAAATTAACAAAAATAATTTAAGACTTTCAAAAAGTTAAAATAACAATAGACTAAAAACAAAACAAAACTCATATCAACTTTTTAAATTTTAAATGAGTAGGTTCATTTAAACAAGAACGCTTTTAGCAGGCACCCAAAAAAGTGCAGTAAATGATTGTCATTAGGTGAGGTGTAATGATTATCATTAGGTGAGGTGCTGGACACTAAAAGATCAAGTTCTTACATTTGCATGCATAGCTCTGGTTACAACTGCTCATGCACACTGTTTCTCTGAAGGGTGCCAATGAGCGGCAGCACCCATGGCATATGAGCAACCATAGGAGTGCATTAGTGTTCTAACAACCCCCTCCCCCCCCCAAAAAAAAACAACCTAACACTATGCTTATGATAATATTTTATTCTCTTGTTAATTGTGCTGTTTTAAATGTACATTTTATATTTGATTTCTTTCAGTAATGTTTTGCTTTGAAATCTTTAAGATAATATTTATTTTCCTGTTAATTATGTTGCTTTGAATGTATACTTTAAATTTGACTTTCTTCAGTAATGTTTTATTCTGGATTGTTTTATTTGAAGTTTAATGTGCTGTAAACCACATTAAGATTTTTTCCCTTAAAAATATAAAGTGGTATAGAAATGAATAATAACAACAATAATTAACAGCCTGGTCTATGTG
The DNA here is from genome assembly GCF_965153285.1 of Podarcis tiliguerta. Lineage (NCBI taxonomy): Eukaryota > Metazoa > Chordata > Lepidosauria > Squamata > Lacertidae > Podarcis > Podarcis tiliguerta. Next base: position 117,401,773 of record NC_139535.1, on the reverse strand, counting down.
TGTAGCATTAGGAGATGGGGGGGGGGGGGAATGCTCCCAGTGTTTTTTAAAAATACAGGTTTAGAGCCAACACATCAGAGATAAAGATTCTAATCTAGCTTGCTCCTTAATTAAAATGGGTTTTAGTTCTGTTTTACAGAAAGACATATCTTTCAAAAATGTGATTTCGTACCTGTAGTACCAAGTGGTGCAGTCCGCTCTCCTATCTCTTTCAGTTGCATATGGAGATCAGGCCAGTCTGCACTATTCTATTCATTCTTACATTGACATCCTGCCTTTCCTGCAATAAGCTCAATGTGGCATATGCATGGCGCTCTCTGCCCCCATTTTATCCTCAGAAACACCTGTGAGGGAAGTTAGGCTGAGAGAAAGTGATCGGACCCACATCACCCTGTGAGCTTCATGACAGAGCAGGGATCAGAATCCAGGTCTCCCAGGCCCTATTCCCTCACACTAACCACTACATCAAACTGCTGCTCATACAGTATATCCATTTCGTTCCTTAGAAGAGGATGGCAACAGTCAAGTTTTATACTACTTTATTGCACACAGCTTTTTTGGCAGAGGGGCTTCACACTTATTGAGAAAAGCAAGGAGGAAGAGGAGAATGAGTGCCACATCAATATGGTATTAGCAGCTATCTCATCAAGGTTTAATAAAGAAAGGCTAAAACAGAAAAAATGCAAGGGCTGAATGTTGCCATGGAATTCAGTGTAAGACTTAGCCCGAGAAAACTGTTTTTAGACATTACACAATATTTGGAAGACCCACTGACAGAAGCACTCATGAGCCACTGCTGCACAACCTTATCCAACTCAGCACTAGGCCCAAGCACCTGTCTCAAGCAATCTTACTGGACTGCAACTCCTGTTATTCTAGTGAAAATACCTGTAACGGAAATTACATTGTCCGTAGTCCTTTGGAGGAAAACAAGGAAACTTCCACTGTCAGAGGGAATTGCTTGTGAAATACAAACGTGGATGCCCATGTTTATTTTAACTACCAGGATGAGATGTGGCATTCACAGACATTTGGGGATGATGCCACAGTAGATTGGCGGGGGGGAGCGTCCTCAAAAGTTTATCATCAGGAAGGCTGCTTCAGATAGTATGTCACATCCTCGGTGGTCATTAGACGGCAATTTGTCAATGTCACATTTGAAGGGTTAGCTGCTTTCGTTCTAGACACATACAGTCAGGATGCCAGCCAAGTCACTGCCCATATGGCTACACTGAAAACATTATATAACTTATGGATTTCTTTAGGTCAATATGTTGTGAGGGGCTACACGCAGGAATCATTTTAGGTGTAGTTTTAAGAAGTAGCTATGAACACCTTCCACCAGTTATCAGGCACCACTGCTAGAAAAATCAATATGAAAATAAACAGGATACTAAGGCTGGATCTAGACACAACAAAGAAGCGATTCAGTTAAATGTGTTGTAAACTTCATACAGGGAAATCCTGTAGACAAAAGACGGGACTCCACAGTGCCATCTGGTGTCACAGTGAAATAACACATATAAAGCGCTTTATCTTTACGAATGTCACTGAGTCCCACTACTACATGTATGTATGTATGTATGTATGTATGTACTGACTGTGTATGTATACCACCATTCAAAGATCTCCGGCCTGTTCACAACAGAAAAATACAAAATGAATATACAAAATACATAATAAAATCATGTTGATCATGCTCCACTTGTGCATTTATTTGAGTCATCTAGCTGGCCATTATTTTTAAAAAGGTGGAGGAAGTGCCAGGATAGACATATCTTTGGTTGATCCAGCATGGCAATTCTTATCTCCCAATAGGAAACTGACAAAACTGTAGTCATTCAGATGTGATGTCTGACAAGGCAAATCTTAAGATCTAATTGTAATTAAGACATATCAGCTGGCACAGCTCTAATATCTTTTCCAAGGACAGAATTGCAAATCCACAGGAAAAAGAGGAGTGCATGGCCACATATTCTGCATTATTTTTTAAAGGGTCTTGCTACTATTCATGTTCTGAAATAAGTCAGGAATACAGAATGACATGGAAGAATTTAGCGACTTATTCTGCAGCCTGCTTTACTGCATCTTGTTTCTCTCCCCTTCTCCCTGCAAACCCATCTGGAGGTTAAAAAAAGAGGGGAACAATCAGGATACCTTTTTTCTATGCATTCTCCATTTATTCTCAAGGTTTGATGAACGGTTATACAAGGGCTCACTGTTTTTCCCTCCCCCCTTTTCATACTCCTCCCATTTAAGGGATGCACCAAAAGAAAGCAAGGGCTTTCCCTTTTGATGACGCAAAAGCCTGGAGAGAATCCTTTTCTGTCTAGCCATTAGGAACAGGCAGGCATCCACATTAAAAATCGTGCAGCAAGGTTGGAGATTTTGCTATGAGCATGAATTCTGCAAGCTTCACAGCCGCAGTCAAAGTCATTAAGAAGAAATGAGCTGGTCTTGGGGCCAGATTATCTTTTTCGAAGCACATATTTACCAGTTTCACATCAGCTACTGTTTCTCTGTTGAAGGATGTTCACTGCACCCACATGCAGACAGGAACTGTCATCAGTGACGTCAAAATGGTCTCCTGGCAACAGTTAAGGGGGCTGTCCACCATGGGGATTTCCTGAATATCTAGCATGAAAATTATCCACCTCCTCTGTAATGTCAAGATGTGTGACACTGTGTTGGAATTCCTTTTAACCCTTTATTGTGGGGCACTGCTGCTCCTTGCCACAGTTCTATATGCCCAATGCCAGTATTCCTTCAGAAAACAGTGATTGGAGGGGGAGAGTGTTAGTTTCTGGGGGCTCTCAGCCACTTGCAAATACAGGGCCAGCTGCTTGTTTCTGGAATGGCAGGGGGGCAGGGGGTGGACATGCTCAACCATAAAAATAGATCTTAACTCTTTCCTATTCAAAGTCTGATGAAGTGTCTGTGCTACACAAAATAAAATATGAACGAAGGAAATCAGGTTGCACTGCATCTCTTTCAAAGGCAAATTACCTTAAATTTCACGAACAGATTAAGTCCAACTTTTCATTAACTTCTGCTGTCCACTGAACAAATGGGCAGTAAAATGACAATAAATGGAAAACCAAAAATGATTTTAAGGGAACCTAACTTTACCTTCACTGAACAGTAAATAAAGGTTCTAATGTTATATGGAGTATATGCTAATGATTAGGAAAACTGGTTGAAGGAGGTTCTGCTCATACCCACATCCTCTACTTTCTTTCCTATCTGACCATTAAAAAAAAAGAAGCCTACAAGTGAACATACTGCAAATGACAGCCGTTATTGCAGCTTACTTTGATGTCACGTATACCACATACAGCAATAAAGCAGACATTAAAGTCTTGCATTTGGAAGCTGACAAGCAAAAAGAAACCCCCTCTTAGCTGAGCTACCAGGAGTGGGGCTTGAAAAGGAGAGGCACAAAGGGGAGGCAACAGCAGTTCCATCGCCCGCCCACCCCCCCTCTTGCTGAACATTGGTTTCATAAGCAGAAGGACAAAAACAGAAGAGAACACCCACTTGCTGAAGCAATTACCATTGCACAAGCAACAAAATACCTATGGCAAAGCCACGTAACAGAGGCAGCTCTCATATTTTTGTCTGCTTCATCAATCTGAGCCCCTCAAAATAGCCCAGTTTGGATTCTGAAAGCTAGGGATGCATCTGCAGTGTTTATCATACATACATACATACATACATACGTACACACATACACATGCACATGCACATACACATTTATATATATATATATATATACACAAACACTTATTTCAGCCAAAGATAGTATGAAGATTTATCCAGGAATATGAAAGATGAAAGAGAAGAGGATAGACGGAGCACTAGATCAGGTTCAGGGGAATTCCTCCTGGAGAGCCCAGTCCAACACAAAACCCAGCTTGACCATCAAAGCAAACAAGAAAGAAAACCAATAGGCGTCAGTTTACTTCAATTGTGTTGAATGGAACATACATGGTCAAGTGGTTGCTCAAATATAACAGCCAACATCCTTTCCTCGGATCTAAACAAATCCTTAAAGGGGGGAAATGTGGAGGAATTTGTGAATGAGGATAGTGATGGGTGCTTGGCTTCCCATCATGAAAACAAAGCGTGAGTTAAAAAAAACAACGGAATCCCAGCACAAGTCCAGCAGGGAGACCTCCTTAATGACACAAAAGAGCTGCGTATGTTTATAGGGGATTCCCTTCTTCCCTCTAGGTGGATGCATAGCATATCACAAAAAACTGATGACACAGGAGCCACGGAGACCCTGCAAGCCTGGAGGAGGAGGAGGAAGCATGGGGAGAAGAGATGAAATCAGACTCCTGTACCATTCAGAAAAAAAAACCATTCTGAAAAACCTTATAAAGGCAGGTGCCCCTCTCACTGACGTACCAAAACAGTCAGACTGCTACACAATTAAATTACAAGGATAGTTAGTTCCACTGCAATCAACAAGACATTTATCTTGCTTTCTCTCTCCCCACCATACCAAAATCATCCGAGGCTTCAGTCTAAAAATAAACTCACCCCAGTGGAAGCTGCACACTGAGTAGGTCATCTATTTCCCCTTCTCAACAAGGACCTCATTGCCATGAACGGTTCCCAGAGGAATTTTGCCAGGAGACCTTGGTTCTTGGAATCCTCTGTTTCTTTTCGGCCCCCACCCCACCCCCGGCTTCAAATGCAATGTGAATGCTCCTCTCGACTGCTACAGCAAGCTAATTGCTCTGACAAGCTGCTCAGAAGGAACGAGACCCCAGCTGCTTGAAGAGATGGCATAGAGAGCTCTGCCAATGGCTACTTCCACACCCCCTCTCTCCCTCATTCAAAGACTTGAGTGTAACTGCCTCCTCAAGGCTGAGGAAAGGAAAGGCGTTTAAAGACACAGCATCCCCATTTCCACCAGCAAGCAGAACAATAAAGAGAGAATGCCCAAATTAAAATGAGAGCATGTTTTTTTTCTACTGAAGCTATGCTCAACTGGGAAAGAGAGAGCCTTAGCTGCAATGATCCAGCTTTAAAGGGATTCCCATCCAGATGAATCAGTTGTTTACATCCACCTGATATTCAAATTCAAACTCATTTACTAGTTGCAAATATTTTCTTCTGTTGTCCTGATCTCAAAGGGTAGGAGATAGTCTGGATCCAACTCATTATACCTGCTTCCTAAATCCTGTTCATTTAAGTAGGACGTAAGTCATGACTACCTCATCACATTAATAATATCAAAATCAACATAAGCAGAACTTCTAGATTCCACTCTGAATTTGTGTAGAGTATGGGTCAGCAAGATTTTTCAGCAGTGGGCCGGTCCACCGTCCCTCAGACCATGTGGTGGGCCGGACTATATTTTTTTTTTGGGGGGGGGGAATGAATGAATTCCTCTGCTCCACAAATAACCCAGAGATGCATTTTAAATAAAAGGACACATTCTACTCATGTAAAAACACCAGGCAGGCTCCACAAATAATCCAGAGATGCAGCCCAATATCTGTTTATAGACAAGCCATGTACACATGTAAGAACACTAAGCAAATAATTTACTTGAAGGTTAAGGCCTCAATCCTACATACTGTTATTTGGAAATATGTCTCAGTTAACAAAGAAGAACTTGTTTCTGCATACATATGAGTAAAATTGGGTTGCAATCAAGTTTCCAAAAGCAAGAAATTGTAGTTACTGAAATGGAAAGTGACTTGTTCAGGTAGTTTGGTCATCAGTATTAATAATTTTAGAACTGAGTGCACTGCAGGGCTCGGCTGCTTGGGTATAAAATACTACAAGATCATGCATATAATGGATGTTCCTGGTGAGATACAAGAGGGCATCACCTGGATTCTTGTGCCTATGCTTGCATGTTACTCCCTGTATTTGGTCACTATACAAATAGATTAACTATTGTGATATGAAGTATTTTTCCATACTGTTTTCGCTTTACAAAGAAAAGTAGCACAATGAGATCAGAAATTCAGCTTTAGGAAATTTTTAAAAATCATTAAGTTCATATTTATTTTTAAATCAGCTTAATTTTAAGTGAGATAATTGCATCTGAAACTTTTAAAAAATCATATTTTAATTTTAAAATCTGGTTTAAATTTTATTTCTCCCTGTCTTTTATCCATTCTAATTCATGGCCCATGTAGGGCAATGCCAAGGTGCAACAGGGCTGGCCCACTTGAACTCTGCTTGTACCCTTGAATATTCACTTGTCCCCAGTATTTTCAGGTAGAGAAAGAGGTTCCTCAGTAAACTAATGTGGGATTAGAAGAACAGGTCACCCACAGGTTTGAAAGTTTGAAGGCTCTGTAATATTTGCATACACAGGAGTACACATTTCCATAAAAAGATAGCCCTTCATCTCTCAGCTACTGGCATCTATTTCTGAATCACAGAGACACAAATCCAAGCAAGTCTATGATAAAAACTAAAATGGACAAAACAGGAACCAACAACATTTTGGTGCACACATGTTTTATATTAACTTATTATTCTGCTGTTAATTTGGTTTGAATTTTCTTAAGAAAAGCAAGCAATAACATAAAACACAGGGAAAGAGAGATAAAATACAATTTGCAGGATGTGAAAAATATACCCTGCACAGGAGATAAATGCCAAATTATATATCAATTTATTTCTTTAATAGTTCTGTTTGGAACAACCTGACAGTCTCCAGACTGCAGAAGAACAAAGAATTCAACATGTACTTTTCCTTAAATCTCATTATTTCAGAGGGGGAACTTGAGCAACATAACAGAAAAGCAAGCTTGATTTGCTCTACACTACAGCCTGACTCCCCCTTCATGGATCCCAGTAGTGATGTATGGAAGTGAGAGCTGGACCATAAATAAGGCCGAAGAATTGACGCTTTTGAATTATGGTGCTGGAGGAGACTCTTGAGAGTCCCATGGACTGCAAGAAGATCAAATGCATCCATTCTGAAGGAAATCAGCCCTGAGTGCTCACTGGAAGGACAGATCGTGAAGCTGAGGCTCCAATACTTTGGCCACCTCATGAGAAGAGAAGACTCACTGGAAAAGACCCTGATGTAGGGAAAGATGGAGGGCACAAGGAGAAGGGGACGACAGAGGACGAGATGGTTAGACAGCGTTCTCGAAGCTACAAACATGAATCTGACCAAACTGCGGGTGGCAGTGGTAGACAGGAGTGCCTGGCGTGCTCTGGTCCATGGGGTCACGAAGAGTCGGACACGACTGAACGACTAAACAACAACAACAGCCTGACTCAGTAGTTTTGAAAACACAGGGTTTACAGCCCTCCTGCCACCACCCAGACACTGTGGATGGAAAGCTCAGCAGTTCTCCAAATGGAAATGCTCAGTGGGAATGAGCAATGCTGCGGTGCCTAGACCTCTGCAGAAGCTTATTTAAGGCCGAGAACCAATAATAATAATAATAATAATAATAATAATAATTTTATTATTTATACCCCACCCATCTGGCTGGGTTTCCCCAGCCACTCTGGGTGGCTCCCAACAGAATATAAAAAACACGATAAAACATCCAACATTAAAAACTTCCCTAAACAGGGTTGCCTTCAGATGTCTTTTAAAAGTCAGATAGTTGTTTATTTCCTTGACATCCGATGGGAGGCATTATACAGAGAGAGCGCCACTACCAAGAAGGCCCTCTGCCTGGTTCCCTGGAACTTCATTTCTCGCAGTGAGCAAACCACCAGAAGGCCCTCAGAGCTGGACTTCAGGGTCCGGGCTGAATGATGGGGATGGGGATGCTCCTTCAGGTATAATGGGCAGAGGCCGTTTAGGGCTTTCAAGGTCAGCACCAACACTTTGAATTGTGCTCGGAAATGTACTGGGAGCCAATGTAGGTCTTTCAGGACCGGTGTTATATGGTCTCAGCAGCCACTCCATCACCAATCTATAAAGTTGAACCTACTCCCTGGTCTTGAACCAGCAATCAGCATTACCTTCCAGTGGAAGTAGTCTCTCCACACAAATGCCGAGGGGTCACTCCATGGCTACAGAATTCACCAACGCAGTAGAAACCACAAACCTGAATTGACATTAAAATCCTAAACATTATATGTGACAATATATGTCTAAGAACAACCCAGAGTGTGGTTATATTCCAAATTACTAGATCTTAGCTTTAAATTTTTAGGTGCCTGGGATTTCTTCAGTTCAGGTAATGAGATAAATGTAATGGAATATTATGTGCATGAACTTGCGCGAATTTTCTTCATACAAGAAATAGAAGCCTGCAGATATAACATGAAGACTGTCAGATGCAGCCAATTGAGTCCCAGTTCTTAGACCCTGTACTATTCAAGAAAGCTCATGTTCCAAAATTGCTCCTCAGGAGGAAACAATGTCATAGGGAGTGCCAAATCTATACTGCACCTTTCAGCAAAAAAATAAATAAATTCCAGAACACACTCTCTCTTTCTCAAACACCTAAACAGTTATATATAGGTTGGCAGACACCTTGCGTTTTCAACCTGCAGTGTCTGGGAAACTTGATTTTATTTTAGAACACATTTGTGCTCATAAGGATTTCTTTAATGGTAAATCTTTTAGAGACAGCGACTTTGGGGTGGAAGAACTGCAAGTCAGCTCTCCTGACAAGCCCAAATGACAATGCAGGATTGGGCCACACCTCACATACCAACAGCCTGTTCTTTGTCTTTCACACCTCAGTGCCACTTATTTAAGCATAGCAGGTACATACAAAGGAAACTAGGTCAGAGACACAGAAGAGATGCTGATGCATTTGTGCTTTAGACTTGCAGTAGCAGAGAAAGGCCTCTGTTTTTCAAAAGGAAAAAAGAGTCACAGCAATGGGAAAGGTTTAGATAAGCAAACACTTGCAGGGCAGGGCCATAGACATTGATTGACCTGAATGAAACACCCACCTATTCTCTCCACTATGGCCTGCTCCCATCCCATCAGGTCAACTGGAGACCTCACTTGCCCTGGAAACACTCCAAGCGACAAGCGGATATGAAAATGCCAAAATCATACCATCTGTACTGCCTATTCTCTGACAATCAGCAGCTCTCTAAAGTCTCAGGCAGAGTAACCATTCCCCTCTCCAGTCATGCTACTTGAAACTCATTTGAACTGCACATACCAGCTTGGAACTCTCTCACTGCAAAGCATGCACTCCACCTCTGAGCTATGATCCTCTCTATCTCCACCAGGGCCTGCCAGCGCCTACTGTAGCAAGTGGGGTTTCAAAAGGAATTGGGGGGGGGGGCAGCCACAACAGCTTCTCTAACTGTCTTAGGGCCATTCACAAGGAAAGGTAGAAGAAAAATACATCAGCAAAGGAAATGCTTTCTCTCTGCAGCTTTACATTTCCCTTCCCATCTGTTGTGCATTATAACTTCACACGTAAATCAGGATCAGTCAGCCGAAAGCAAGACAACCTTTTTTGCTAACCTAAACAAGACAGGAGTGTGCTCCCGTGGTATCACAAAGAACTCCAGTTCACCCTTTCAAAGTTTGGTCCAAGGAGTTGAAACAGCACACTTCTTTTCTGCCCTCAAACTGTTTCAAGAAGTTCAAACTGGGAGCTGATAAAGAAAGTGTGGATGAGGGAGATGGGGAGGAGCAATGGCAGCTTTGGAAAGTCTTGGAAAGCTTGTAACTGGTTGTCTCTAAACCTAAAAACCAACTTCTTCAAAACTTAAGGTATTAATTTGAGTTTAAAGACTGAAAATAGAGAATATTTATACAATATAAGTTGCCACATAAGTTGCTACATATGGGATATGCAACATATTTTATTTAATATAAATATGCTAAATTTAAATTTTTTATTGGCAAATCAATAAGTTTTGAAGAAGCTTCTTTTTAGGATTGTTGTTTGGCAATTGGGGTATGGGTGATTGACAGGCAGGCATATGAAACATGCAAGAAAAACAGACACAAACAATGGAAATTTTTGCATGTATTCTCAGTAAGTTCTTGGATCACGTTCATGACCATGATGCCTAGAAAGTTCTGAAAGAACTAGAGGAAAGTTGGAAGTAACAGACCATAATAGATTCTGCCTATCAATTTACAAAATTGCAAAATTGATGCTGAGGTCCAGCTCCGAGGGCCTTCTGGCAGTTCCCTCATTGCGAGAAGCAAAGCTACAGGGAACCAGGCAAAGGGCCTTCTCAGTAATGGCGCCCGCCCTGTGGAACGCCCTCCCAGCAGATGTCAAAGCGATAAATAACTACCTGACATTCAGAAGACATCTTAAGGCAGCCCTGTTCAGGGAAGTTTTTAATGTGTGATATTTTAGTGTATTTTTTGTTTCTATGGAAGCCGCCCAGAGTGGCTGGGGAAACCCAGCCAGATGGGTGGGGTACAAATAATAAATTATTATTATTATTATTATTATTATTATTATTATTAAAAACCACTACTGTCTCTGGAAGCATCGGATTGATATGAATGTGAAATATATCCATACACATATACAGATGTCCTCAAAACAACTGGACCCATTGCCTTGTATCCATGTTGGCAACTCCAAACCATTCCACTAAAATTTTAAATTTGATTCACGGAGGCCCTGAGCTTCATTCTAACTTGGTGTGGTGGGAAGGAAAAGAATATCACACTGTTGTAAGTCACCACACAACTAAAAGAAAGTCTCCCTTTTGCTCCAACAGTTACATGTAAAAATTATGTGTTCCAGATATGCCATTGCTAGTTTTTATTGCCACTTTGCAGCCCCATTTACTTTTTCAAAAAATGAATTTTATTTCAAGTGTGCAAAACAAAAAACACCAACATGTGAAGGGCAAATTACAAAAAGAATTTGGTTCAGTTGCTCCTAATACACACTGTAGAAATGTTCATTACCAATGGGGTGCAACAGCAAAAAAAGCTAATGCTATTGTAGGCTGCATCAAGAGAAATATAGTGTCCAGATCAAGGGAAGTAGTGGCACACTCTATTCTGCCTTGGTCAAGCCACAAATGGAATACTGTGTCCAATTCTGAGCACTACAATTTAAGAAGGATGTTGACAAGCTGGAGTGTGTGCCAAGGAGGGCAACCAAAATGATCAAGGGCAGGGGTCCTCAAACTACGGTCCACCGGCCACATCCGGCCCACCAGGGTCTTGAACCCAACTCGCCCAGGCAGAGCCAGCGCCGCCGCCTTATTCCTGATGGAAAGAGGCGCAGGATCACCGCTGCCCCATTTCCCCATTACAAGCTCTGAAGCGTGCTTGCAACCAGGGTAACCTCTGAGGGGCTTGCTCATGAACAAACGAGGTGGGCGTTCATCTGATCCGGCTGTATCGCAGTGCCCCTACCTTGGTAGCCGCCTCCGCCACTTGTGAGTCTCCTCGGAGGAGGCGGCACCACGGCAAAAGCCCCACAGAGCAGTGTCTGGCGCTGGTCACCATTGCTCCCCAGCCTGCCTTGGCTTGGGGAATGGGGCAGGCGCTGCTCCTCTTCCTTCTGTTCCGGGCCCCAATCCTCCCAGGGGTTCGACCTGGCAGCAGCAGCAACATAAGCGGCGGCCTTTATTATTATTTTCAAAAACATTTTCTTTTCCCAGATTTCTGTTGAGTCAAGTTCTTTTGCGCCACCTCCCCTTCGGCTTTCGCTTTTCTGGGTTGGGAGCGTTTGGGAAAAGTGAGAGCAGGGGATCCCAGGTGACCACGGGGGTGGGTTGCCTTTCTTCTTCCCCCCTCGAGCTTTAACTCTCTCTCCCTCTCCCATTCAGCCCGCAATCCCGCTTGCTCTCCAGCGCCGCTTCCAAGCCCCCTCCCATGCTTCCTCCAGGGGAAACTCAGCTCCTTTTCCTGGCCTCTGGTGGCGAGTGAGGGGTCCCTGGCTGGATCTCTCTCCCCTTGGAGCCAGTCAGGGCAGAGCTGCCATTTCCCCACCCCCTTTCCCTGCGCTTTTGCGGAGAGGTACAATGTACCTGTGGCGCCTCCTCTTCGGCCTCCTGGCTCCCAGCTGCGGCTCCCGTGCGGCCTCTCATTTTGGGCTCCCCGCAAGCAAGTATTGAGTATCATAGAAACCCCCGGGTAAAGATGGCCCTGACAGCAACAGCAAAGGTGGACTCAGCCCGGGCGCAATCCAGCCTCCCTCCCTCCGCTGGCTTGTTCCATGGGAGGGGGGAGACAAAGGCGAGCCCGGCCCACCCTCCTTCTCGCTTCCCTTCCTTTGGGAATCGGTAAATAGGAGGCGAGAGCAGATTGTGCAAGTCCCCACTTTGAGTGCTCCAGGCTAAGTGGCTGGATCCAGCAGCAGCACTTTCCAGATGTCCTCAGGCTCCTACCCTTTTGCCCTAAGCAAGTTTCCAACCATTTTCCCACCTAGCTCAGTTCTGCCTACACTGACTGGCAGCAGTTTCAGATAGGGATCTTTTTGTGCGCTACAAATAAAGTATGTGCAGTCTGCATAGGAATTTGTTCATATTTTTTCCAAACTATAGTCCGGCCCCAACAGTGTCTGAGGGACAGTGAACTGGCCCCAATTAAAAAGTTTGAGGACCCCTGATCAAGGGTCTGGAAACCAAGCTTTATGAGCATCACTTGAAGGAGCAGGCTGTGATTAGCCTGGAAAAGAGGAAACTGAGAGGAGATAGGATAGCCATCTTCAAAAATCACATAGGCTGTCCCATGGAAGAAGGAACAAGGTTGTTTTCTCCTGGAGGGTAGGACTCGAACCAATGGCTTCAAGTTATATAACAAAGGAGATTTTGAGTAAACATCAGGAAAAACTTTCTGACAGTAAGAGCTGTTTTGACAGTGAGACAGTCTCCCTCAGGAGTTGTGGACACTCCTTCCTTGGAAGTTTTTAAGCATAGGTTGGGTGGCCATATGTCATGGATGCTTCAGCTGAGATTCCTGCATTGCAGGAGGTTGGATTTGAGGACCCTTGGGGTCCCTTCCAACTCTCCAAATCTATGATTCTAACAGTACTTTTTTACTTTTGTTATGGACAATTCCAATTAATAGAGGGGAAAGGATTAAATTAACACAGGACATTTACTTTCGTTTTTCTCTCTCTCAGGGTTTTAAATGACTCACAAATCAGATGCTTCAACCAAAAAGATTTTGCAAAGAAAAGGCTTTCTCCCAAAAACTCGCAACAAAACTGTATTACGGCACTTTTTAGCTCATGCAGTTGCAAATCTCAAAGCCCAGCTTAAACAATGCAGCAAACAGCCTTCTGGGCCCAGGACCTGCAAGCTTCAATGAACTGATAGCAGAATAAAAATGCTTAAAACACCATGAGTGGTTCCAAAAATGACATAGATGCAGCATTCATTCAGCAGAGTTTACTGAGGCTTAACTGTTTCAAAAAATCCAGATCCCTAGAAAGCACAGTCTCTTAAGAATCCAGTTGCTGCAAAACTTAACTTAATAGTAAAATCTTAAACTTAGCATTAAACATGCTATGTACAAATCACCACTTAACTGAGAGAAAAAGCAAAGCAGGTACGGAGTAGAGAGAATGTAGCTAGAGGAAGAGAGAATGAAGAGCCCCAGTGAATGACAAATGCATCCTCTTCACTCAGTGTCCTTGAGAGAACAATAGCAGGGTCAGCTCATAATTGCTTAATCCAGCTGCGCCCAGTTTTTCTGAAGGAATAACCCAAACATCAAGAACCTTCTGCTTGTTTTCCCAGCAGAATAGAAACTTACTTGTCAGCTAGAATATTCCAGCTTTCACCAGCTTCCAGCTTGTATCATACAGAGAAAATACCAGAAAACTTCTACCTGTACCCATAGACTAGAAATGATCTCTACAGTTTTTAGACAAACAGTTTGTGCACTGATCAACTGAAGAGTGTCCAGAGAAGGGCAACTGAGAAGGGTCTTGAAATAAAATCCAGTGAGGAACAGTTGAAAGAGTAGGTTTAGCCTAAAGACAAAGGGATTAGGAGTTGTGGGCAGGATGGGCTGTATTCAAACTATCTGATAGGTTGTCTTGCAGAAGACAGACAAGGCTTACTCTTTTGTAGAGGGCAGGACTGGAACCAATGGACAGAGGCGGAGCTAGCTGCTCCAGCACCCGGAGTGGCGCACATGGTGTGCACCCAGGGGGAAAGAGATTTCAGCTGACATTGTAAGAAACTTCTAACAGTAAGAACTCTTCTGCAATGGAACAGTCTGCCTCAAGAAAGAGTAGGCTCTTCTTTCCTTGAGGTTTTAAAGAAAAGGCTCCACACCCACATAACAAAGATGCTGTGGTTTCATCCTGCACTGAGCAAGGGTTGGACTGAATGATAATCAAGGTACCTTCAAACTCTTTTTATTCCATCTCTGGTCAAACTTCATAGGGCTCAATATTCAAGCTTTACCTAATACTTCATTTCAGATGGCCCTTATGTGGAGGCTTAAAAAATTACCATCAGTGAAACCAATGGGACAAATCTGAAAGCTTTCGAAGGCATTAGAATTGTAGAGTTGTAAGGGATCGTGAGGGTCATCTAGTCCAACCCCCTGCAATGCAGAGATTTTTTGCTCAACGTGGAGAAATGATAGCCATGTGGTAATTGAACAGGTTAGCTCTCCTAGATTACTAACCAGGCAGCCCTGCCATGCCACATTCAGGCAGCCTTCAAAGCATTACCCACTAGAGCAGCCTTTCTCAACCTGTGGGTTCCCATACGTTGTTGAACTACAACTCCCATCACCCCTAGCTAGCAAGGCCAGAGCTCAGGGATGGTGGGAGTTGTAGTCCAACAACATCTGGGAATCCACAGGTTGAGAACCGCTACACTAGAGACTGGTTTTGCCCTCAGATCCCCCCAACGTGAGGATCTCTTGTGCCCCAGAGAGCACTGCATGCCAACCACATGCACCCCACGCCACTTGTTACTTCTGCAGCACTTAAAAATGGCCCCCAAGAACCTTGGGACAGCGTTTATAGAGCAGGCTGGGAAGAACATTTGGAGTCAGCTCAGGGGAGTTACAGCTGGCCTCGGCAAATGTTTGAAACCAGATTTCTGAAATTAGGTCACAAGCAAAAAAATTAGCATTTTGCTAGTTAAGAACTGACAAGAAACTGCTTCTGCCCTAGATTTGAGATATCTAGCGGAGGATGAATTACAGAGGCATCATAACAGAAAAAGCACTGGAAGGCATTGTGCTGGTCTGCTGCTCAGGATTAAGCATTGATGGCAGACACTGCATTTTGGAGATTCAAAGTTGTATGCTGCCCATCATGTTGCTCAGTTTACTAAGAGGCAAGTCTTGGCTCTCCTACTCTCTTCCCTCCCCTCAAGACTTTCTGGTGCACAGCAGTAACAAAGAGCGATCCAGGGTGCTGGAAGTAATGCACCTGTTCTGTGCCAATGAGACTTTGTTCCAGTCACAGGAGGGGACAGCCTGCTTTTGTTACGTTTGCTGCCTGGCCCTGGCCCTGGCCCTGGAATCATTCATAGTGCTAGAAGAGGGGACACAATCAAACTCTCCATTCTGAAAGATTTGGGAAGGTACTGTCCTAGCTATTACAAGTCACTGTCTACCTAAAGCAGAGACCTTGGCAGCACACTAAGTCCATGAACCAAAAAGCCCCAAAAGTAAATTCTGCAAATTCCGTGCAAAGGAATCAGATTTTAATTGATGTCCAAAAGGGAATTAGTACTGGAGCACATTGGTAGGTAAAAGGAAGCTGTCTCACACATAATGCCAAACTACATGCATTAGCTAGAACAGGGGTCTGCAACCCGCGGCTCCGGAGCCGCATGTGGCTCTTTTACACCTTTGCCGCGGCTCCGGGGCGGATACTAGCGAGGGGAGGAGGCGCATTGTGGGCCCCGACACTCCCCACTGTGGCGGGCGCTGTACTGGCTGTGACGTCGCATGGGGGCGGTACGTGCGTTAGTCACGCACCGTCCCGACGTCACCTTCCCGCCCGCTGTCAGATCGGAGGGCAGCGGCGCACATGCAGGTCTATGACTGCGAGGAAGAAGATGACGTCCCTGTTTTGGACCCCCGGTAGGCCAGCCATGGATAAAGGCAAGAAAAGAAAAATTTATGAAGAAAACAGAGTGTTTAATGATACATGGACAGAATCATTTGCATTCTCTACTGACAAGACTGGTTTACCAGTATGCTTAATATATGTTAGATTTGTTTTAAGTGTCGCAATGGTTTTGCGGCTCCCGGTTGTTTTTTCTTCGGAAACAGGTCCAAGTGGCTCTTTTTTGTCTTAAAGGTTGCAGACCCCTGAGCTAGAACAAGCCTAAGAAAAACCTTGGACTGGCATTCTCTCTGTCCCCAAACAGCCATGAGAAGGACTTCTGCTGCTCTTCCTTTCACTTTCAAATAATCGTGGATTAATGTTACAAAACTCGATATTGTTGTCAGTTTCTCTAGGCGGATTCTAAACAAAATGTTTCATTACCCCTAGTTTTAAGACATTTGGGATGGAAATAGACCAGAACAAATAATAACAGAAGCAACAGGTTGTAGTCAGTGCTAGTCCTATTCCAAGTAGACCCACTGACTAACAGGATCGTTCATTTCAATGGGTCTACTCTGAGTAGAATTAGCATTGGCTGCAACTCATTGTTTCTATTATGACTGGTATTTTGTGTTTCTCACTTTGCATTCTGAACTG
Organism: Podarcis tiliguerta; assembly: GCF_965153285.1. Lineage (NCBI taxonomy): Eukaryota > Metazoa > Chordata > Lepidosauria > Squamata > Lacertidae > Podarcis > Podarcis tiliguerta. The sequence continues at coordinate 117,385,187 of NC_139535.1, read as the reverse complement.
AAGATCTGCATTTTGCTGTATAATGAAAGGAAGGAGCATGGCAGGAGCAAATATAAGAGCAAGTGATGGATGAATATGACAGGGAACACTAGAGCAGTGTATGCACAAAAGCATTTTTTCCTTTCTATGTGATTAGGTACAAAGCACATTGAGACAAGTGTGTGAATCAGGGTAGGAGATAAGGGTACATAAAGACAGTCATACCATAGCAGCTGGAACTAGTGATGTCATTTAAAGATCTCTAATTCCCCCCCCCCCAACACACGCACAAAAAATTCAAACTAAAATTTTGCCACACAAATTGCTTGAGTACTCACACCCATGACATATATAGGCTACAGAAGCAATTCCCAAAAAAACATATATACCAATGAAATGAGATTAGAGCAGCTTTGAATGCACCACATTCAAATTTCTGTCAGGAATTCTGCACACACAGAATCTGACTAGGTCTTGTCTTCCCATCTTATCTTCTTTAACAGACTTGTGACACAAGTTAAATTGAGAGGTAGTGGCCATAGATCACTTAGTGAATTTCATGACTTGGAATTTGAATCCAGTCTCTCCAATCGAACACTCAACCTACGAGACAAAACACAGCAATGCCAATCCCCATGGTGTACCCTCAATTTCACAATGAAAATCAGGGATTCCTATGCCTGAGTGGATGGAGTAAAGTACAGTCTCCTGGTGTGCTCTGATGTACAACAAACAGCAGGGTCAACACAATCCAGACACAAGTGTGCTACAAGAAAGTGGGAATTTGAAGTACATGCAAGCAGATGGCTCCAGATAACTAGAGCAGTATGACAGGCTACAGGCTACAGTGTAATTCAAAGACACATATATGCTTAGATAAAGGTACATCAGGGTCATTCCATATCAAGTGTTCCAATTTTTTTACCTAATGTCATCCAATTTTCTTGATATTTTGCACACTTGTTGAATGATCAAAACTAAATTTAAAATTTTAATTTTTTTATCTCATCCTGTTTTTGAGTTATGAGGGTTTGAAATTTCAAAAGAAAAAGAAAAAAAATAAGGATTTTGGCCTTGCCAGGCAACACAAAAACCATAAAAGCTCAGCCCAGAATTGAGTTATTTCAAAACTTAAAAAGCAAATCTCTTCAGAATTTCATGGGCTTTAATATGGTATGTCACATGATGGACTTACTTTAAATTTCAAAGTTACAAAATTTAAATTTTTAAAAAATGGTTTTAAAAATATGATTTAAAATTTCCAAAAAATGTATTGATTATTTAATATTTCTAAGAGCCACCTGCAAAATTTCATCTTAGGATCTGAATGGGATCCGTTTTTTAAAAAATATTTTGTACATACATGTCTGCCTTACTGAGTTTTATTTAGGATAAATGGGTCTTCTTGGGAGTAAAATATAACAGAATAAACAAGACTTCAAACTATAATATCAGTTACTTCAGACATTTCTTTGGAAAGTTATTCAGTTAAAAGGTATCTGAAAAGCTAGTCAGGCTTTTCTTTTAAAAATGTGTTCCAAAGCTGAGTGACAGCTTGCTATTGCATGATAGGATTAATGCTTGTTAGTAATGTACTTCATTTCATGAGCATTACAACAAAGTCCCCATTGAGACAAGTTTTACTTATTCACACATACTGTACGTTCACCCATGTACATGACACATCATAAAAAAGAAAGAACAAGCCCATGCCCTGCTGGGTTCACAATCAAGCAAAAAGCAATACAAGGGAGACACAGGGGCAGACATGGGAAATGGAAGCAGGAATATATGGAAAAAATCTATGCAATCAGTGCAGCTATACGTACTAGGCTTTGCTGAAGCAGCCGGTGGGGATTGGGGTTTGCACCAAGAGCTTCATGGAGAAGATCAGTAATTACTGTCCAACTTTCTTGGAAGAAAAATAAAGATCAACACTACAGATCTGAGTCTGCAACATGCGGATATAAAGGTGCATTATCAATTTGTACAGTGGTACCTCGCAAGACGAATGCCTCAGAAGACGAAAAACTCGTTTTCTGAGTTGCTTCACAAGACAGATTTCCCTATGGGCTTGCTTCGCAAGACGAAACGTCTTGCACCTTTTTTTTAAACAGCCAATGCATTCCTACGGGAAACCGTCAATACGCAGTGGTGCTTCGCAAGACGAAAAAACTCAGAACGAAAAAACTCGCAGAACGAATTAATTTTGTCTTGCAAGGCACCACTGTATTGAGCAATATTAAGGCCAGATAGGAAGGCCTGCCGAAGCCAGACACCCCCCCCCCCGAGGTGAATGTAGATCTTTCGTTGGGGCAGACCCCACAATCATCTGCAACACCCAAGAGTTGTATGATATGAGGGGTTACTTAGAAGATATAGGAAGTGCTCCCTATGCTGCAAAACGTTAAGTACATTTTGGAGATTCTTGCTTTTCTCTGCTTTAGACAAACAAAACTAACACACACATCCAAGCACTCAGAAGCTCCACACATTTAACGAGGGCCTCTACCTATTATATTCTGATTCACAATCCAATAATATTCTTGTCCTCCCACTGCTTCTGTACTCCATGCCTTATGCAACATGCAAAGCCAAGAGCAACTGGTCAGCAATTTGACCACACTAAACAATATCTGTCCTCAACAAAGCCACAGCAGGGAACACAGGACTGTGGCAGCAATCTATCCTTTCTGCCTAGGCAGTAAAAAGATTAACCGTATATTTTAATGATCTTGCATTATCACAGGCTACGGCCATCCTCTTCTTATCCTTTCCCAAGCTGGAGCCGGCAGAATTTGACATGAACCAAATCTGTCAAAGAACTCAAGACAGTTACGTGGGTCCTAATGTGCAAAAGGGAGGGGAGGGGAAAGGGGGGGGGAAGAACCATGCCACTCCATTCAGTTCCAAACAATGATAAATAATTCAGGACGAGAAATGCCGCAATACAGAACACACAGAAGGGTTTAAAAATAGAACACGCTGAAGCCAAAGGAGGAGACAGAGAGCATGAAAGTACCATATAGGAACAGGGATCTGTGTCAACAAATCAGAAACCACCAGATGCTGTGATCATGACAGAGCCGACTGCTGCCAGATTGCACTGATCACGACATCCCGTTGTCACCCAACACACTGTGCATTTTTTTTCCTTCTAAGCTGGTTCTTCCTACTGGAATTCTCCAAGTAATTATGAAACAAGTATCAATGCAGGAAGATTAAAAAAAAAAAAAAAAAAAGATTGGCTCTTCTTGCTCACCATTTGAAATTGTCTAATTGTCAGATGCCAAATGCTACAGAAAGGTATTACGAACAGGAGCAATCTCAGGCCCAAGGGCAATCCAGGCCCCTCCCTGCCAGATTATGTCCCTTAACACCAGGCCTGCTCCATGCTCTCCTTGGGTGAGGCTTGAATGCACCCTACAACTGTAATAACCACCTTTTGCTTGGTATGTTATAGAAAGCTCTTGTGTATGTGGCTGGAGTGCATAGCTCACGGCTCAATACAAATTGATAATGCACATTTGTGGCTCAGCCCAGATTTGCCTTTGACCCATTCAATACTGGCATGAAGTCCCCAAGAGGGAAATGGTTCAGGCTCAGAAAGGTTTTCCACCTCTGCATTAGAAGAATAACACTTTGCCCCTGCAATTCATACTCTAGCTAAATGCTCATAATTTGTACATCCATTATCTTTTGCAAAATGTTATATGCATAAAAGCAGGCACTCGGAAAACAGAGGAGAGTTCTGAGTGGAAGTAATCAGGGCTCTGGCTTTGCCTTTTCTGCTGTATGATGACAACAATTTTTGAATGATTCTTCCTCAAGCAATTATGTATTTCTTTAGAACGTATGTATGTGTCTCAGAATTGGGGACAAGGAAGGTAACTATTCAAGGTCTAATGTGACAAAGCAACAAACAATTAAATGAACCAGCATAATTGTTTAGGTATGTGGACGATCATACAGCTAGAACCATTCCTGCATTTTTGTTCTTTATTCATATACCGTATTTTTCGCTCTATAGGGCGCACCAGACCATAGGGCGCACCTAGGTTTTTTTTTGGGGGGGGAATAAAGAAAAAATATATATCCCCCCCCCCAGCCCCAAAGAACAAAGAAGCCAAGACAGCCAGCAGGATCCATCCCGCTGGCTGTCTTGGCTTCCTCTTTAGCCACGCAAAACCTCTCCAGCCGAGAGAGGCTGCACGCGGCTTTGGCAGAAGCCAAGACAGCGAGCGGGATGGATCCCGCTCGCTGTCTTGGTTTCCTTTTTAGCCGCGGGGCTGGGGTGGGGGAAGCCTAAGCTTCCCCCGATCCCAGCCCCCAGAACGGGTCTGGGAGCAGCAGCGAGGTTGCGTGCAACCTCGCCTTCGCTCCCGGAGCTTGCTGCTATCCGCAAGCCTTCAGAGCCCGGCAGGAACTCCCACCGGGCTCCGAAGGCTTGTGGATAGCTGCCCAAAGCCCGTGGTGCGCAGCACTGTGCTCCCCAGGATTCGGGCTGCAGGCTGCTATCCGCAAGCCTTCGGAGCCCGGCGGGGACTCCCACCGCACTCCGAAGGCTTGCGGATAGCTTCCTGAAGCCTGGAGAGCGAGAGGGGTTGGTGCGCACTGACCCCTCTCGCTCTCCAGGCTTTAGCGAAAGCCTGCATTCACTCCATAGGACACACACACATTTCCCCTTCATTTTTGGAGGGGAAAAAGTGCGTCCCATAGAGCAAAAAATACGGTGCTTATCCTTATTTACCCATAACACCTTTATGTTATGTTTAACTTAGTCCAAGTGATTCTTGTTCTTTCACATCCAGCATGCTATCAAACCAATACTGAGTCAGCTAATTACATGACCAAGGGGACAGGGTCCCAACCCTAGACTTTGGCTCACTCTCCTGCTTTGATATATCCCCCCTTTGTCAAACACGAAATTAGGCCATATCTGACCTGAAAGAATCCCAGGAATCTACTGGAATGGGGATCATACAACTGATCATGGAACACTGAAAACGAACATGGGCAAATCCTAAGTCCTGCTCCTGCAACTGCACCCTGCAGGAATCTGTTTCTGCATGGGGAGATGAGGAGTCTGTTCCTTGGTACACTGCAAATCAGAGAGGCCAGTTGTACATCAGCAAGTATCAAGCACAATCAGAGATAGCTTGCATTCTGGCAGATGCAGGCTTACTTTGCCTGTGGCTTGGCTCCTAAATCAGCAATAGGAAACTGGAAGTTATTTCTGACTTCACCAAAAAAGACATTCCCTGGCGAAGAAAATGCAGTGTTCTTGTACAAGGAGATGACTGTGCTAAGAGGTTAAAGTTCTCCTTTCCCCTGCAAACATGAATTTTAAAAATTTTTAACAGTACTATTAATGTGTATCTCATATTGAAGTGAGAATCCTAGAGAATGGGGGGGGGGGAGCATGCCATGCCCTAGATTTGAGCTGAAAGTGAACAAAACTATTTCTCAGTCTTAATCACCAAAGACATAAAGCACTGCAAGGCATCACTGGTCCACTTCTCCAGTATTGAGTATTCAGTATTCATGAAAGCCTCAGCTGTAATCAGTCAAGTCACTGTTCCAGTTTTAATGGACTGCTCTCTGTTATCTTGCCTAGCTATGATGACAATATAAAGCTGTCACATTTTTACCTCTAAAACATGGAACACTAATGTCTAATATAGTGTAGTGTGCCTTAAAATAAAGTCAAAGCTGAATAGTGTTGCATCTGAGAAGTGTAGAAGTTATATCAGTATTTTGATTTTTAGTTAGAGCCAACATGGTGTAGTGGTTAAGAGCGGTAGTCTCATAATCTGGGGAACCGGGTTCGCGTCTCCACTCCTCCACATGCAGCTGCTGGGTGACCTTGGGCCAGTCACACTTCTCTGAAGTCTCTCAGCCTCACTCACCTCACAGAGTGTTTGTTGTGGGGGAGGAAGGGAAAGGAGAATGTGAGCCGCTTTGAGACTCCTGAAGGGGAGTGAAAGGCGGGATATCAAATCCAAACTCTTCTTCTTCTTCTTAAGAATTCTGCCCATGATACATGCAATGGCAGACTGAGAGGGCATGGCAAAAAAAAAAAAAACCACGCTCAGGCAGGAAGCTGAGGTAGGAACCCTCAAAGGTCTGCCGAAGCTATCCCCTATGAATGGGGGGAAAGAATGTTGTCCTTTCCTGAAATCTCCTTTCCAACAAATGGCGGAATGTGGGAATTTTTTCAAGCAGGGAAACTATGAGAGCCTCTCCCACAACCTAAAGAAAGGTAGTTCACCTGTTGGCTTCTGCCTTCTTCTAGAAGTGGGCTGGTTAAAAGGGAGGAGGGAATCCACAACACACTTTTAGATTCTCAGGGAAAATATAAATGAAAGTATGAAGTCTGAGGAATTAGGAACATCCTACTAGCGCCCAACATCAAGCATGCTATAAAATATGCTTCTAGATTACAATTTTTTTTGTTTTATGTTGCATTTTTGTTCTAATTATATTGTTTTAATATTGTGCACAGCTTAGAGGTTTTTAAAATATTAAGTGGTTTACAAATGCTTTTAAGTAAAAAAAATAAAATGAAGTGATGTCTTAGAGAGACAATTTAATTGCTATCTCCTGGTCCAAACAATTCACAATACTGGAGATAGCTCACTCAGTTGGTTAGACTTGTGGTGCTGATAATCCCAAGGCCACAGGTTCGATCCTCATATCGTATTCCTGCATTGCAGGGGGTTAGACAAGATGGTCCTCAGGGTCCCTTCCAACGCTACAGTTCTATGATTTTATGATTAACCCTGGGTCCCCAGATGTTGTTGGACTACAACTCCCATTATCACTGACCATTAGCTAAGCTGACTGGGAAGGAGAGAATTTGAAGTCAGACAGTAGATTTTATTGTTTATAGCCAATGGCCATCACAATACAGTATGAGCACAAATCAAACAACTACAAAACAAAATGTATGACATGCACCAGACCAGGACAAATCTACAATGCCCAGAAATTAAAAACATTCCTTCTAGTCAGCATCCCTAGGGGTTGGCCCTTGCACTGAATTTGCAGACAAGCAACATCTGAAGACCTCTGAAATATTGCCCAAGGGATGACAAACCAGTCTTGAATTCATGAACATGTTGAAAACTATGATATTATGCAGGGAACAGGACTGGAGGTAGAGGGGGAAAGTGTCACATCAGAAAGAAAAGGAGATTGGTCTGAAAAAAAAACAAGAGAGGAAGAAGTTGTCCCAGACAGAGTGTATGATTATTTCATGTGTTTCTATACCACATTTAGTCAGTCACCAAGTCACCTCAAATCATTTCACATAAGATGAGTTTGTGTACAGCAGATAGTGCAAAGGCAATGATGAGGAAGTGAAAGATATGGGTCTCATACAAATCCCACTTCTTGTATTCAGAAAAGAAAGATCACTAATGAATCAAACATCTAAGAAGAGGGGAAAACTTTATAGAAGGTCTCCAGCAGGTGCCTCCATCATCTGAGGTGAGACATGTTGCTACCAACTTCTCAGTAGTGGCAACCCAGTTATAGAACACTCTCCTCAGAGAGGTCTGGCTAGCACCTACCTTTTTGTTCTTAATGTGTCAAGCAAAATTTTATTTTCCCAAACTTTGATACAATCTTAATTTTGATGTTTTTATACAATTTTTAGAGTTTTGTGGCTTTTAGTGTACTATGCTTTTTTGTAATTACAGTTTTAATTATTTTATTATTCTTTGTAAACTGATCTAGGGATATGATTGAAGGGGATATTGACAACAGAACAAACAGCTGAAATATTATGCACAATTACTAGGAAAAAAGCACAACTGAATTCAGTGGGTCACTTCTACACAAACATGCACAGATTCTGTGTAGATGAATCCAAAAGTGCTCTCTGGACCACTAGTGGCACTCATGTGTTGCATGTAGGAAACATTAATTTTTCACCATGTAGATTTCTGTTCAAAAATCTCTTGGTTCCCAATGTAATGTTGCACAGAAGCTCATGCATTTTAATTCAATCCAAGCCTTCCATTCTCTTTTTTACATTCACTGAAATGTGGTGAAATCCCCAGAGACTGGTCACTCTCACGGTTTTTTAAGCAACAAATTCATTGGAAGCCCAGCACTTGCCAAAAGCAACTTGTACTCCTTAAACTGTTTGCTTGCTTCAAAAAAGACTGCAGTTACAACAAATGGCCAGTAGGAAGTATATTTATTATGCTTTTTAAAAAATAAAAGCTCTCTCTTTGCCAAGCACCTGGCAGTTTGTGCACAATGGGGTTCCCCTGACTATAGTTCCCTATGAATGACAATTATGGCCTCTTGCACTGCCTGCCCTCCCACTTGGGTGACTGAAAGGGAAACAGGATTTCTGTCCTTACGACGTTTCACAGAAAAGGAACATTCTGAACTTTTCAAACACTAGAGCAGGAGGACTGGGCAGAACAATGTTGCATTTCATCTTTACAATCCTAAACTGTTACCTCTTAAGTAAATTCTTACACACTTTCATAACTTGGACTCAAACTGGAGGCTTTCATGGTACTTGCTTACTAAATCAGAGGTCATGTGCAGAATGTTTCTGACACTATAATACAAATACAAACAGATGTGAACTTTATAGCAATCTGAATTACACAGTTATGTTGTCACTTTATTCCACCAATATTACAGGGCTGAAAGTACCTTTTTTCTCTCTCTTTATTGCATTAAAGGATAAGTAAATGCCCTCAGAAGTGCAGCAGAAAACAAAAAATGATTTACTTCTGAAGTATTAATAGGATTTGAAAGCAAACTATAAAAGTAGCTTACAAAATCATTCAAATGGCAATCCAAATTTAGTTTTAAATTAGCTGTTGAAGTAGTTCAGGCACCTAGGAGTATGGGAGATTATTATTAAATTAGCAGCAGTCAATGATGACCTATTCTCAAACCGCCCCTTCTCTGGAAAAAAAATATTTGGTCACATTCCCTCTTGGTAGATCATACACATCTTTTGTCCTTGCTTCTTCACAGGATGCCTTTTTCCAATGTTCCTTTTGTAAGTATAAACCCCTAATGTATTTTGTATTCTCATTTTGTATTTTTCTGTTTTGAACAGCCCTGGGATCCTCAAATGAAGGATATTATACAAATTTCATTAATCTTAATACAGTGGACGCTTGGGTTGCGAATGTGACCCATGTGGGATGCACGTTCGCAACCCGCGTCTGCACACGCACGGGTTGTGATTCGGCGCTTCTGCGCATGCGCGACTGCCGAAACCCGGAAGTAACCCGTTCCGGTACTTCCAGGTTTCGGCAGTCTGCAAACTGAAAAAACGCAAACTGAAGCAGATGCAACATGAGGTATGACTGTAATAATAATAATAATATTTTTTTGTATCCTGCCCTCCCTGGCCGAGAATCATCATCATCATCATCTGCTGTTGCTGCTGCCGCATCCCCAATAACGTTAATAAGTATTTCCTAAATGTTCCTCAAATCTGTGAACACATTACTAGAGCCACCAGTCTGTGAAACTGTGGACACCAAGGACTCCACCATCACAGTACCAAGCCTGTAGTCTGACAAAGCCAGTCATGGAGATCTTATAAATTAAAAGGGAGGATTGGAATATTGCTGCCTGAAGTGCACACATGCAACTCAGGTTGTGTGTGCTCAACTGGAATAGACATAAATATGTATTTTAAACTAAATCTTCCACAATACAAATGGGGAACTGAGATTCTACATTTCTAAAGCCGTATGCACTCTGGTTATTACTCGATAATCTTCAATAATCCACATTCACAAACTGTGGTCTTCCACTTCTAAAACTGTGATGACTTCCTCCACCCCATTAAACTGAAGAGATACATCTCATTTAATGGGTGATTTCCTCCAATATTTAAGTTATTGTAACATAAATTGTATTTTAATATAATCAGTTAAAAGTGAGATTCTTTGCTTCTCCACACGTATATCTCTATGCTTATAGTCAAGATCAGGGTAGGTGTAATGCTTCTGCCAGCTTGTTAATATCAATAGGAACAAAATGATAGGCACACAATACTCTCAGTGTTTTTGGATCTGGAATACACGTGGTTTGTTGTTGTAGAAATAATAAGTTCTGAAAGCATTGGTTTCAAGAAAATAATGAGAACTCATTCTCAAGCCCTGTCTGTTTTCAGAGTTCAAACAACTTTTTGCTATGGTCTCGGTCTATCCCCACCCCAGGAAAAGGCTTCCTTTAAATCCATAGTGGAGAATTTGATAACAATCAAGTGTCTTACAAAGTTTATTTACATTTGAACAATAGCTTCATTCTTTACAAAGGAAAGTTTATAGAGCTTTCAAGTATACAGAGAGAAACTTTAACATGAAAACTCATGGACTCCAGTTAAATCAATTGGAGGCTGAAAGCAGGGAGGACTATAAAAATTAATAATGAATAGCAAATAAACTTAGATTTTGGAAATTGTGTCAGGCTTCAAATAGTGTTTCTCAAAGTTGGCTTAAGAATACCGTATTTTTCGCCCTATAAGACGCACTTTTTCCCCTCCAAAAATGAAGGGGAAATGTGTGTGCGTCTTATGGGGCGAATGCAGGCTTTCGCTGAAGCCTGGAGAGCAAGAGGGGTCGGTGCGCACCAACCCCTCTCGCTCTCCAGGCTTCAGGAGAGCCGCAGCGCCAGCCCCACAAGGTCGGGGGAGAGCAGGGAGGCGGAACGCCGCCATCCCGCTGTCTCCCTATGTGGTTTAGAGGCTGACGGCGGGGAGATGCGTGCTTCTCCCCGCCGCCAGCCCCGCAAGCTCCGGGGACAGCGAGGAGGCGCGGCGCGTCATCCCCCTGTCCCCGGACCTGACGTGAAGGCTGGCGGCGGGGAGAAGAGCGCTCCTCCCCGCTGCCTGCCCCGCAAGCTCCGGGGACAGGGGGGAGGCGCGGCGCGTCTTCCCCCTGTCCCCGGACCTGTTGTGAAGGCTGGCGGCGGGGAGAAGAGCGCTTCTCCCCGCTGCCTGCCCTGCAAGCTCCGGGGACAGGGGGGAGGCGCGGCGCGTCTTCCCCCTGTCCCCGGACCTGTTGTGAAGGCTGGCGGCGGGGAGAAGAGCGCTTCTCCCCGCTGCCTGCCCCGCAAGCTCCGGGGACAGGGGGGAGGCGCGGCGCGTCTTCCCCCTGTCCCCGGACCTGTTGTGAAGGCTGGCGGCGGGGAGAAGAGCGCTTCTCCCCGCTGCCTGCCCCGCAAGCTCCGGGGACAGGGGGGAGGCGCGGCGCGTCTTCCCCCTGTCCCCGGACCTGTTGTGAAGGCTGGCGGCGGGGAGAAGAGCGCTTCTCCCCGCTGCCTGCCCCGCAAGCTCCGGGGACAGGGGGGAGGCGCGGCGCGTCTTCCCCCTGTCCCCGGACCTGTTGTGAAGGCTGGCGGCGGGGAGAAGAGCGCTTCTCCCCGCTGCCTGCCCCGCAAGCTCCGGGGACAGGGGGGAGGCGCGGCGCGTCTTCCCCCTGTCCCCGGACCTGTTGTGAAGGCTGGCGGCGGGGAGAAGAGCGCTTCTCCCCGCTGCCTGCCCCGCAAGCTCCGGGGACAGGGGGGAGGCGCGGCGCGTCTTCCCCCTGTCCCCGGACCTGTTGTGAAGGCTGGCGGCGGGGAGAAGAGCGCTTCTCCCCGCTGCCTGCCCCGCAAGCTCCGGGGACAGGGGGGAGGCGCGGCGCGTCTTCCCCCTGTCCCCGGACCTGTTGTGAAGGCTGGCGGCGGGGAGAAGAGCGCTTCTCCCCGCTGCCTGCCCCGCAAGCTCCGGGGACAGGGGGGAGGCGCGGCGCGTCTTCCCCCTGTCCCCGGACCTGATGTGAAGGCTGGCGGCGGGGAGAAGAGCGCTTCTCCCCGCTGCCTGCCCCGCAAGCTCCGGGGACAGGGGGGAGGCGCGGCGCGTCTTCCCCCTGTCCCCGGACCTGTTGTGAAGGCTGGCGGCGGGGAGAAGAGCGCTTCTCCCCGCTGCCTGCCCCGCAAGCTCCGGGGACAGGGGGGAGGCGCGGCGCGTCTTCCCCCTGTCCCCGGACCTGTTGTGAAGGCTGGCGGCGGGGAGAAGAGCGCTTCTCCCCGCTGCCTGCCCCGCAAGCTCCGGGGACAGGGGGGAGGCGCGGCGCGTCTTCCCCCTGTCCCCGGACCTGTTGTGAAGGCTGGCGGCGGGGAGAAGAGCGCTTCTCCCCGCTGCCTGCCCCGCAAGCTCCGGGGACAGGGGGGAGGCGCGGCGCGTCTTCCCCCTGTCCCCGGACCTGTTGTGAAGGCTGGCGGCGGGGAGAAGAGCGCTTCTCCCCGCTGCCTGCCCCGCAAGCTCCGGGGACAGGGGGGAGGCGCGGCGCGTCTTCCCCCTGTCCCCGGACCTGTTGTGAAGGCTGGCGGCGGGGAGAAGAGCGCTTCTCCCCGCTGCCTGCCCCGCAAGCTCCGGGGACAGGGGGGAGGCGCGGCGCGTCTTCCCCCTGTCCCCGGACCTGATGTGAAGGCTGGCGGCGGGGAGAAGAGCGCTTCTCCCCGCTGCCTGCCCCGCAAGCTCCGGGGACAGGGGGGAGGCGCGGCGCGTCTTCCCCCTGTCCCCGGACCTGTTGTGAAGGCTGGCGGCGGGGAGAAGAGCGCTTCTCCCCGCTGCCTGCCCCGCAAGCTCCGGGGACAGGGGGGAGGCGCGGCGCGTCTTCCCCCTGTCCCCGGACCTGTTGTGAAGGCTGGCGGCGGGGAGAAGAGCGCTTCTCCCCGCTGCCTGCCCCGCAAGCTCCGGGGACAGGGGGGAGGCGCGGCGCGTCTTCCCCCTGTCCCCGGACCTGTTGTGAAGGCTGGCGGCGGGGAGAAGAGCGCTTCTCCCCGCTGCCTGCCCCGCAAGCTCCGGGGACAGGGGGGAGGCGCGGCGCGTCTTCCCCCTGTCCCCGGACCTGATGTGAAGGCTGGCGGCGGGGAGAAGAGCGCTTCTCCCCGCTGCCTGCCCCGCAAGCTCCGGGGACAGGGGGGAGGCGCGGCGCGTCTTCCCCCTGTCCCCGGACCTGTTGTGAAGGCTGGCGGCGGGGAGAAGAGCGCTTCTCCCCGCTGCCTGCCCCGCAAGCTCCGGGGACAGGGGGGAGGCGCGGCGCGTCTTCCCCCTGTCCCCGGACCTGTTGTGAAGGCTGGCGGCGGGGAGAAGAGCGCTTCTCCCCGCTGCCTGCCCCGCAAGCTCCGGGGACAGGGGGGAGGCGCGGCGCGTCTTCCCCCTGTCCCCGGACCTGTTGTGAAGGCTGGCGGCGGGGAGAAGAGCGCTTCTCCCCGCTGCCTGCCCCGCAAGCTCCGGGGACAGGGGGGAGGCGCGGCGCGTCTTCCCCCTGTCCCCGGACCTGTTGTGAAGGCTGGCGGCGGGGAGAAGAGCGCTTCTCCCCGCTGCCTGCCCCGCAAGCTCCGGGGACAGGGGGGAGGCGCGGCGCGTCTTCCCCCTGTCCCCGGACCTGTTGTGAAGGCTGGCGGCGGGGAGAAGAGCGCTTCTCCCCGCTGCCTGCCCCGCAAGCTCCGGGGACAGGGGGGAGGTGCGGCGCGTCTTCCCCCTGTCCCCGGACCTGACGTGAAGGCTGGCGGCGGGGAGAAAAGCGCTTCTCCCCGCTGCCTGCCCCACAAGCTCCCGGGACAGTGGGGAGGCGCAGCGAGTCTTCCCCCTGTCCCCGGACCTGATGTGAAGGCTGGCGGTGGGGAGAAAAGCGCTTCTCCCCGCTCCTGCCCCCACAAGCGCCTGAGGGGGAAATAAAAATTTTTTTCTTTATTTCCCCCCCAAAAAACATGGTGCGTCCTATGGGCCGGTGCGTCCTATGGGGCGAAAAATACGGTAACTGGAATTTGTTAAAGCAGAGCCCGGTGTAGCATTTTAAAGGCTAACATACATACTGCAGCACAAGCTTTTGTGAAAGAAAAACCACTTCCAGCTGATGCATGAAGTGTTATTCTTAGTTGGCAGGGGTGTGAGAGAGTTGGGGTGTTTGGGGGAAAACCACACAGGAACAAATAGAAAAGTGGGGGAGAGAATGCTATTACCTAGATAGACATGTGACATTACTAAATGGAGCACTAAGGAAAAAGAAATCAGTTCAACAGAGGGAAATCAGAGTGGACATGACCCTCACACAACTGATGAAACAAGATGAATGGTGTATGTGAAAATATAAAGGAGAATTACTTTCAGTTATTAGGTAGACACTCCCAGGCTCTACTGAGCTCAAGTTCCAGACAGTGCCGAATCTGCAAATGAATGTCAACTGGCAGCTCCTATTCTGGAGACTCCCTTTCAAATCTTGCTTAAGTATGGCAACTTTCTAGTTTGATTCAGGGAGACTGAAACTCCTCCATTGTTTTCTGAGTGTTACAGTTCTTAATGTCTAATTTGTGCCCACTTAACCCTCTTGACTGGAGTCAGTACATTTTAGTCAATGCAAATGGAAAGAGTGTATTGCTGGCAAATGATGACAACTCTTGCATTAAGAAATGTGCAGGTGAAAAAGCTCTTGATGGTATGACTGCTGTTGAGTCACATTATAGAGTCCCTTGACTAGATATGGGGTAGATGGTAGACACATGCATTTGTACAGCTGTGCAGAAGGCCAACTGTTGCTCAGAAGCTAAAGCTTCAGCTTGGAGTGGCCTATGTGTATTGATAGATGCTAAAGAAAAAGGAGATTTCTCCCTGCCAGATTTGAGATTATATTACGAGGCATTCTGCCTATGCTAGTTGGAGGAGTGGTTGTTATTAAAGAATTCACATATTTTAGACTTAGAAGGACATTAAATCTTGCTCTGCGTAGGTGGGGGTTGTAAAGGAGGCCATCACTTTAAAATTACTGAAGCAAAGGGAAGTTGGACTTCAAAGAGTACCTTCCCCCGTATGAACTAACCAAATCAGCCGAGACCAACTTCTTCATTGGCCATATACAATCCAGGAAGGCATTTTTGGTGGCAACTCCTAGAAATTTTGGTTTAAGGAGAAGACAGTCACACTTTGTTAACAACCAAACCACTCCTGAAATAAAGCTACCAAAAGTTTGCATCATGAGCTTTGTCAATGACACAGAAATGTGGCTTATGGCATTTGGATGCAAGTTTAATTTGGATGACAGACACAAAAGCTATCTTTCTTCCCCAGTGCTTGCAGAGACTGGATATTATCTGTCTTGACTCTTGCTAAAATTCCAGGAGATCTCAATTCCAAAGCTGTACTAGTGTCTAAATTTAGCAAGGTAATGGAAACATTTGGAAGGAAAGTAATTCATTTTAATATCTGCACTTTTATGTTGCCAGGCAGCTAATTTCTGGGTGATCTTAAAGCACTGAGCCAGAAAGAGAAGAAAGCAACTGGGACATAAGCACACAGTAGATTATAAACTGATATCACTGCTAATTATTCTAATTATGATACAGTGCTACCTCAGGTTACATTTGCTTCAGGTTACATATGCTTCAGGTTACAGACTCCGCTAACCCAGAAATAGTGCTTCAGGTTAAGAACTTTGCTTCAGGATAAGAACAGAAATTGTGCTCCAGCGGCGCGGCGTCAGCGGGAGGCCCCATAAGCTAAAGTGGTGCTTCAGGTTAAGAACAGTTTCAGGTTAAGAACGGACCTCTGGAACGATTAAGTACTTAACCCAAGGTACCACTGTACTCCTATCTCGAACGGGGCTATGGTTAAAAGAGGAGTTTGGGATCAAGATTTAGAAGTTATGTGCCACCATTGCAAAAGAAAATCAAAACAATGAAAGCACAGGCACTGCCTGGCAAAAGAAATAATACTGCATCCTCAGAATCCCAACTCTTTTTATACTTGTTAACAACAACACTTAGCATTTTTATAGCACTTTCAAATACATTGGGGAGGGGTTGACCTAACAAGCCCCATCAGCACAAGTCCTTCAAAAGTACTTCCACTTGTACAACAAAGCTTCCCCCCCCCCCCGTTAAATTATTTGCCCTGGCAGCCATCAGTCAACAGATATAATGAGGTGTATTTCCAACCAAAAAAAGGGGGGGGCGTGGGAAAGGGTAATGCTCTGCCTTTTGACTTGCCTGACACGTCTAGCAGGGATAGTCAATGTGATGCTCTCCAGACGTTGCTGGACTGTATCTCCCATAATCCCTGACCACTGGCCATGTTGGATGGGCTGATGGGAGCTGCAATCCTCAATGTCAAGAAAGCACCACGTTCTCTTTCCACATAGACAAAGCATAGTGTGGTGGCATTAGAACAGAATGTGAGCAAGAAGCAGCACGTGAAGAAAGACAACAGGCATGCAGTTTGACACTTATTGTCCTGTTTGGGGACAATTGTGACTTCTTCCATGTAAGAGGTAAATTCCTTTTATATTGTGCCTATCAGGCTGTGAGCTATGAGCAGGAACTATCTTATAATTTTAATATCTCTACAGTACTTTGGAAACTTTGGCTGCTTTATGTGAGAAATGATAACAACAACATGAACTCCACATGGTTTATGCATAGCCCCAATCACAAAGTCAAGAACTCTTGTTGATATACCAGCTTTAATTATTTTTCTCCCTTTGTTCATACAATCAAGTATAAATGAAGCTCAAATGAATTACCATATACAGTGGTACCTCGGGTTAAGTACTTAATTCGTTCCGGAGGTCCGTACTTAACCTAAAACTGTTTTTGACATGCTTTTGAACTGCTGGGTTGGCAGGAGTCCCCAAATCCTACTTAACTTGTTGCAGCATGTAATTGGCTGTGTTCATGAAAACAACATGAACAATATAGTGGGTTAAAAATAAACATATATGTATTTGGAAAATAATAATACGTTAGATAAGCATATATGGAATGAAATTGTTAACTTTTATAATGATATAGTAAAACTTCTATTTTATGTTGTTCAATTAAACGGTTCTCTTTTTTAAGACAGATTTCCACTGAAGCCCTTGGTACTGAACCAATTCATTCACCTCTCCACAGGTGAGAAAAGAACCAGTTAGATGTGTCCTGCCATTGCTACAAATAGCTGCAACTCTTTGAGAACTAGTTTTCTGTGCGCTGCTGCCGCTGCTCTCTCTGTGCGTGCCTCTCTGTGTGTTTAACTCTTTCCCATCCAAGTTACTTGCTTCCTTGCTCCCGTGATCAAGCTCTCGTGTGTATACGAGTGCGTGTGTGCGTGATGATTGGAGTCCCTTGTTAGCTGTCTGTGGCACTATGCTGCTGCAAGTGGGAGGAAACTCCCTGCCCCACAACACAAGCAGTGGCAGCCTACGAGACTGGTGCTGTGAGCTGGTGGAGTAGCAGCGGCCACCTGTGGGGCCTTGTGGCAGCGATGAGAGGTGGTGGCAGTAGCGGCAGCAGCCTTCAAGGCCTCAAGGTGGCAACAGCAGCCTGTGAGGCCTCGCAGCAGCAACAGAAGCTGTCAGTGGTGGTCACCTGCAAGGCCTTGCAGTGGCACAAGCAGCAGCAGCCTGTGAGGCCTCGTGATGGCAGCGGTAGGTGGTGGCAGTACAGCTCCAATCAGGTCTAGCAGCTTATGTCTATAGTTCAAATTTCAATTTGCATCCATTTAATTCCTAAACCAATTATAGAGGCACCTTGCAAATTCCAATCTATTCCCATCACTTTTAATAGGCAGCAATGGGCCTTTCCATTTACAAATGGACAGCCCAAACTACTCTTTCACAGCTGCAAGTACCAACAAAAATCACTAAACCTACACATAATGATTTGCCTCAAGGCTATAGCCGAGCCTCAAATTAAAAATAGCCTTCCCTTATGAAGTTTCAGCATGTCATCTACTAGCAAAGTGAGGAGTTACGATTTGGACAAGTTATCCAAAGTCTTGCTTCACATCCTTCTTCAAGCTGGATAAAAAGCGGGCACAGCCAGGGAGAAATTCCTCATCCTAGTCTTCTCCATCACCAGTAAAATAAACAGTATCGTAATTCCTTTATACAAATCTGCAGTCTGGCCATATCTGCAATGTTATGTATAATCCCAGTCACTCAAAAAGGTATTAAAGGTAAAGGGACCCCTGACCATTAGGTCCAGTTGTGACCGACTGGGGTTGTGGCGCTCATCTCGCTTTATTGGCCGAGGGAGCCGGTGTACAGCTTTCGGGTCATGGGGCCAGCAGGACTAAGCCGCTTCTGGTGAACCAGAGCAGTGCACGGAAACGCCGTTTACCTTCCCGCCGGAGTGGTACCTATTTATCTACTTGCACTCTGACATGCTTTCGAACTGCTAGGGTATTATGAAGCTGTAAACGGTAGAGAACAGTGCGATCAGAGCTTTGGAGCACCTTCCCTACAAGGAAAGGCTGAAGTGTTTGAATTTGGGGGGGGGGGGTGGAAGGAGCCAAGTGTGGGGTGAAGATAAGACAGAGGTTTACAGAATTATGCACTGATTGGAGAAAGTGGATGGAGAGATTTCCTCCCCCCATAATACTCAAACTCTGGGTCAGATAATGACAGGCAGTAAATTCGGGACAGACACACACAAAAGCATTTCATGCAATAAGAATGTCCTGCCATATCACATCTTTTACTTTAAACCATATTTTTTTAAAAAAATGAAAAGAAAAACAGTTCCACATTTCCACAATAGGTAACATAAATTAAGCATTTCTTAAATTACACTTCTGTTCTATTGATCTCACCTACCTGTCATTTTAAGGATTTGGGGTTGTTTCTTAAATTGGCATTACTTATGTTTTAAGGGTGGGGAGTGATTTCAAATATTTATGTTGTTACATCATGATCTTTAGTTTAGAGCAGGCACGTCCAACAGGTAGATCACTGGCTCCCCCCAAAGAAGCCCAACAAGTTTGGCTCCCCTAAAAAAAGATCAAAGCTTTTGCCCTGCACTCCCCAAACGGGGCTTTCATGCTCCCTAAAAAAAGCTCAGCAACTTTGACATGAACCCCAAGGAAACGGGCCTTTCTCCTCCTCAAAAAAGCTCCATAACTTTGATCTGAACCCCACAAAAGGGTGGTAGATCACTGCCAGTCTTTAACTCTGAGTAGATCACAGTCTCTTGGAAGTTGGCCACCCCCGGTTTAGAGAAACCAATTCTAGTTCTGAAATTCGATTTCTAACAAGCCAATGCTGGTATCCCATTGGCCCTATTTTAATCTTTTACCAAGGATACATCAGCTTGAACTGTGCCTCCTTCAAATGAAGCAAGCTTCTTTTCTGCTGCTCCAGAGGGTAGGGCCCGGACCAATGGATTCAAGTTACAAGAAAGGAGATTCCGACTAAACATAAGAAAGAACTTTCTGACGATAAGAGCTGTTCGACAGTGGAATGGAAACCCTGAGGAGGCTCTCCAGTGTTAGAAACTCACCAAAGGGCTCCTTGAACCAAGGTTGAAGTCGCCAAAACAGATTGTCTAGTTGCCATTTTGGGCAACATGGCTGTAAAGTCTTATTTTTCAAATGAAGGACTGACTGTGATTGACTCTCAGCTAAACATCTGGCTAGTTCAGATGACACCCTTGAGATGGTTAAGAGCTTTGAGAACTTAAAAGAAAAGTCACTTGACCCAAGGACAGTCCACACATATATACTGGCCTATTCCTACTGCTTTTTCTTAATGGTGACTGATCCTGCCTATACTGCACAGAAAAAGCAACTTGGTTCCAGAAATTCATTCCAACTGTGCAGATAACATGTAATGGATAGAATTCTACAGGATGGGGTATTAGTGTGTGAAAACTGTCCAGATCCAATGATCCCCAGATAGTGGAGATGTCAGGTGCCATCCTGGTGCCCAGGCATCTTCAGTTGGTCAGAAGTGGTCAAAAGCCAAATGCAAAATGCACCTGGCTAATTTCAAACACTGGGTCTCCCCATTGGAAGTTTTTAAGCAGAGGCTGGATGGCCAACCCGTCAGGGATACTTTAGTTGAGATTCCTGAATTGCAACAGGTTGGACTAGATGACCTTTGGAATCTCTTCCAACGTTATGATTTTATTATTTTAATTCCATGCTCTCCAAGCTCTCCTGGCATTTCTCTACATTAAAACCAGCTATATGAATTATGATATGCATATAATTGACAGTTTTCTTTCGCATCTGATTTTCTGATCCAAAAGCTCTTCAAATTTCATTAGCTTCTCAAATCTTAAAATTTCCTTTGCTGTTTGAATGAGAAAATGCTGTGTTTGTAAAAACCAATAAAACTAGTATCAGTATAAGCCATTCATTTTCATCATGATCTGCTCAAGCTTGAATTCCATTACCATTTTAACAATAAATGCAAGCTTCAGTATGTACTAGCCCATACCCAGGTTAGAGAACTTAAAGGCTCCAACCCAGATTTGCATCTCTATTAG
Organism: Podarcis tiliguerta; assembly: GCF_965153285.1. Taxonomy (NCBI): domain Eukaryota; kingdom Metazoa; phylum Chordata; class Lepidosauria; order Squamata; family Lacertidae; genus Podarcis; species Podarcis tiliguerta. The sequence continues at coordinate 117,364,925 of NC_139535.1, read as the reverse complement.
CATAGAGGCAACTCCAGCAAGGCCCAGATGATCATTATAATGGGATTAAGCATTCACACTGCATATGTAGTACAGAAGCCTGCATCTATGCACACACCTTCCCTTATAGATCAGGTTGATTTTAATGGCAACCATACCTTGGTTCAAAATAAAGTAGCTACAAAGGTGGTTCTCCATCTTCATAATTTTTTCAAAACAGCTACCTCATCATGGTTGCCTTTCATATATGCCCAAGTAGAAATACTTTCACTTGAATTGTTGAGCAGACATTGGATCATCTTAACTCTGGATATTCCCTTATCTAATATTTAGGCAAGTTTTATTCAAAGGATTTCTCAGATTCAGTGTGTTTCCCATTTTAAGTCTGCTGTTGCTTCACAGTTTTCATATTTTAATAATTCAAGTTAAACAAGTCATACTGCTGCTAAAATTACCCCCCAAAAAAGCATAGAACAGGATATTAATTCATATCAAAGCTATAAGTCTCTGGAAATTTAAGATTTTTTTATTTCTAATTACCGGTAAGATATAGCCATTCCATCCTGCCAACCGCATATGCATTCATATTGTGGCACATCCAAAATGGAAACAGGGAGCACATTAGACATCAAGTCTTCCTTGCTTCTCTGCAGCCCTTGCCACCAACAATATTCAGCTCCTCTGACCTTTGAGCTAAGAAGGCAATCAGAGTTGGTCCTAAGCACGGTAAGCAAAGAGGAAATACAGAGGAAAACTCAATAATTTAACTTCGTTCCGACCTCCCGGCTTCCAGGGCACCTTGACAATGCCAAGGTTGCAGGTTTGATCCCCATAAGGGACAGCTGCATGTTCCTGCATTGCAGGCAGTTGGACTAGATGGTCCTCAGGGTCCCTTCCAACTCTGATTCTATGAGACATCTAGGAGTTTTTGACCACATGTACCCTAAAAAGGCATCTACATCTTTCCCAATAGAGACTCTTACCTATTCAGAACTCCCACTCTCTCAGTTTAAGCAGTTTGGATGACCGCATTTAGATATTTTACTTTACAAATACTGTAAACAGAAATGCCCAAATGCCCCTACACTAAATCAAAATTTCCCTGGTTTTCACCCCATTTGAATTGCTAAAAGCAGTAGAGTACAAGCCAAACCCTCTTAACACCTCCAAGAAAACAACATCTTCTGAAGGGGCAGATGTCCAGCACAGAAGCTGCCTTGTCACAACTAGTAGTATCCAACAAATGAGCAATTGAATAAGCCTGAGACAGTCTCATCCTTGCTTCTACAGAGCCTTTGGCCTAATAAGGGGAGGAATTTCTATTTCCATAGAAATATGCCAAGCTAACTGGGGGATAAATGGCTTTAACAAAATAAAGCTTCAAGTCCAGCAGCTGATAAGCTACTGATTCTGTAAAAAGAGACTTCATGGAAAAATTTCGCTAATTGAAGAACTACCAATTTGAGCTTTAAAAGTAGGGTGAAGGTCAGCAGCTGCCAATGTTATGCAGAGCACAAAGGTAAAAGGAGATATCTTCACTATTCTAAATGATGACTGACTTTTCAATGCTGAATTCCACAATGGTTTCTACCCTACAAGAACTGATCAACTGTCAAAGGTCAAAAGACTCCATTGATATTTGTCACTGGTGGAATTCCTTTCCACAAAGCAGTGGATATAGACGAAGTCTAAAATTAACTCTGCTGCCAGCTGTGTTTTCTTTTGTAGGCATGCACATGTGTTCATCTGTTCCATTTTAGCAAGCAGGATAACCACTAAACTGTAAACCGACGGACGTGGGAAATTCTTGTGCATATATTGTACACCCAAGATTAGAGAAGGCAAGCAACACCACAGAATCATGATCAACGTTGCAGTATATCAAGGTGTTGTTGTTTTTATCTAAGGGGAAACAATTCTATTCAGTTATTGTTTCTGCTGTCCATTATGATAGTAGCAAGCAAGCGTAAAAACTGTCTGAATATTTTCAGTTCATCTGATCTAATACGTAAGGCAGCTTCCAGAACTCAATGAAAATTTGTGCTCAATGCAAAGTCCAAGGAATGGAACAAAACTAGACACCTTTTTAAAAAAGGAGGATATACATCTTCTCACAAACTGGAAGTCTTGACTTTTACTGACTTTCAAAACAGGCATGGGAGAAAATGTTGGAATTCCTCGTCACCAACACCATGGGAAGATATCCAACTAAGTCATACTCTTAGTAGACCCATACTCAGAGTATGACTAGTGTTTTTAGGAGCCAGCCATGCCGAAATATGAAATACTGCAACTGATAAGACATACTGGAAGGAAAAGATGTGGGCATGTCCTGTCAAGGACTCTTTCTGGCGAGACGAGAAATTATTGCTTGTACTAACATTGCTTTGGAAAAATCATTGATATTTGCAGATGTTCATACACTCTTAAATCATATTCCTGGAATGTAGGACCCAACAGATGGACAAGGAAAGTGGACCCTACAAGCCCCTAAAGTGTTAGAAACTCAGACATACAAGCTGATCATCAAATGCCAACGTAAACCTAGTTTACGTAAACCTAGTCACAGTTGCCACAACAGGCTGTCTAGGCGTCATCCCCCCCCCCCGAGTTTATTGTTCTATTTATTTTTCATTGTTTATTGGCCGACCACAAGCTTAATGTGATCCAGCAGCTAAAGCTATTATAGGTTGCATCAATGGAAGTATAGTGTCCAGATCAAGGGAAGTAATAGTACTACTCTATTCTGCCTTAGTCAAACCACACCTGGAATACTGTGTCCAATTCTGGGTGCCACAATTTAAGAAGGATGTTGACAAGCTGGAATGTGTGCAGAGGAGGACAACAAAGATGATCCAGGGTCTGGAAACAAAGCCTTACAAGGAGCGCTTGAAGGAGCCAATGATGTTTAGCCTGAAAAAAGAGGAGACTGAGAGGAGAGATAATAGCCATCTTCAAATATCTAAAGGGCTATCACATGGAATATGGAGCAGGTTTGTTTTCTCCTGCTCTGGGGGGTAGGACTTGAACCAATGGCTTCAAGTTACAAGAAAGGAGATTCCGACTAAATATCAGGAAAAACTTTCTGACATTAAGAGCTGTTCAACAGTGGAACAGTCTCCCTCGGAAGGTGGTGGACTCTCCTTCCTTGGAGGTTTTTAAGCAGAGGTTGGGGGGCCATCTGTCATGGATGCTTTAGCTGAGATTCCTGCATTGCAGGGGGTTGGACTAGATGACCCTTGGGTCCCTTCCAGCTCTACGATTCTACAATTATTATTATTAATTTCATTTCTATACCACTTTATATTTTAAAGAAAAAAATCTCAAAGCCGTTTACAGCACATTAAAACATCAAATAAAGCAATCCAGATTAAAACACAATCAAGCTTCGCATGGCATGAACTATGGAATGTAAATCTGAAATTTACAGCCTGTACGGCATTGAAGGAGAATATATGGAAAATGATATATAGGTGGCATCCTACGCCGGTAAAACTGGCAAAGATGTACAAAATGAAAAACAAGAAATGTTGGAGATGTGGAGAGGTGGAGGGACCTATGGTGGACCTATGGTAAAGTGAAGGGCTTCTGGGAATTAATTTATAATGAACTTTAAAAAGTTTTTAAGTACACTTTTCCAAAAAACCCAACAGGGAAGGAAATGAAAAAGAAAGATAAAAATCTTTTTCTGTATGCCACGCCGGCAGCAAGAACTATGCTGGCCCAGAATTGGAAAACAGATGTAATACCTACTACATGGAATGGCAGGTTAAAATGATGAATTATGCAGAACTGGCCATATTATCAGTAAAAATACAAGACCAGGATGAACAGAAGTTTTATGAAAGTTGGAGTAAATATTTGGTGTATATAAGAGACAATTGTAAAACCTTAAAGACACTGGCAGGATTAGATTAACTCTAACAGCATAGGGTAAAGCAGATAAACAAACAGAATACGCGATGTAAGAAAATATATGATACTTACCGAAGGGGTGGAGGGAAGTATGAAGCTCGGCAGAATCAAATATATATTTGAGATTTATTTGTATAATGAACATATGTTTAATGAAAATCAATAAAAAATTATTGGTAAAAAAACAACACACACAATCAAGCTTCAAGGGAAGTATTTCAGATCCTTCTCTAAGTGACATTTTGCTTTCCCCTTATTTATTTGCCTACTAAATTTATACAGCTGTTCCATAGCAGACGTACTCTAGGAAGTCAGGGTGGTGTAGTGGTTAAGAGTGTTGGACTATGACCTGGAAGGCCAGGGTTCAAATCCCCACTCAGTCATGAGGCTCACTGGGTGACCTTGGGCCAGTCACAGTCTCTGAATCTACCTCACATGGTCGTTGTAGGGATTAACTGAGGAGGGAGGTGAACCATGTACTACTTGGAGAAAAAGGTGGGGTATAAATGCAATAAATAAGCTCTTCTCCTTACCTGCTGAAGAAAGCTGGAGGGGCCAGCCAGATGGAGATGTCATTCACCAACCTGGCATCCAGAGATCTCCATGTGGTCACAATTGGACCTGTGCAAAATGCGCCTGGCTAATTTCTAACACTGTGTTATGGTTGCAAAGAGACTTACACCACAAGGCTGGAAGAATAAACACTAATCATCTCAGTGCTCTGAAAATTTCACCACCTTTTCTACATTTGAGTGTTCAGCTTATAATCATCAGTCTCATTTTGATACATATTTGGGCATATAGGTTGCCTACATTAATTTGTGACTCTAAGTCAAGATGGATGCAGTATTTTAACTATTAATGTCAGTGAACTGAGTTGCTTCTTTCTTATACTGTATCTGCAAATGAAAAAACAAAACAAAAACCTAGATGCAAGCCCTAAACCTTACTGAATTTTTCTATCAACTTCTTAGATGATAGCTACTTGTTTCTAGATGCTTGGACTTTTTTCAAAGTTGATCCACAACCCAGGCTGTTCCCACAAATGCCCCCTATCTGGAGTATGAATGGGCAAGGAGGATAAGTAAAATGATCTCAAGTTTAAGGGAGAGGAGAGACAACTAAATTCCAACACATGGACAAGTATAGGCTCCTGCTCTCCAGAGTTCTAGTCTGGGACACACATGCACCTACCTTCTGTCAACAGGTGAAGATTTTGTGTGTGTGTGTGTGTGAGAGAGAGAGAGAGGCCTTTCCAGGGTACTGACTGAATTCAACCACCCTAGCAGAGACAAAGGACTGCCATCACATTGTACCAACCCAAGGGGAAGGGCCACAGCTCAGCAGGGAAAAATCAGCTTTACATGCCAAAGGTCCCAGCTTCGATCCCTAGCATCTCCAGGTAGGGTTGGGAATGCCCCCTGTCTGAAACACCGGAGGGCTACTGTTAGTCAGGGCAAAAAATATTAAGCTAGAAGGACCAATGGTATGTCACAGTAAAAGCAGCTATCAGCAGAATGAGAACACAATGTTGGGAACCTCTCTTGAAGTGCAATCCTATATCCATCTACTCAGAAATAAGTCCCATTTTCATGAGGTCCACTCTCAGGCAAGTGGCTTGGAATGAAAGATAAATGGCCAGTCTGCTTTGAATTTATCTCTTTCTGGGATAAAATTCTAGGCAATGAGAATCAATCCCATGCCACTGTAAAACATGGAAACAAGCCTTCATGACTAACTGCCCTCTCCCTTGGTAAGATGGCAAGGTCAGAAATAGAAGCCAGTGTCATCAGAAATTCTTAGAGAGGTCACTGTATTTTCACTCCTACAGATTTTGCTCAGTTCCCTCCCCTGAAGAGCTCACAGTTTCTATCTTTAGATGCTTACATGGCCCCAATACATCTGTATCCTAGTACATAGTCTTAAACGTATCCGTCCCCAGAAATATCCTGCCCAGGCAAGGAAACAATATGGATGGAAGCCTAAGGTTTTCCAAGGCTAGCAGCCCAGATTCTGACATGCAACACAAACTCGGGCACATTTATTCAACATATCCCACTGAATTCAATTGTACTTATTCTCTAATAAGTGTGTCTAGAATTGTAGCCTTAAGCACATTTACTTAGAAGCACTGTTGCCTTTAAGAGAATTTACTTCCAAGGAGGTACTTTTGGGTTCACAGCAGGAGTGGTCTTCCTCAAGGAGTATACATCAAAGCCAGATAACAAATTAGACCTTCTACATACAAAAGTTGAGCAACTGAACAGGTTTCCCTTTTCACAGAGAAAATAAACACTTTATTTCAAATATACCACAAGTGTTCCTGCCAAAAAGTAATGTTGCTGCATAATCCACCCACTGCAGCAAAAGTTGCTTACTTGGACTACCTAGGACTGGTGAATGGCTGCTATCTATCTTTAAAGGAAACTGACAGAGGGCATCTTGTCTCCATTCAGCAACTACCACTTTTGAAACACCCATTATTCTGCCCCCAAACCCTCTGAAGAAAGTATCAGGAGGCACGTCACACTCAGGTCAAGACATGAAAGGTCATGTATTTACGAGGGAATAAAATGTTAGAATATTTTTCAATATTGTTGTTGTTATTAATTTAATTAATATACCGCCCTATACCCAGAGGTCTGATGTCAACATTAATCAACAGTCCACAAATGCTGACTACTTTGCACATCTTCAGTGTGCCAAACTAATGCCTTCACTGACTTTGGTTTTAAGACATAAGGCTACCACAGCCCCACTGAACCACAATATTTCTTATCTGGAGCACCAGAGGGGTCACTGATATTGATGCATCAGAATACTTCGTTTAATAATGTTTTCTTTTGAAATGTTTGAGATTCTTTTTGTTTTTTTGTTAAGTTTGCTGCATTAACCGTGAGATCTGTAGCAAACCTCCTTCGTAATATTTTATTTTGAAATCTTTAAGATAATATTTTAGTTTCCTGTAAATTACCGTATGTTCCTTTACATGTGTACTTTATATTTGCCTTTCTTTAGTAATGCTTTATTTTGATTGTTTTATTTGATGTTTAGGTTGTAAACTGCTTTGGATTCCCCCACCTTCAAAATATAAAGTGGTATAGAAATGAAATGAATAATAATAGGCCTCACCCTTCTGCCTCCTTGAGAGCTCTACCTTCCAGTCCCTCTCTGAACAAAAGCAGTGGCAACCAGAGAGAGAGAGAAACCAGGGGAGTGATGAGGGAGGCAAGCAAGAATGGCTCAAACATGGAGTGTGGAGACTAGAGTAGCCTAGCTTCCTCCAGAAAGTCATTCTAACCTCTGTACTTCAAGGTCAAGCCTCCAAGCTCATACATGGAGCTTCAGCTTTCTAGTTTTGTAGTAGGGTGCAAGGAAGCAATCTCTGTGGCATGGAATTTGCAAGGTGGCACTCACTGGCTCCATTTGAGCTCAAGGACCTGTGGCAAAGGATCAACTGAGAGTCAGGTTTCTACAATGAGCTCAAATTTGCAAAGGCTGCTGGGCATTCTTAGCAGTTATCTTAGTTTAAGTTGGATTTGCTGGAACCGCAGTTCAGTAACTTGGCATGGCCTTTACTAGGGTAGGATATACAAAAGTTGATGACAGAAAAGTAGTCAGGAGAAAGAGAGGAAGAGCAAGCAAAGAGGGGTGCCTAGTCCAACTTTGACATTATGTCCACCTGCTGACAGTCCCTGACCATATATCTCAGCACTAACAACAACAGGTCCCCTCTGTTGCTGTGGATCAAAAGTCTCTCTTCCTTAAAGAACGAAGATGGTCCTTGGAGTGACTTCACAAGAACAAAAAAATTAAGAAGATGCTGAATAAGTTGTAGCAGAAGAGACATGTTGTAGAACATCACACCCAAACCACAGGGGTCACTATTTAAACTTGCAAAGCAAAATAAATAAATAAAGGGGCACATCATGCATACTTAACTGGGAGAACCTATTGCATAAGAGTACTCAACAGCTTGGCAAGACCAAGTAAAGGATTATCTGTTATTCCCTCGAAGGAGTGATAGTGATATGAACCCATTTCCAGATATCATCACATCACAAACACACACCAGGAACTTTTCTTGCATTTCTCAAGCCCCCTGTGTAAAACTGTTACTGAAGCTGGGAAGGATTTTTGTTGGGGGGGGGGAATATTTTAAGAAGATAAACAGTCTTGCAAAAGTGTTTCGCCACATTTTTGTTGCTTTTTATTTCAGGAAGATATGGGCTGCAAGTTAAAGCTGCTGGCTACCCTGCATGTTCCTCAGAGAGAAAGATAATGCAGAAAGATATGGGCTGCAAGTTAATGAAAGGATTCCCCCCCCCCCAGACACCCCTGAATGTTCCTCAATCACCCTAGGGTGCCATAGAACACCGGTTGAAAACCAATGCTTTAACTCATATACAGGTAGACTTGTTTCCAAAAGCTGCTCAGACTTGGATTTTGGCAAAATCAGTGGGAGGAGTTCCAGAATTGAGAGGCTGTCACTGAGAACATCTCCCTGTCCTTGCTTATTGAACCCAACACACAGCTGGTATCATTAGCATTCTCCGTATTTCTCAGAACTTTACAACATCATGCTGCTACCAAATCTCCTGACATTAGCAGCAGATGAAAATGCTTTTTACACCTCCACTGCTGGATATTTAGGAGCCACAGGCAACCAAGAGATAAGGTGATCCAGCCTACAAATGTGCAAAAAGCAGAGCCTCTGTAAAACCACCAAATCTACCAGTGTGAGAATCTCAGAGCACGGCTGGGATAAAGGAATATGCCTCAGCTCTTGCAACTGCCATGGCCACAGCTTGATCTGCCCCACTTGACCGAGAAATGAAGATCTGAAGCGCCACCCTGAAGGAGGGCACAAGAGTCCCTGCTAAGATTCTCTCGACAGCTGCGTTCTCTGAACACGAGGCGGGAGCGAAGAGGGAGACCAACCGGAGAAAATAGTTTCCGACGGCATACACCACTGTCCATCATTCTCTGCTTCAACACAGACTCCAAATACTCTCTTAACCCCATTCATTGTTCGGATTCGGACCTGTTGCACAGGTGGAGCAGGAAATATAACCTCCAGCATCTCCTACATCCGGGACAACGGAGTCTTCCCCTACGCAGAGCACTAACCGTGGAAGGGGCTTTAAACAAAACAAACAAGGGACAGCTAAAGCAGCAGCACCTCCACCCGCCTTTGCCACCCCCAAAATCGCCCGAACCCCGAAACTACAACTCGCAATGCCAAAAGCGGAAAGACAAATGGGGGGGGATTCCAATCCCAGCCCCACTTTGGACGAGATCGCGCTTACCTTGGGGGGGAGAGAGGAGGGGAACCTGTGCCCCCCTCCCCTCGCTGCCGGGTCCGGGCGGTGCTGCTGCTGTTGTCGCCGCCGCCTGCCTTCCTCCTCCTCCTCCTCCTCGGGGCGGGAGGGAGCCCAAGGACCCGCTGCGCTCCCCGCTTCCTCTGACGTGAGAGACGGAGCGGAGGTAGAGGAGGCAAAGAGAAAGTGGAGGGGGGGGGAGAGAGAGAGGCAGCGGGAGGAAGCTCTTCGGAGCAACAAGTGCAGGTGAGGGAAAGACCGCGGGGGGGGGGCTGGGGCTGAAGGTGGGCGCTGGGGGTCGGAGGGAAGGGGGGAAATGGCCTCAGCCGCCCCGGCAGGCCCGTCCAAAGCTTGGCCCGGAGGCGGGGGGGTCAAGGCCCGGCAGGCCCAGCGAGCGAGCAAGGCAGGCGGGCGGCGGGGGGGGCCTGGCGCGGCGGCGGCGGGGGCTGTGGTGGTACCTGGCCGAGGGGGGGGGCTCGTGAGGACAGGTAAGGCCGCCGCCGGTGTGGAGAGGGGAGAAAAGAGGGGCAAAAGAAGAAGAGGGAGGGAGGGAGGGGGGAACAATAGCACCTTTCTCCAAAAACAATATTTAAAAAAGGAGAGGAGGAGGAGGAGGAGAAAGGGGGGAGGAAGAAAGGGGGGGAGAAAAAAAAAGAAACAGAAAAAGGGAAAGAAGCGCCGGCCCCTCCCCCTGGCCGCGCGCGCGCGCGCGTGTGTATGTGCATGTGCGTGCGCCCGCCGCTTGCGTCACTCGCCCCGCTACGTGAGGCCGTAACCCTGCGCGCGTCAAGACGCCGACGCCGCTGCCGCCGACGCGCCTAGGTCACGGTTGCCTTGGCGACTGCGACGCGCCCGCCCTCGCGCGAGACCCTCGGCTGCTCGGCTGGCCTTGGCGAGGGAGGCGGGCGAGGAGCTGCCGAGTCCCCCGCGGGGCTGCAGGAACAGCGGCCCGGAAAAGGGACCGGTGCGGAGGCTGCCGGTATGGGAGGGAGCAGCCAGGCCCGACAAATTAGCGTGAGAAAGCATGAAGTCCGCAGAGCTGTGTCGCTGCCAGGCAGGTAGAGAGGGCTCAGTGCGGCGTCATTTTCCTTCCTCCCCTGGAGAGCAAGGAGGATATAGTACTAACTACACAGTATAGGACCGTTGGCTAGTTATTACTTTTTGCAGATGTTAATATCTATTGATTTTATGTACAGATTTTGAGAAAATCTACCCTGTATGGTTTTTTACTACAGTGGTACCTCAGGTTACAGATGCTTCAGGTTACAGACTCCGCTAACCCAGAGATAGTACCTCGGGTTAAGAACTTTGCTTCAGCATGAGAACAGAAATTGTGCCGCGGCAGCAGCGTGAGCCCCCATTAGCTAAAGTAGTGCTTCAGGTTAAAAACAGTTTCAGGTTAAGAACGGACCTCTGGAACGAATTAAGTACTTAACCCGAGGTACCACTGTAATGCCATTGTTGTCCCGCAGAGCAAGAGGAGGGCTCCCAGGGTTCGGGATACTCAGGTTCCCAAAGAAAACTATCCACCCTACCAGGTTGATCAGGGTGTAGTAGTTTATTTAAAGGAAAAGCAAACTCACAACAAAAGGTCTGAAGGCTCCCTCCTTGCTCCTGCTTCCAGCACATTGTGGGACAGACTCCACAGCAAGGAAATGGCTTGTCTGCAAGCAGGCGCTGGAGCAAATGCTTTTTATACAGTAGAGCAGCCCACAGGTAGCCATGATCTCCACCACACTCAAGGTTCCCCACAGGCGGCTGATATTGCTCCAATTAGGCCTGGAACATAGTATCACACACCCGTGGATTGTGGTAACTGCCATCCTTGAAGAGGAATTAGCCTGCTTCCCAAGTGTGTTGCACGAAAGCTACAGCTGCCACCGGTTGTGAGGTTATCTTGAGTATTCAGCTAGTGCTAGCAAAGCTCCTGGAACAACTCACCTATGGTTCAACACAGCCATTGCTGTGAACCAGTGCATGTTTACGAAGTAAGTAAACCTTGTTTTCAACTTACGGTACTTAACAAGTTGTTACCTGATTCCTTCTTAATGTGGGTGAGAAGGAGGAAGCCAGCTTACTTCATAACTGGACTTGCTCAAAACAAGGTTTTACATCCTTCTTCCTATGCTTTTAATTCTGCTGCCCTTTAGGCTGGCAAATCCTCTGCATGATTACTTGGGAGAAAGTCCTCATTACACACACAGAGAGAATATCCCATTAGTTGGATAGATAAGGCGCTTTTCGTTTCAAGGTGAACAGGTGTGCAGAATGGTGGAAATGTGGTTGGAGTTACACTAGGTCATTCCCCACCCCGCCTGCATATTTAGGGTTTTCAACACAAGGCCTCTTCAAAATATCTTTATTTATGTTGAAATAATTTGTTTCAGAATATGCCCAAATGCCTCACCTTCTGCTGTAGATGTTACCACACCAGAGAATTTATTATGGCAGAAGCTTTTATGGACAAGAGTCTGCTTTGTCAGATGCATGAAGTGTTATCCGAAGTTGCCTGAGTGAGGTAAAAGGAAAAGCAGAAAGTTCTGCAAAAGTCTAAACTTATGCAAAGGTGTAACAGCAGCCACTAACAATATAGCATTGCATCCTGGCATTGGTAAGCTAAGTAATGCATGTAGTGGAATTGTAAAAATAGACAAACACCCATTTTCTCAATTCAAGCCACAAGTGATAGAAGAGAGATTATAGTTAAGCGGCCCAAGTGCTGTCAGTCAGCCATTATCAATAGTGAGTGCTGGAAGGGAAAGGGAACGATGGGGTTGAGGTGGGAGAAGGGACTTGGACGGGGACTCCCAATGGTTAAGAGATGATGAGTCTACATGGAATCTACACCAAGCCAGGGTTCCTTTGTCAAGGGTGTCAACCCAGACAATTCACATAGTCCCTGAAACTAGCTCCACCCATCTATTGGTCACACTGCAGCATGTGCAAGGAAGATTGGGCTTTTAGGTGTTAGACCACATTTATTTAAACATGTGCTTCCTGCTGGGCACCATGTAGCATATCCATCAAAATGCTTCAAAGCAGGTTGATCTTCCAAGCTTCAAGCATAAAAAAGTGTGCCAAACAGTGCCATAGTCCAAAACATGGCACGTCACCAGTACACAAGTTTTGACCTTCAGTACACTGCCAATATCAACACATTGCACACCTTTCATTGCTAATGCTAATTTGTATTGCATTATTTCACACTTTCCAAACACCAAAGAGTAGGATGTTCCAGGTCATTCTGCATTATCATTCTCCTTGGGAGGGCAAAGACTAACATCATTTTTGAAATATCAAGTTTGTTTACAAATACACAAATCAAGCTGCAGCAAACTCATTGGCCACATTTGAGTTACCCTTAGCCTGCAGGCAGACCTTTCTCTGACTTCCATGTGAGTCACAGGCCCCCCCCCTCCCCATTGCTCAGCTGATCGGTGGTGGAAACAGCTGAGCAACATAGGCAAGCCCTCAACAGTTTCCAGCAGAAATCAGCTCTGCAATGAAGGGAGGTGCATGATAGGATTGTTGTTTCATAGGCAGTGGTTAGTGCTAAAGCAGCATCAAATCCAAAAGAGAGTCAGCCCTGAAGCTCCAAAAATATAACATTTATTTCTCTCTGTGTGTGTGTGGCCAAATTTAAAATGGCTCTATTTATATATGTGTATATATAGCCCTTCCATAACTCAAGCCCAAACTTTTCTAAAACCACCAAACAGTATGAAAAACGCCACACCAAACTCATTCAAAGGACAAATTACACAGAAGTTAAGTCAATGGAATGAAAACTACTCAGAGCAATAATGCAGTTATATCCATCCAAGGCTGAAAAAAATGCCTGGGCAAAAAGAACCTGGTGGCACTGAACTATGTCTAAGGATGAGGCCAATCCAAGTTCCCTAAGAATGGAGCTCAAAATAGCAGGTGCCACCACTGAGCAGATGCTGCTGCACACCCCTTGAGATTCTGCTTGTAAAGGATAGGAGCATTTAGGGGCATGGTGAGGTACATATGGGAGAAAGCACTCCCTCCTGTCTTTTGGCCCATCTCTCACACTCAGGGTGAGCAAAGCAAGTTCACAGCCTCCACCTTGCCTGTGTGTAACCTGACCATCCAAAGGACCAAGATGATATTTATTATTAGTGGCCCAGGTATACCAAAAGTAAATGGAAGCACTGAACAATAAGAAAGCATCACTCGTGTTAATCATTTTTTAAAGGATTAGTCTTTCCCCTACCCCACCCCAAAGAGGGTCCTAACAAACAAAAGGGCAAACATAAGACTCTTCTCATCATAAGTGTGGGTACCTTATGATGAGAAGAGTCCTGGACTTTCTTCTGGAGCAATAAGGGACTTGCAAAAACCCTCTCAGTGAATGCTATATGGTTTGGCAGGTTCTGAGTGTATGTTGAACCTAAAAGTCCTATGGAAATGCAATGAGTCATCTCACACTGGGTTCCTGGTTGCCAGACTCTGTCCAAAGTATTCTTGTCAGCACCCTCAGAAACAAGAATGCCTACATCACTGAGGGCTCTACAAAAATCGTGTGCTCTCTCCCGCCCACCTCTGGTATCTTCAACAATAAAATGTCATCTGTACTGTTATATTTATTCAGAAGAACACATAACAAATATAAACAAGGGTTGTCAGCTACAAGATACAAAACTGAGCTTAGTTAGAACACACAAAAGGATCATCACAAGAAAAGTCATGGGCAGTGATGCAGGAAAACACAAATGTCTAATTTAGTCTGATAAAAGCCCAGTGTGTACATCCCTTCAGATCTGCAAGGATATTTGTGAGCCACAGGAAATCCAAGTTCTTCCAGATGAGAATGAATAATGCCTCCTGTGGTTTCATCTCAAGCCACCCTACAGTACTCTGTAAGTTTGTCAGAGCCAGATACCCCATATTGTCATACCATCTACCGAGAGCGCAGCCTTCTGTTCTTTCCCAGTTAAGTGCTACTTCCATACACATGGCCACATGTTAGGAGATCATATGGGATATCATTATTGCACCTGCTAAAGAGGGAAAACGGGACTAGCCCTGACTCCACGGTGCAACACTTCAGAGATAATTTTAAAGACAGCTTACCCTAATCTTGGACACTCCCACCAGAGGTTCTTGTGGCTTGACACCCCCCTCCAGCATAAAGATGATGCAGAATGATTAACCTGTAAGTTTCACTAGGCTCCAGTGCTACATGTGAATAATGTTCATCATTGAGTCTTTGATCCTAGCAGAGATAGTTCTGGAAGATAGTGCACACCACATTGTCATCCATTCCCCTTCAGTGACAGCCTCACTTCCCATAATAGCTTATGCCCACCTCCATCTCTAAATTAATAGTCCAGAATTATGTTGTATATATCTGCTGCTAGGCCCTTCACTCATCTGGTACGTAAGAGATCACGGTGCTTCCTGAGTGCAACCTCACAGTAATGCATATGATAACACCTGCAATTTTGAAGCCAATTGAGGCCTTATCCACATTTCCTCTTGTCCCGCTGCTTTCCCTTGGGGGAAACTGCTCTTTAACCCTCAGTCAGAGCAAACAGTCATCTGGGTTTTCCTTAGACTGCCATTTGTTCAAGTGTGGGTTTTACCTGGAAAAGGAGCAGGGCAAGGGGAAAACCGCTCAGCCCCATGCTTTCTAAGCACAACACAAGCAGAAGTGTGGATAAGTCTTAAGTCCCAGCTCCTCCAGCTAAGCTTCCAGCTGTTGCATTGCCAGCAGTTTACACCTCCTGAAAAAGTCTTGAATTCTGTGCAATCCCTTCCTTTCTCACCCCCCCCCCGCAATGTTGCTTGTATTGAAATGGTTCTGGAAATAATGGGTGGCCCACAAAGAGAGTCAAATTGGGCAGTGCAGGAGCCAAACACTGTACGTATTTTGCCCACACTTTAAAAGCGGCCTGCAAGAACGTGTTCTGTATATGTATTTATTTACATAGTTATTTTTATCTGTATAATTCTAAGCACCATATCATGGGTTCCCTGGTGGTCTCCCATCTGGGCATCTCAGCAGACCCACCAAGTGTCCCTATTTCCAAGGGACAGCCCCAGATTTACAGAAGCCACCCCAGTTTCTGATTTGACCCTGGAATAACCCACTTTTCCTTAGGATATTCCTATTTTCATTGGAGAAATATTGGAGCATATGGAGTTATGTGATCCCCAAGCCAAGGAAATAAGTAAGTATACAACCTTTAGAAGACATCTGAAGGGAAGGGTTGTTGTTTTTTGGTAATGTTTAATGGTGTTTTTGTATAAGTTGGAAACTGCCCCGAATGGCTGGGGCAGCCCAGTCAGAATCATCATCATAATAATGGAATAGGACATTCCTATTTTCATGGGAGAAATGTTGGAGGGCATGAGACAGATATAGGAGATAGCTAGTACTCAGTAGATGCAGGAACAACTGCAGCTGGAATCCAAAGGAATAGGCACATTTTGCATACTATAAAAAGTGGAACGTGGAGAAAACTTAGCAGCGTCACTTAAGAGGAGCAGTGCTTGTGGCTGCTGGTTTTCTCAGGGCCCAGGGTTGTTGGGTCGTTAGGTTCATTGTGGCACCTCCCCTCTGCTGGCTCATTGGTCACCAGAGTGCTAAAAGGCCTAAAGGTAAAGGACCCCTGACAGTTAAGTCCAGTCGTGGATGACTCTGGGGTTGCAGCGCTCATCTCGATTTACTGGCCAAGGGAGCTGACGTTTGTTCATAGACAGTTTTTTCCAGGTCATGTGGCCAGCATGACCAAGCTGCTTCTGGCGAAACCAGAGCAGCGCATGGATATCATTTCATCTGTGTGAGAGAAAGGAGATAAGACATGTAAGTAAGATTTCTCTCAGCATCTGCATTCTGTGATGATAGTGAATTCCTCTTGAGCTTAGATAAAAAATATTATAAAAAAAAAGATAGTGAATTCCTCTTGAGCTTAGATGCGTGAATGCCAAAACCAGTTTAGGAACGCAGATCAGGAGAGTACTAACTGTGGGCCCCATTTCTCACATTTTTCTCTTTCTTTCCTAGGCTTTCGAGGTTGAGAAAAGTTTTGTCCCGCTTGGGGAGAAGGAATAAGGTCTCACCTCTCCTGGAGAACATGGGGAAAAAGACATGAGAAAACTTAGTCGTGTCACTTAAGAGGAGCAGAGTTTGTGGTTGCTAGTTTTCTCAGGGCCCAGGATTGCTGGGTCGCGAGGTTCATTGTGACATCTCCCTCTGCTGGCTCATTGGTCGCCAGAGCTCTAGAAGGCCTGGGGATCTCCTATGCTTGGATAATTCTGAGAGAGAGAGAGAAAGGGAAGACATGTAAGTAGGATTTCTCTCAGCATCTGAATTCTGTGATGATACAGAATTCATCTTGAGCATAGAGGTATTAGAGAGTGCTGTGAGCCCCATTTCTCTTTCTTTTCTAGGCTTCCCAGACTGAGAAGTCCTCTCCCACTTGGGAAAAAAGAATAAAAATTTTCCTCTCCCAGAGACCTCCCCCACCCCCTCCCCCTCTGGACCCCTCTTTGAGAGGACACAAAAGGTAAGAGCCTTCAGCATATAGATATTGCTTCCAGAGTAAAGTTAGTCCTCAAAGTTTCTTAGGAAAGGTCTCTCTGTAACTGTCTGAGGCCTATTTTGAGGTTCAGAAAAATAAAAATATCCCATGTGGCTCTTTGTTTCCCTGTAGGCTCTGTAGACCTCCTGCCATCCTGGTCTGGAAGATGATGGCAGGAGGAAGAAATGCCAAGGAAAACATAAAGGTAATGTCTGTTTCCAAGGATATGTTCAGAGTAAATAGGAAACTCCCTAGAAATAAGTTAAACTTGCTTGCCTTCTCTTCTTTGCCATTCAGATGATATAATAGTTGAAGACCTGGAGGGAGCGCAGGGCCTTTGAAGTTCTCTATCATCTGTGCAGCAGACCGAGAAAACACAACAGGTCACCTAGTCACAGTCATCCCTGCTATGGGCACAGGACTTTGGTTATAACATCAATATGGAACAGTGGGAAAGGTTATGGCAGCAAGATATCAAATTTACATCATGTTATAATTTGAGGGGAAATACCATGAAGATGCTCTACCAATGGCATCATACCCCAGCTAAACTCACCAAAATGTATAACGGAAGCTCACCAATATGTTGGCGTTGCAAAAAGGAGATAGGATCTTATTACCGTATGTGGTGGACTTGTATGGTGATAAGCGAGTTTTGGAATAACATATATGATGAATTAAAAAAACTATTTAAACTTAAAGAAAAGACCGGAGGTTTTCCTTCTAGGAATATTACCAACAGAAATAAAGCAAAACACAAGACCACTGTTTATGTACTCAATTGCGGCCGCAAGAATACTCTTGGCCAGAAGTTGGAAATGTGAAACAATACCAACAATAATAGACTGGGAAACACTCATGGTAGATAGAGTATATTCACTTAGCAAAGCTGACTGGAAAAGTTAGGGGAGCCCTAAATCAAAAAGTATAGAGAGAATGGATATTATTCAAGGAGTATATAAGATCACACTGTAAAAATGAAATTATCTTGGCAGAATTGAATGATACTTGTGTATAATAAATAATTGGAAAAATATATTAGAAAAATATGCAGAAAAATCTATAAAATAAACTGTGCGATAAAATTAAGATATTAGAAAAAGTACGAGAATAATTGGAAGTTTTTGTTCTAGAAGAACAAAACTTTATTGGTCAAGATATGATAATACAACCGATATTCTTTTATTTTAATGTTAATTCTTCTTTGTTTTTTATTTATATTCTTGTTATTCCTTTTTCATTTTTGTGTGAAATTCTGTTGTAATTATTTGTAATGTATTTGTATGATAGTATTTTAAATCAATAAAATAAAATAAAAACAAAAAAACAAAGTCATCCCTGCTAGGATGAGAGACATCCCTGCTATCTCTTCCAACAGAAACAATTAGCCAGAGCCAAAGATGGGATGATAGTTTAGGTAAACCAATTTCCTCTCATGTTCTCCTTCATAGTAAAGTTTCGGGGTGAGGAGCCATGGAACTCCTTGGAACTTGCGGAAGGGCTGTACCTTGGTGGTAGGCAGTCTGATTGACATACAGAAAGCAGACTGATGGAAAGGGATGGAGCACCTGCCCCTTCTCAAGTGGGCTGCAAGAGGAAGGATGCTCCCTCCTTTCCAACCAGCATAGAAACACTGCTCTCCACCTTTCCACTGCCAGCCCCTGACAGGCTAGTAAGACTTTTTGCAGGCTTGTAACTTTTGTGGGTTATTCACAGTGCTGTGTTCATATTTGGTTCAATTGTCATTTGTGTTGGTGACTAACGTTCCCCATTGCTGGATGCTATGCAGGCTTGAGGCCATCTTTTGGCAGATCTGCCCTCATGCTGCCGTTTTCCAGCACTATAATAATAATAATAATAATAATAATAATAATAATAATAATAATAATTTATTTATACCCTGCCCATCTGGCAGAGTTTCTCCAGCCACTCTGGGCGGCTCCCAATCAAGTGTTAAAAACAATACAGCATTAAATATTAAAAACTTCCCTGAACAGGGCTGCCTTCAGATGTCTTTTAAAGATAGGATAGCTGCTTATTTCCTTCACATCTGAAGGGATGGTGTTCCACAGGGTGGGCTCCACTGCCGAGAAGGCCCTCTGTCTGGTTCCCTGTAACCTCACTTCTCGCAATGAGGGAACCGCCAGAAGGCCCTCAGTGCTGGATCTCAGTGTCCTTCTCAGTGTCACTCTCCTTCTGTCGCTTGGTTCCTCAAATGTCGGGGGCCACGAGCACAACCATGAACCACAGAAACTGAACACAGGAGTTTTCCCTCACTCTCTACCAACGCTGGGCAGAGCTCAACCACAGAACCAACCAGAGCTGTGTTTCCCATACGGCTTAGTGGTGCGTTGCACCAGGGCACCGGCCTCTCAGGGGCTCCCCAGCAAGTGGGGGAGCTGCACAGCTTTGCCGGCAGCCTCCCCTTTCCCTGCACACCCATCAGCTGTGCCCTGTCAACCATATGGCTGGCGGGCATGCAGCTTGCCTTCCAAGCTTCTGCGGGAAGAGAACAATCCCTGCAGAGGCTTCGGATGGAAGCTGCACCCCGCCAACTATATGGCTGGTGGGCACACAGCTTCCCTCCCAAGCCTCTGAGGGGATTGCTCTCCTGCAGCGGCATGGGGGAGAGTTGCGCACCCCCCCCCCATGCCTGGCAGTACACAGCTTTGCTGCCGCCCCCCACTATCCGTGGTCATTTGGGGCACTGAGTGGATATTTGCACCCTGGCGCCGCATCTGCTAAAGACGACCCTGGAACCAACCTCACCATTTCCCAGTGAGCGTGTCTCTTTCTTTGGGGCTTCTGAAGGAGGACAATGACCCAACTGCAGCATGCTCTGAGAAACAGCTTTTCAATGAACATGGCATGCTGTCGTGAATGTCACCTTGCTTGCAGCTTGATCTGCCCTTCCTCCAAGACAGCCGCCCTCCTGGGGCACCAGGGCCACCCGGGTCACGGTGGGCTCTGGAGAGGAGTGGGGACGAGGGAAGAAGCACCAGTGCCGCTATGGGGGACCAAGGGGCGGAGAGAGCCAAGCCCAAGTCCCCCCGGAGCCGGCCCTGCCCCCCTACAAAATGTTGAGAATGGTATTAGTAGTTACCTGTAAAGAAGGGAAGAAACTACTGTTCCCATTATCCCCAACCATTCTAATTGGGGTTGATGGGAATTAGAATTCAATAATATCTGGTGAACCATTTATTCCCAACCCCACTGTTAATCCTGGAATAAGTCCCACTGAATGCAGTTGCGCTTACAACTGCATGGACAGGATTGCACTCCCTATTTCGCAAATAAAACTAGCCAGATAAACAAACATGCTGGAGGTAGCATTGTATTCTCCTCCTCTGTTTATTGGGCAAGTTTGTACATAAGTTGTTGTACTATATAAAATAATTGCTTCTGCAAGATGATACTGTGACTTTTAACTTTTCCTGTTTTGGTTGCTTCTGTTTTATAATTCTTTATAATTCTTTATTTTATTTTTCTTGTACTCTTCATATAATTGAAAATCAAATAAATTTGGGTGGGGGTGGCATCTAGCATGGGGAGCACAAGGCCCTCTTAATGTTATCAGACTCTCATCAGCCTCAGCTGACATGGCCAAGAGTCATGGGTCATGGCCAATCGTCAGGGAGGATGGGAGTTGTAGTTGAGCAGCATCTAAAAGACCATAAGTTCCCTGTCCATAACTGAAGTGAACATAACATCCAAACTGCTAATATAACATCAGATATATATCATCAATACCTCTCCTACAAATGAAAAACAAAACAAATCTCCTGGATTTCAATGAGTTATAATTTTAATATATGTATTATTAATTATTAATAAAATGCACACCAGTAGTTAATTAATCTATATATCACTGGACCATCACGAAGTCTCTCTAGGATCATGAGGAACCTGTGGCCCTCCTTTTGTTGCCAGACTACAATTCCCCCCATCCCTGAACATTGGCCATGCATGCTGGCTTGGGCTGCTGGGAGTTGGAGCTGGAAGTTGGATTGTTCCAAAGTTTCAGGCAGAGGTAAGTCTTCGCCAATCCTGTTTCTTGAAGTCCTTTTAACTGGAGATGTCAGACTGAGACTGCAATTCCAAGTATGTTCACTGGAAAGTAAGACCCAATCCATTCAGTGCGACTTACTTGCAGATAAACATGTATACAAGTTGCAACCTGAATTTAGGGTCTTCTGCTCCCAGAGCAATCAATATGTGTCCTGCCTTTGTGCTGCTGCCCCTCCCTGACATCACACAAGAGTCCTGGTGGGCAGTCAGTAGGTATTGGCTCCAGTGACAAATCAAGAACAAGGCTTCCCAGGAGGGATCAGATCCAGCAATAGTCTCGTGTTGCTGGCGAAAGTACATATCCAGCATGACTGATTAGGCAATTCCTGCATCAAACAGGAATAGACTCCAAGCTCTCGTCAGCAAGGGGCCCAAGGTGATCAGCTGTGCAGCAAGGGAGATGGCAACACATCAAGGTTCAGGACACAGATTTCATTCCTTATCTTATTGGACTAGCTGTGCTGGGTGTTGCTATGGGACAAGATCCATGTTTGTGTACAGTGCAACTCTCCAGGGTCAAGTTCCAGCTTCAGTCTTGCCAGTGACGCTGGTGCACTTCACCTGTCACGTAATGCTGTGGGACCAGTTCCGTCTCATCATGAGCCTTCTGAGTTTCAGTGCCACTGCTAGTTAAATGTGCCAGCCATCTGCTCAAGAGCCCTGCAGATCACTGAAATTATGCACTCCTTACCCAAAGACCTGTAAAGGTACGCTAAAGTCAAGGCAAATGAGGTTGGAGGGAATCTGAGAGGTTGACCTGCCCATGCACTTTTATGGTTCATACCAGGGAGAAAGAGGGTGAACTCTTTTGAAATGGCTGTTCCTTCTTCCCCTTCTCACCTAAGCTCCTGTTCCGCTGTAGCACATTTCCTGTTCACACACAAAGAGAAGCACAGGAGGCTTATGGCTTATGGCTGCATCCAAGGCAACCTGTTCTCCTTCCTCAGAAGTGGACAGGAGCTGGGGAGGAAAGACTTCTGTGCCTCTCAGCTCCAGGTTCTGGAGAGCCTTTGGGCAAGACACCCTCCATGGACCCTCCCTCAGGGCTCATCCACACTTCCATTTGGTCCATGACTTCTAGGCATGGGTCCAACAGGTTTTTCTTTTGTCCTGCCATTTCCCCCAGGATAACCCGTGGTTTACTGCTGAATCAGAGCAAATGTCAATCAGGTTTTCTGTGGATTGACACTTGTTCTGATTCAGCAATGAACAGCAGATTTTTCTGGGCAAAGGAAAACCTATCAGGCCCATGCCTAGAAGTCACGGACTAAAAGGGACAAAATTGGGGACAAAAGGAAGTGTGGGTGAGCCCTTAGTCTATCTCCTCATTGCAGGGGACCCTTGTTGTAGGCACCTGTGCAGAGGTGTCATTCCTCAGCAGATGCCCAATCCTTGACACTATGGCAAAAGAAGGCCAGGTTGCCTTTGATTTGATTTTCCTCCTCGAAAGATCCACCAGTGAGGAAGTGGCAGGAGGAGGCTGTGTACGCACCAAACCTTTGAAGAAGTTCTAATGCACATGGCTCCCCCTCAAAAAAACCCAGGGACTGTAGCTTGCCTCTCGCAGAGCTACAATTCCCAGAACCCTTAATAAACTACAGCTTTCATTATTTTTTTGTCAGGTGGGATGTGCTTTAAACATACTTGACTCCAACTTGGATTTGAGCAAATGGCACTGTTTCTTGGGAAATTGAGCAGTCACTGCTGCAAACAGGCTGTGTACACACCATACGTTTAAAGTGTATCTGAAGAACATTCTTTCTCTCAAAGAATTCTGGGCACTTTAACCTGTGCCCAGAATTCTTTGAGTGGGGGAATGTGCTTTGAATTTGCTTTAAAGGTTTATAGTGTATATGCAGACACACATAAAGCAGCTACTTTCTGGATAAAGCCATTTTCTGGTAACCATCGCCACCCAATTATTATTTTCCTACTTGACCCTAGGAGAACTTCACACACACTTATTGATCAAGCTGTGCTTTTGGTTCTTAACTAGGGAGGACAGGGCTTTTGAATGTTTTGTTGTTGTTTAGTCGTTCAGTCGTGTCCGACTCTTCGTGACCCCATGGACAGTTCACCAGAGGAAGCTTGTCATGCAAGGGACGCCTGGCAAACTTCCCTCTTCAGCACAATAATTTAAAGGCTCAGGAACCCTGCCCTCTTTTTTGCATCTGGCCATCCTACTGACCTCAGGGATACCATTCCAAATTTCAGAGGAGGGGAGAGATTTCATGGAGAAGGCTAGACCCACAGCAACCATCCAGTCCAGTGTCAGTGTCTGGCACCCGGAGGAAGCTGCTATGGTTTCAGTGCCACACCATTGCCCACTGGCACTGAAGCCTGGTCTTGCTCCCTGGAGGGGTCTGCTGACTGTGTTGTGCAAGGGGCATTGTGGGAACTTCAAAAAACAGCAGCTAATAGCTGCTTTCTGCTGCTGCCTTCAAATAAGCTAAGGACTGGATGTAAAAAGAGTTCCACCAGATGGCACTTTGAGAGCCCCTTCAAACCTGGAGCCAACCCAGATAGCAAAAGCAATTCAGTTTGTAGAACCAGCAAACAGGTAAAAAATGGAACAGTGGACTTGGAGAAGTGCAATGGAGAAGGAGAACTGCCCCCCCCAATAGTGCCCCCACTGATGCTTTCTGTGCTGAGGGGAAGGGTACCTGCTTTTTGCAAGGACAGTTCTCAATGCACCCGTGTGATGTGGGAAGCTAATGTATGGACAAGTTTTCCAGTGTCTGCCTGGAAGCAAGCACTGGCACCCTTGGGACACATGGAACAAGAATGGAATCAATACCATCCAACACACGAAGATCAATGCTGTCTGGGAAACCAACCAGGCTATGCTTGCGCAAAGATAGAGAAAGTGTCTTGGTTTCCCCACCTGGCTCCCTGTTGCCTCTTCCTTGCCAGATTTCACAAACTTATTTGCTTATTTGCTCAGCAAACATTTGGAGAACCCTTCATTGAGCTCCCCAAAGCATTATCCACTTAGTTAAAAAAACCCAAGATAATTTGTTACCGTTATTGTGGTAGAATTTATAATAATGTTGGTCAGAGGGCAGGTCTCTGTTGCATCTGGTGCTAAAACAAGAACAGGGGACGGGGAGCAGGTGCTGTAAGTCCCCAGGATTGTTCTAACCCCCCCCCCCATTTTTTCCTCTCATTGGAAATAACTCAAAATAATGCTCTTCTAATGGTTCTGTCAGTGCAAGCATTTCAGCTTTTCAGACTGACCACCCCTCTCCTTCCCCTGTGTGCTATTCTGAGGGTTCTCTTGATACACACATGGGAAGGCATGGGGGGAGGATAGGGGTGAAAGCCCCACTGCGCTACCAGAAGGTCTTGCATGGGCTTCCACTAGCAGAACTCATTAGTTGAATCCCACCCTAAGGGTCCTTTATGCACATAGGTGATGCCAATGAGATTTTCAGGAATTTGCACAAGATTAATATTCAACACCATGGTTTTCCCAGTAGTGATGTATGGAAGTGAGAGCTGGACCATAAAGAAGGCTGATCGCCAAAGAATTGATGCTTTTGAATTCTGGTGCAGGAGGAGGCTCTTGAGAGTCCCATGGACTGCAAGAAGATCAAACGCATCCATTCTTAAGGAAATCAGCCCTGAGTGCTCACTGGAAGGACAGATCCTGAAGCTGAGGCTCCAATACTTTGGCCACCTCATGAGAAGAGAAGACTCCCTAGAAAAGACCCTGGTGTTGGGAAAGATGGAGGGCACAAGGAGAAGGGGACGACAGAGGACGAGATGGTTGGACAGTGTTCTCGAAGCTACCAGCATGAGTTTGACCAAACTGAGGGAGGCAGTGGAAGACAGGAGTGCCTGGCGTGCTCTGGTCCATGGGGTCACACAACTAAATGACTAAACAACAACCAACACTTTGAATTGTGCTCAGAAACGTACTGGGAGCCAATGTAGTTCTTACAGGTCTGGTGTTATATGGTGTTGGTGGCTGCTTCAAATCACCAGTTTAGCTGCCACATTCTGGATTAGTCACCTTGGAAACAACTAAACAACAACAACTCTCAGATACGATCCTGAACAGAACATAAGACACGACTGCGTGTCTGTGCGTGCATGGGTCGCTGTCAGGGGTTCAGGAGCAGAGGCACAGGAGAGGGAGGAAATAGAGAGCGAGGGGGAGGAGTCCGAAGGAAATGTCAGCGATGACAGCGGTCCAAGGTCTCTGAGTCTTTCCAGTGAATCGGAAGATTCACAGAAAGGGGCTCCCATGGTCAGGGCAAGGGGGGTGCCTAGGGGGACACCCCAGGAAGAAGGGGCCAGAGGGGACTCAGAGAGCAGCAGCTGGAAATCCGGACCAGCGTCCACACCAGAGGGCAGTAGGGGGGAGGAGTCCCAGGCATCGGGATCAGGCGGCGGACTACCAGCGGGAGGACATGAGCCAGGAGTGGCCACGCCTCCATCGGAGAGCGAGGAAACGGTCGAGAGGAAGGTTGAAGGCTGCGCGCGCGCGCCAAGTTCAAATGTACAGGAGGGTGCAGCAGTTGGCAGCCCGGATAGGGAGCCAGGTCCTAAAGCCCGCCGAAGAGAGCGGGAGGAGTCAGGGGGGTCAACGTCAGCATCAGAAGAATCCAGGAAGGAAGGAACCCCGGGGGGTAGCAGGACCCAGAGGAGAAAGGAGAGACGGAAGAGGTGGAGTAAGGCTAGAGTCTTAAACTGGTGTACAGGGGGCGGAGATTCAGATGGAGCTTCGCCGGTCTAAACCCTAGACGTAGAGCTGGGGCGCTCCGGTTTGAAAATGGAAACTGTACTTCAATAAAGACCTTGGTACATTACTACCGGCTAGCGTTGGTCCTCTGTGAGCTGGGACCTAGAGCCAGCTCTGACAGTCGCGTTTCGCCGCTTCCACGTATGCGTGTGACATCATTTTGGCCGTCTGCGCATGTGCAAGCGGCAAAACCCAGAAGTAATGTGCTCAGTTACTTCCGGCTCGCTGCGGAGCGCAACCCAAAAATACTTATCCTGAAGGCCTATTTATCCCGAAGTATGACTGTATATCGGTTTAGAATTGCATCCTAAATGTGATCTTGCATTTGAGTCTGTGTGTGTGTTCCTAGAAATTGCAGGTGTGCAGGCCGTGATCCTAAATTGTGGGTGGAGGGGGGGGGGTTCAATCCTTTTCTTCTATGATGCTGTTGAAAATGAGAGGTAAACTGCTATTTCATCTGAGAAGGTATCCCTGGATTCACTTTGAGTTAGATTCAGCTAAAGAGATGCGCTACTGGGAGCCAGCGCAATTAGTCCCGATAGCACAATGGGGCTTTCCCCCTCCTCTTCTCCCAGCAGGCAAAAAAGTCAAGTGGTGGGGGAATCAGGATACAACCCGCCAGAGCACTGCACTGGGGGAGGATCATTCCATCAGACAAGCAAAAATGCTGGCATTGACAGAGCCATCTCCTCAGTGCTACTTTGAATTCCACCCTTTAAATTCTGCAACCTGGGAGCAGAACTAGATGTGACACTACTCCCCCCCGCCTTTGGACACCCATGGCTGCCATTGCTCCTTCTTCCATCCCCACCTCACCTAATGGCCAGTGTGGGGAGGGGTAACCTAGAGAGCACTGAACCCTGGTGTCCCATAATGCGCCCTCTTCTACTGCATGTTGCCAGGATGAGGCGAGAAAGAGACAGGGAGTGATGGCAGCTCAGCGTCTCTCATTAACATCTTGCTCCACCTGAACCCTCCTCAAAAACCCTCCCAGGTTTTTCTTTCGGCTTTCCTCCAAATCCTTTGGGAGTTTTGCCTGGAGGGGAAACTTCAATTTTGCATCAGATTTCACTTTGCAAAGTAAAATGTCAGTTATTTTCGTTAAGCAAATGCTAAACCTGCGCGAGGAGCAGCAAACGAGGCCTTTCCCCCCTCTTTGTGCGGGGCAGCAACTGAGAGGAGGAAGCAGGTGGCTCGCAGGGCCACAGGCTCCGGCTGGAAAGGCATCTGGCTGAGGTATTTATAACCGCAAGGAGCCTCACATGAAAAGTGACTAAGAATCAAAGGGCTGTATTTTTAAACAAGCTTTGACGCAAGTGCGAACAAAGAGCTATAAATTAACCACCTACATCCCCCACGCTCTGTGCCTTTCCAGCCTAACAGGATGCAGGGCTGTTGAGGAACTAGGACTGCCTTGTCATCAACACCAAAATAAGACAATTTTTCACCTACTTTTCTGGAGGCCAACTGAAGCTGGAACTCTATATTTAAATACATGTGTAAAAATTATTTATTTATTCAATTTCTGTCCCACCTTTCCCTCCCAAAGGAGCCTAGGGCTGAGTGGCAAGCACATTGTTAAAAGCAGGATCATTAAAAAACCTTCTAAAAATAGTTTTTATAGCATTCTAAAAGCAGTTTTAAAAATTCTCTCAGCCAAGGATTTCAGGGTTGCCAAGAACAGTATCTCTCAGCCATCAAATACCTTTGTAAATCAGGATTATTATTTTTTTAAAAAAAATTCCCTTCAAAGTCTCCAATAAGGGAGACAGACGTAGCTCTCCAAAGAGGCTTTTCCACAAGCAAGGAAGAGCCACTGAGAAGGTTCCATCACTGGTCAACACAAACCAGGCAGCCCTCCGTAGTGGCACCACAAGCAAAGTCCCACCTGCTGGTCACATTGCCCTCTCTTGAAATCTCTCTCTCTGTCGGGGTAACTTTTCAATGCAATAGGGGGCATCTCCAGACATCCTCTTTATAGAGCAACTGCCCTGATTTACTTGCATATAGCCTATGCAGAGGTTAGGTTATATCCGTTTTTTATTGAGTTTTCATTCTGATTTGTTTGTGAGGTGGTTATAACAGGCGTTTGTCCTGCATTCATCTTTGCTTGCATAGTGTTTATACAGCCTCTGGGTGGTCAATTGTTCCCACGCTTTCCAAACAGCGAAGAGTCTGTTTCTTTTTAAAGTGGCTTTGGACTCCAACTGCCACCAGTCCCAGTCAGGGATGATGGGAAGTGTAGTCCAAGGACATCTGAAGGGCACCACATTGACTACCCCTGTGCTAGGGCGACACGGCACTTTAATCCCCTTTAACGGCACAAGTTCAGTATTGAATCTCTCCTGCAAAATAGTGACAGTGAATATGAAGCATAAGTGAAACGTAAATAAATTCAGCAGCAGCTACGGTAATATAGATAAGAAAATAAAGATTTACAGAAGATTGGACGAACTTTATTGAATATATGCAAAAATTAAGTGATAATCAGATAATGTTTGTAAGTTTTAAGGAAGTTTTGTGAAGAAGAAAGCTAGGAATATTAAGAAATGTGGGGAAAGTAAATGTTAGGAAGGATTTTCAGGCGGGATGAGGGAAGTCAAAAAGGAGAATTTGGATGTAAAAAAAGATGTTTTGGTTGTATAATTTGGTTTATAAAATGAATAAAAAATATCTGGGGGAAAAAATAAAAACTATGGAGAGACCTGGTCTGAATAGAGATATTGGGTTCATGTCCCATTATACATGCTAAAGCTAATGTTGGTAATCGATCCCTTTAAAAATCCCTTGCCCTTTCCTGTGGAACCAACTGCCAAAACAGTCATCAACAGTTATAAGGTTGAAGCAACCTCTGCTTCAGAGTATCTGACAAAGTGTGTATTACACATGAAAGCTCATACTTTGAAAGCTTATATTTAGTTGATCTTAAAGGAGCCACTGGAATTATTAAAAAATATTTTTTTCATCTTGTTATTTATTATGGTCCCAAGCTCTTAGTGGTACCATTTTGCACTGTGCATTTTCACAAGCAGGTTTGTCAAGCCTCAACCTGAAGGTGTCTTTTGAAAGCTCCATGGCACCAATGCAGATATGCAGCCACTTTCCACCCACCGCCAGCTTCTCCAACGCCAGCCCCTTCTTCCGCTGTGGTAAGCAGGATTTGAATTCTGTCCCACAAGCCGTGGGAAAGAACTGATGAAATGGCAGGCGAGGAGGCAGAACAGCTGGTGGTCAGCATTTGAAGAGACAAGCAGCCCTAGATTCACACTTGGCAATGTTTCACATCTAAGCCTTGTAGCCAGCACTAAGCAGTCCCTATGCCAAAATCAAGACTGTGATAGTTGCTTTTGAAGAATTTCCTGCCAAAGTCAATAACTGCAAGGTCCAAGCCACTAGGCTGAAATTTTCCCAAGGTCTTCATGTTTGTTGCATGAAAGGCTAATTTTTAATTTTACTGTCAAGAGTGTTATTCGGCTCCACCATCAAGGTTATCTTCATCCCCCTCCCAGGTTCACTGTGGAAAGGAAGCTCATGCATATAGCCTGGTGGAACAGCAGGTGCTTTCAATGCAGGAGGAATCCGGTTGAGTCCCTGGCATCTCCAGTTAACAAAATCTGGCACCAGCACTGAGAAAGACCCTTCTTTGCCTGTGACCTTAGGGTGCTTCTGCCAGCCAGAGTAGACAAAACTGAGCTAGATGGAGCAAAGGTCTGAATCCAACTCTGCATAGGGCATTTTCATATAAAAGCCAGTTCACAGGAACAATCTGTTTCCCACTCAGCTTCAGGAGGGCGGCCTACACACAAAGGAGTGCTCAAAACAAAAATCAAGGAAAAAAGCTTACATGGTAAAGAATGGCAGAAAACTAACCAAATATATAAATAGAAGTATATGACGAGATTTTTCTGTTAATATTACAAAGCCAGTATAAATTACAGTGTTAAAAAGCCCACCCTGAAAAATCACGCTGGTTAGAAAGGCAGTATCTGCCAGCTAATAAAGTACAGCATGAAGACATGAAACTTTAACAATGCAATCAACAAATGTCATTATAATGATAAAATTACTATATATTATAGAGCTCAATGGGAGACGGTTCAACCCGCCCACTTCACTGCAGGCTAATCATTTGTAAACTGCTTAGAAGTCTTTTGTTTAAGTGGCTAAATAAAGCATGAGCATAAGACCGAGTACCTGAACACATCCTGGAATCAATGCTGAATAGTGAAGAGGATGACTGTCACACCTGTATGCTCTCCATAGGTCTTGGACCAGCATTGCCAACGGTGAGGGATGATGGGAACTGGAGTCCTAAACATCTGAAAGGTCATAGGTTGGGGAAAGGTGGCGAAGAGGGTGAGTTCTCTGAGTTTTTGCTTTAAGAAGCTAACCATTTCAAGTTCTGCAATTGCTCCAAGTTTTGCTGGTTTCAAGCAGCTAGCTATAATAATATTTCTTGGCTGCAGGTACATCTGTAAATAAGAACTCATTGAACTCAAGTTATTTTAGGCAGCTGAAATAGATGCTGTCATTGCAGGCATATTTTGTGATACATATTATACAAATGTTAATTACAAACATTATATAACATTCACATTTTATACAAACATATAACTGCTGAATCTCTATAATGTCAGCAACTGGACAAAAATACCTTCCAAAATAAAAGGGTTAATTTCATCAAAAATAACAGCCTATGAAAAACACTGTAATATAAGTTTACAATCACTACGTGGTTTAAAATTCAGGTGGTAGCCGTGTTGGTCTGACGCAGTTGAAATAAATAAATAAAATGTCCAATAGCACCTTAGAGACCAACTAAGTTTGTTCTGGGTATAAGCTTTCGTGTGCATGCATACCTCTTCAGCGTTTCCGTGCGCTGCACTGGTGCTGGCTCGCCAGAGCAGCTTCGTCACGCTGGCCACGTGACCCGGAAGTGTCTTCGGACAGCGCTGGCTCCTGGCCTCTTAAGCGAGATGAGCGCACAACCCCAGAGTCGGTCACAACTGGCCCGTACGGGCAGGGGTACCTTTACCTTTACCTTTAAGGTGCTACTGGATAATTTTTTTATTTATGTGGTTTTAATCAAAGATACCCAAAAGGAATGACAGAAAAACAGAAATATCACAAAGAGCCAGCCAGCCACTTCTCAAAGCAAAAAAAAAAAAAAAAAAAAGACACTGAAGTAACAACATGTATCTGCCACTTGATTGTACAAAAACATCTAAGCAGTTCACAAAAATATAAACCAAAGCATTAAAATTATCAATAAAAACAGTTAAAAACAGGTATTTGAAGATATTCAATAGACTTCAATAGCAGCTAAAAAGACACAAACAACGTGTAACATCCAATTGTCCGGATAGGCTTGCCTAAGCAAAAAGATGTTTTCAGCAGTCACCACAAAGAGAGCAATGAATGAGCCTGACAGATGTCAGTAGGAAGAAAGCTCCAAAGTGTGGGTACCGCCATACAAAAAGACAGATATCTTACAAATGTGGCCCCTATAACAGTGTCAGTTCCTCAGACTGAAGCAGTTGAAAGAGCATGTACTGCAATTTCTGGAAGCCCCACACAGAGTGCATGGCGGCAATCCTATCTTGAGGTCACCAACGCCTGGACTACTGCGGCCAAGCTCTCTTGATCCAAGAATCGTAATGGGTTATTCCATGCCAAATCACCTGATTTTAATACTCAGCCGTGCTCTCACGACTCTTTTTTTCAAAAAAATAAATAAATTATGTGTAGATACCTATGAGATAAGCTCAAAATAATATTTTAATATATTTTTGGTCCAAAATTGGCTGCAGGAGAATTTTTTGAAAATTTCGATTTTTGTGAGATTTAGTCTAATGCAATTTCTGCATCAGTGTAGGAAAAAACCTCCTGTTTCGCTTATTTTTCAACCGATTGGGCTTATTTTGGTATCAAAATAAAGCTAATTGTGGTCTCTTTCAAAATAAGGTACAAAAATGGTCTTAAGTTCCACACAAAAGGGTCACCGACCATTCAAAGTGAATTTTTGTTCTTCCCGGTAGGTTCGATAAGCCATAGCACGCAAACCACAACTAACACATGTTTCATACTTTTGTTGTAGAGTGAACTAACCATGTACTTGTTATGTTTTTAAAATAAGGGGTTTTTTTTTTGCGGTTATAGAATAAATTGATTTTGAAGTAAATTTTTTACCAAAAAAATTTACTTTTTTTGGACAGGTTTAAGGTCTCTTTGAGCCTGAAATAACTCACACATTCATGAGAATAGTTAAAATTGTACCCTCTTATGTTACAATGTCATCTGAAGTTATTTTAAAAAGTTTTTTTGCTTATTTAATAAAAACAAAATATATCTCAGAGCCCTTGTTCATTTTATGGTGTAAAACACTTCTGCAATGATTTGGTCATTTTTGGGGTTGTTTTTGTTTGTTTTGTTTCTCAAAGGCCATAGCTCTCATTTATTGCCTCGGTCATCAAACTGACTCCTTTTCTGTGGCACTTAAGATCATTTTTATATCTTATTTTGAAAGAGACCACGATTAGCTTTATTTTGATACCAAAATAAGCCCAATCGGTTGAAAAATAAGCGAAACGGGAGGTTTTTTCTACATTGATGCAGAAATTACATTAGGCTAAATTTTCAAAAAATTCTCTTGCACCCAATTTTGGACCAAAAAATCTTATATTATTTTGAGCTTATCTCATAGGTATCTACACATAAACCTTTTTTTTGAAGAAAATCTGAGTCGTGGGAGCACATGGCACCAGGTGATTTGGCGTGGAATGGCCCTAATACCTCTTGTACCAGACACAGCAGGGAAAAGGCACTTCAGCTGAGCCTACCTGGGCCTCCAAAGCTGAATCCAGAAGTCATGCCTTTTATCAAAGGCAGATCTAGGGGAGTGTGACCAGTGTGTTCACACCAGGCATGGAGCTTCTGGGCACCACAACTATGAGATCCAATGGAAGGCGAGAGGCAGGTGGCACAGAGCGCCACGGAAATTTGAGACACCAAGGTCCACCTCTGCTTTTATAGAATATGAGCAGCTAAGGGCCCAGTCAAGATTGTGAATTGAGATGGCTTCATATAGAAGTAACACAATACAGAG
Source organism: Podarcis tiliguerta (assembly GCF_965153285.1). Lineage (NCBI taxonomy): Eukaryota > Metazoa > Chordata > Lepidosauria > Squamata > Lacertidae > Podarcis > Podarcis tiliguerta. Next base: position 117,332,240 of record NC_139535.1, on the reverse strand, counting down.
CATTTTGACCCCTGAGGCGAACCACAAAATGCCACCTCTGTGCCACCGCCAGGGAAGACCTACATCTGCAATGAGGGGGTGAGTGAAGGTGGGGGGGGGGTCAAACAGTTGGAATCAAAGACGATTGCAGGGTGTGGGGTGTGGGGAAGGGGCTTGCTCTGAATCACCCTGGGCAGGTGCAGAGAGTAGGAGACCCCAAAGGGCAGCCCCCGCCATTTCTTCCTTAGGGGTGGAAGGAAATTGGCAGCACCTCCTATTTGTCGAGAGACTGCTGTAGAAGTGACATTGGCGGATGAGTTGCCAAGGAGGTGGCACATTTGGTCTCCAAGGAGCGCACCACAGCCGTCGCTGCCATCATAGCAGCAGTGGTGGGTGATGCATTTATTGGAGGCCAGATCGGCCGCCCCTGTGGATCCTGCCACTCAAGGCAGTTGCCTCACTTTGTCTCATGGGTGGGCCGGCCCTGACACATTATTCAAATCATACCAATTACATTCATAATCAAAAACATGTTTTAACTGATAGAAAAATGGACAGCTTTGATCAGAATGCCGAAACTCTATACAACATTACTTGTCCTGTTTTTGTGCATGGAGATTCCTGTTCTCAGGATCTAGTTCAACCTTTTGGGGGTCAAATGCTGCATTGGTATATGGCCAATCCTATGGGGGCCAAAGTGCAAAAATGGGCATGAGCATTTAAAAAAGAAATTTAATGACATCTTTGGGGGGTCTTGGCATCACAGCAGGGGATTCGTGGCAGCCAGTGTAGGAGGGGATCATGGCAAGAGAGGATCATGATGCACAGCGGGGCTGAGGAACCTGTGGCACTTGCTGAACTCCAGCCCCCAGCAGCCCCCACCAGCATGGGTTTTCTGCAAGAAAGCTGCGGGAAATGTAGACGTGTGGAGGGATGGGAGACTAATTGTTATTCCCAACACTGCCACTGGGTGGCAATAGAGTTGCAGTACATTGCTTCTTTAGAGTCTGTGCAAATTATCAATCAGTATCAAAACAGCAGAAAATCAGAAGAAGGATCTAGATTATATTTTTAAAAGTAGAAACACTATAGCAGGGGAACTGCCAATGCCCAAACTGCTATGAATCTCATATAGACACTAGCAGGCAGTTATGCCAGAGACTAGAAAAGTCTGTCTGCCATATAGGGATGAGCACTAGAACAGGGTTTGTTTTTGTTAAACTGCTAAGCAGATTTTAATTGGTGTCTAAAACTAAAGGGATTGATCTGCAGTCATAAAGAAGTACAGGCCATTGGCTCCTTGTGAATTTGCCAGTGGAAACACGGTCTAATTCAGAGCTGTACATAGGGTATGTTTCTGTGACCTCATCATACAAGTGATGCTGCAATGGGCACACAATTCATCCTTCTGAGAATCTCAGCTTGGTGTTTGAAAGCTTGAAACCTTCCTCAGGAAGAACAGAAGAAGAATCTACAAGGGCAGACACATTTATGAAGAAATCAGAATTCTGCTTTTCTTGATGTAGAATTTGAGTTACCTGGGTGTAGAATGTTGATTATTTGCTTAGGGGAACAAAGTATATGAATTTCTCCATGTTGACAGGAGCTAACCATTTGCCGTCTCACACAGAGCCCTTTCCTTTGTTCCTCTTAACGGCTCGTCACCCAGGCTAAGAATTAGAAGTCTTGGTTCTAAGAATTAGAAGTCTTGGTTAAATTTTAAACACTTGCTGGATCCAGGGATTAGAAGTGTCTTGGCATACAATTTAACACCCCAAACTCATAACAATACATAAATAAATTTAAAACATAATCAGGATAAAACCATTCAATCATTGGTGCTGTTCAAGTGCCTGGGAAAACAAAAATGGCTTTGGTGCCAAAAAGATGGCAAAGTTGCCACCAGGCAGGCCTCCCTGGGGAGAGCATCCCATAGATGGAGAGCTACCACAGAAAAGGCCCTTTCTCTCATCGCCACTTTGCAGACCTCCCTTGGAGATGGCACCTGGAGAAAAAACTCAGATGGTGATCTCAGAGTTCAAAGACGCTCATATGGGAAAATGTGGTCCTTTAGACATAATCTAGTTCAATCAAATTTGTTAAGACCTACTCTTGCATTTCTATGTCTTTTCCAGTTTGTCTATCTCAGTTTTCAATTTTAAAAACATACACAACAAAACCATTTCTCGCCTTTAAGACTGCAAAGATAGGATTGAGACTATGAAGGGCAATTCCTAAAGGGCATTTGCAGACTCGTAGGCTTATCCAGAATACAGTGGTACCTCGGGTTAAGAACTTAATTCGTTCTGGAGGTCCGTTCTTAACCTAAAACTGTTCTTAACCTGAGGCACCACTTTAGCTAATGGGGCCTCCCACCGCCACCATGCCGCCACTATGCAATTTCTGTTCTCATCCTGAAGCAAAGTTCTTAACCCAAGGTATTATTTCTGGGTTAGTGGAGTCTGTAACCTGAAGTGTCTGTAACCTGAAGCGTATGTAACCCGAGGTGCCACTGTATATATATTTGTTCAGGCACAAATGCTATGATTGATGTTGCACAGGTAAAGCCAGTCACGCCTTTCTGCTTCTCATTAGTGTGTGAGTTGGATTGGGTGCAAAGTTTGTTTTCTGGGAAATGCTCCATTGATCAGCAGCTTATGCAATGTGTACCATGACTCTCAAAATACTGTACTGACCTCTGGCCTAGATTCCCTTAGATGCTTTTTGGAATAGGAGATGGAGCTTTGGGAAGCCCTGCACAAAACACCACACGGTTTGGGGACACCAAACGCTGTTTGTCTGGGGTTGTAGATTCCGCTATGCTCCCTCAAAGCCAGAGACATGTGTTTACTTCGTGACTGCAAACATACCAAACACCCAGAAGGCTTGCTTTGAGTGATATCCAGACATTGCATGCATCACTCTGATTTCTGAGAATCCCCAAACTGTTGTGCGTGTTTTAAACCCACCAAACAAGTTCCTAGGCCCCACAGTTCCAGGGGAAAGGTTGAAAGGGTGAAGATAGTGGGTACTTTCTGAAAACATAGGTGCTGAAGCTCGTTGGCAAAAAAATAATAATCATGTTCTCCAACCTAGAAGCTCATTCTTTGAGTTCCTGTTGTGTGGAGGGCCACTTACTGGTGAACAAAGACGGGGCAGAACTAGGCTTCATTTCACCCAGGTCAAATATTCAGTTTCGCATACGTATATACGTGCTTGCACATTTGTTTTTAAAGGGCATAAAAAATAGGGAATATATTATTTGAATACAGAGTTGTATTTTTTATTTCATGTTTTAATTGATTCTTGCCTTTTCTTTCAGCCACTTCCTCTGCGGAAGGCAGTCAGGGTAATATGTACTGAGCGGTCACCCATAGAAAAGCAGTAAAGAGCAACCTGCCAACTTGCCAAGCTCCTCTGAGCCCCTGAAGTGACTTTTATGGTTGAGCTGGAGACCCAGTGGCCTGACGCGGGACCAGGCAGTTTCATGGGTGGGTGGGTGTTTTCCCCCTTCACATATTGCTATGCAAAGGCAGCCCCACTTCTCCCCACAGCTAAGAGGTCCACATGTCAAGCAGTTCCCACAAGAAAGGCTCTCCTTGGAGCCAAGATATAAATATAATTATGGAAACTGTGAGAATGATCAGGCATATATCAGAGTGTAAGTCCTATTGAATGCAGTGGGACTTACTTCTGAGTAAAAATGCTTATATGGTAATTTCAGTATAAGACTGCACAGTCTTTACCCAGTTAAGGAGGTCTGATCTCTCCACCATTTTTAATTGTTTTCTGAGATGTGGAGGGGAGGAAAAAGGAAGAGAAGAAGATAAAGGATATTCTATTATTCCCTTCCTTAAATTTAACAGCAAAGCAAGCAGCTAGCAGCAACAAAACATGTACGTTTTCAACTTTGCTTGGAAGTCCGCCTTCTCCCCTCTCCAGAATTTCCCTCTCCCTGCAAATGAGACCGGGACCTGATGGCCGCCTGCAGCACCAGTAACTTACATAGTTGCAAAACCCAACAGGGGACCCCATCTTCAGCTTCACTGGGGAAAGAGGAAGGTGGAGGATCACTCACTTTTAGGAACAGAGAAGGCTGGGTGTGCAAGCAAACTCCCTTCTCTTTCTTTCTCTTCATGCCACACCCACTCACACATCACAGGATCACAGGATCTCAGACTTGTAGGGTTGGAAGGATCCACGAGGGTCATCTAGTCCAAACCCCAGCAATGCAGAATTTTTTCACCTAACATGGGGCTTGAACTCCTGACCCTGAGATTAAGAGTCTTATGCTCTACCGACTGGTCTGTAAACGGATTAGACAAATTCATTGAAAGTTATCCATGGCTGGTAGCCACAATGGCAATGTTCTTCCACATCAGTTGGAAGCAATATTCCTCTGACCAACAGCTGCTGGTAATTGCGTTCACATCCTGCTTGCAGCCTTCTCGTGAGCATCTGGTTAGTCATTGAGACTAGGATGCTGGATTAGATAGGACTGATCCAGCAGGCAGGGCTCTTTTACGTTTTTAAGACGTTAAAAATTGCAACAGGACTTAGAGGAGATGGTTTCTAAAACCTGCTTAAAACTCTTCTTTCTACCCAGGCAATTTCAGAACATTGATATCAGCTGTGTGCAAACATGCCTCTGTTCCTTGCGTAATTTTGCTGGATTCATTTTGATTTTATGCAACACTGCTCAGTGAATTATTTTAATATGAAAGGCTCTATAAACATCCTAAATAAGTAATTAAATGTTGGATCCAAGCCATTTGATAGTTTTAACTAGTAAGCAGCTTTCATCCTTACAAAAATAATGGACTCATCCACTTCTATTACTGGAGAAGTACAGAAAACTCTAATACCAAATTGAGAATGGGCATACAGTTCAACACTTAGTTGAAAACATAAATTTTATTCCTAAAATTTGCCACACTGAAGTTCCAGAAGAAAGTAACCACTGTTAACACTGTACTGGTACAGGATAGCATGTTTGTAGTACATGTTTATCTACATGAAAGTAGAGTTGCCACCTTTGGTCAGGCAAAGTACGGATCATGGGGGGGCTAAAAATTACTTTACCTGGTGCAGAATGAAATTACTTCAAAGCAATCCATTACAATGGGTTGTTTCCGATGCTGGTCATACTCATAGAGGAGGAGCCACTGGCGGAGGAAGAGGGGGGGGGCGCACTGCCCCTGGTAGTGCGATTCTGGCAGGACGCGTCCCAGCCCCCGCCCCCACCTGCTCTCCGCCTCTGGTAGGAGACTCAATGAAATTTATGGATCTAAGTTAGCAATGCACATTAATTTCAGTGACTCACATACTCCTAATCTTCTGCCTGTCAGAAGAATGGTAAGTGTAGAAACAGCCAAAGAAAGAGGTGGAGATAGCAACATATTCTGTTTCTCTTCCTGATGCCTCCAACATCCCTTTCCATGTAGCTGCTAATGCCAATTCTCTGACTCACACACCCCATAGTCAGACAAGTTCACCAACCACTGTTACATCCATTCTTGACACATATTTAAGGCGTTTTGAAAAGAATTCATATGTTATCCATAGGCATTCATGGAATCATAGAATTGTAGAGTTGGAAGGGTCCCTGAGGGTCATTTAGTCCAGCCCCCTGTAATGTAGGAATTTTAACTAAAGCATCATTTAAAGCACTTTTATACCGCTTTAACAGTCCCCCAAAGAATCCTAGTTTGTTTGGATACCCCCTATTTCTCTCCCAGAGATATGATCTCCAGAGTCCTCTGGAAAGGATTGGTTGCTATGCCACTGTTCTCAGGTAGTGGGTCAACCCATTCCTGCCTATTTAAACAGACAGGAACAGCTTCCCTGAGCAGGCCACCATTTGGAGTTTCAGCATTTGCCTAGAAGTCACTAAGTTCTGGCGATTCTGCCAGGCTCTGCTTCCTCTCCCTGCATTTGTAATATAAGGGGTTGGAAGGTTGGTCTGCAATATAAGAGTATAAGAAGTGCTGGGAAAATGCTGGGTGTTTTTTTAACCCAACCAGTTCTAACAGTTGTAGGTGACATGTGGCATCTTAAAATATGCATTTAGTTCTGTGTGTGAGAAGGGTGGTGGGGGGGGAGAGCATCTTTCAAAAACAACTAATTGGCAAGATTAATAGAGGACAACTGATCAGTGATCACTCCACAGTGGGAGTGTCTGGGACAAAACGCTAATAATAAAAAGGTCAAAGTAAAGGGACCCCTGACCATTAGGTCCAGTCGCGGACAGCTCTGGGGTTGCGGCGCTCATCTTGCTCTATAGGCTGAGGGAGCCGGCATTTGTCCACAGACAGCTTCCGGGTCATGACTAAGCCACTTCTGGCAAAACCAGAGCAGCGCACAGAAACGCCGTTTGCCTTCCCGCTGGAGTGGTACCTATTTATCTACTTGCACTTTGACGTGCTTTGAAACTGCTAGGTTGGCAGGATCAGGGACCGAGCAACGGGAGCTCACCCCGTCATTGCGGGGATTCAAACTGCAGACCTTCTGATCGGCAAGCCCTAGGCTCTGTGGTTTAACCCACAGCGCCACCCACACCCCAATAAAAAGGTAGTGGATCAAAATAAAGAAAGCCCCCTCCCCCAAACAGCTGACCACATGCTAAACAGGCCCCGCCCTGAACTGCAGTTACGCGCTGCCTCCCTGCCTCTGTCAGCTCAACTATTGGCTAGCCTGGAGCATCAATTGGCCAGCTTTGGAGGGGAGGGCGGGCTCACTGTCTAAGCAGCTAGCAGGCATGTTGCGCACGAGATAAGCAAGTTTGGATGAGGGCACAAAGGCCAATAGTTACTTTTTATGACTTCAAAAATGGGCCAAATCGGGGGCCAAACGGGACAGAGTAGTCTGTGCCCCCCAAATAGTACTGTCCTGTATTTTAAGGGACAGAGTACAATGTGACTTTCTCCAGGGTAACCATCTACATGATATGGGATGGATGCCAGAGGCAAGATGACTTTTGACTCATGGCGGAGGGAGCAACGCTGTTCCCCGTCCTCAAAGCGCCCCAGTTGCATGAAGGGACTGGGATAAGGGGCACGGCGGGATCTTCACCCACCGCGGATCGGGGGGGCACCCGAAGCTGCGCAGGAGCCGAGGCCGCGCCCTGGCAGCAGGCAAGGGGCGCCAGGCCCACCAGAGACAGCAAACCGGCCTTCGGTAGGCAGCCAAAGGGGCTCTCCTGGCCCAAGCCCAGCTCCCAACCAGAGCCTCACCTGGCAATGCCGTGTGAATCCCGCTCTGCCCCAGGTGTTCACACGGCCGGCAGGCAGGCAGGCGAGGAGCCCCAAGGCTTCACCTGGAACAAAAGTCCCCCCCCCCCCCCCGTAGCTCTGGCTCTGACAATGAGGTCTGATACTTCCAAAATTTGTGTTCCTTGGAAACAGGAAGTTCATATAGCCCTCATAGCCAATCAGGAGAGAAAGATGAGGGCTCCATAAAGGGATTCCCAAAGACAACTGAACGGTTTGGAGGAGATTCTGTTTTCCAGGCTTCCCGGGACAGCAGACGCTTCTGGTCCCTTGAGTCGGCTTGCCTGCTCTCCTTTGAACTGTACACAGCCGAGGGGCCTCCACTTCCTTTGCTATTTTATGGGGTAGATTGATAGGAAGGTTTCCAAGTCTAAGGCTTAGAATAAAAGGCATTAGGAAATCCCATTTTGCAGTGCTCCAAATGGCAACTTTAAGAGGTACAGGACAAGGCAGTGTGCAGGACAAAATAGGCCTATGGCCTGCTGCAAATTTCACAGGCTGGAAGTGTCAATGGGGACTTTCCCCCTTGGGAGGCTTCTTGGTACCAATTATGCTCAGGACCGCAATACCTCAAGGACCACCTATTCTCATAGGAAGCGGCCCAGATCCTGCGATCATCATCAGAGACCCTTCTTTGTGTGCCTCCTCTGCAATAGGTCCATATGTGGCCTTTTCTGTGGTGACACCTTGCTTGTGAAATGCTCTACACACACACACACACACACACAGAGCTCTTGAGTATAATTTATTTGGATACAACCCATGGCCTCAGATTATTTCTGCTCTAAGGGTATTCCATCACTCTAATTCGTTTGCCTCCCAGACTTCGGCTACTGTCCTAGCCAAGGGTCCACATAACCAGACACTTTCAGAGTCAGGATGTAGAACGTGATGAATAACAAGCTTGTCCCAGCGCAATAGTTCTTCCGTGCACAGTAGCTGGTGTCTCTGAGCAGGTGTAGGCACTGTAGGCCATGTGCCTTGGCATCATGCCAGGGTCAGTTGCTAACTATTTACATTCCTGGCCTATTCTGGGAGCTGAGTTGCCAGCAAACTTAGTGTGCTGTGAACTTCGGCCCTGGCCCTGCAGTTGCATCATGTTGCACCAGTGTTTTTTTCCCAGACAGCCATGTTTACACGTTGCCTCTTTCTCTAGCCAAAACCAACTATCCCAAGAACTTTAATCCCATTGTGCCCCTCTACCCTACAGCCAGATTCTTGAATGTCAGCAGAACTGCTCCCCGCCAAGGCCAGTTGTGGAAGCTGTTCAACTGGTGGACTCAACGTCTCAGGTCTTGGGTTCAAATTCCTACACAACAGAAGCAGCAAGGAAGGGGAACAGGAACAGGAGGGGGGAAAGCAGACCCGGGCACTGCTTCCAAACCGGCTGAGGGAGAGTGGGATGTCTCCGCCCCGCTCCCAGTCCCACCACTCTGCACTCCCCGAGAGTGTTGCCTGCCTAATCCGTCAAGATGACCAACAGCAAGGGGAAGAGGAGGGGGACACGCTACATGTTCTCAAGACCATTTCGCAAGCATGGTGTTGTCCCTCTTGCCACCTACTTGTGCATCTATAAAGGTGGTTTTGTTGACATCAAGGGCATGGGCACAATTCAGAAAGGCATGCCCCACAAATGTTACTATGGCAAGACTGGAAGTGTATACGACATTACCCAGCATGCTGTGGGCATTATTGTGAACAAGAAGGTTAAGGGCAAGATTCTTGCCCAGAGAATTAATGTGCACATTGAGTATATCAAGCACTCTAAGAGCGGAGACAGCTTCTTGCAGTGGGTGAAAGACTATGAAAGAAAGGGAGGGAAAGGAAAGGAAAAGGGAATTTGGTTTGAACTAAAACACCAGCCTGCTCCTCCAAGAGAAGCCCACTTTCTGAGAAAAAATGGCAAGGAGCCAGAGCTGCTGGAACTCATTTCATATGAGTTTATGACATACTTGTATATGAACAAAATGAAATATCATGTTGACTACCTAAAAAACAAAACAGAAGCAGCAAGAAGGCAGAAGTACCGGTAGTTACCTGATAAAAGGAAGGGGATCCCTTGTTTTGGTGGCTGGTTCTGCTCTGATCAATAGCATACAGTGAGGCTGAAAGTTATACCCAAGTGTGTATAATAGTCTCTGTGTTTAAAAAAGTTGCACAAAGGGAAGCTGACATTTTGCACTCCACATTAATTTATTGTTCTTCTAGTTATCTCTCAGAAGGGCAAGGGGAAAGAACTGAAGCCCCCTGGAAATCCCCTCTTATCCAGCTTCTGTAATTTCATCAGGATTTCCTATATCTTCACAGCAACGGTCTAGGAACTTGTGCTTTTTGTTGTTTCTGGGTTATTCCATGTCAAGTGATCCGACTTTTTTACCTCATGTCATCCAATTTTCTTAATATTTTGTACTCTTGTTGAATGAGGAAAACTAAGTTTAAATCTAGAATTTTAGCATTTTATCTCATCCCATTTCTGAGTTATGAGGGCTTGAAATTTCAAAAAAGTGTCAATTTTGGCCTTGTCTGACTACACAAAAACCTTAAAATCTCAGTCCAGCATTGAGATATGTCAAAACTAAAAACACCCATCTCTTCAGAACTTCATGGGTTTTAATGTCACAAGATGGAGCTGCTTTAAAATTTAAATTTAACTCACTGCAAGAAGACCCGTTTTTCCTAAATAGAACCCAATAAGGCATACGTGTATGTACAAAATACTTTTTTTTAATGTGATCTCATTGAGATCCCAATATGAAATTTTGCAGGTAGATCTTAGAAATATTAAATAATCAATAATTTTTTTGAAAAAAATTAATCATATTTTTCAAAAAATCACTTTTAAAATTTTGTAACTTAAAATTTAAATTTAAAGCAAGTCCATATTGATTTTTTGGCTCGGGTGAAGCCTCCAGAAGAGCGCCATTGAGGATCCCAGGCTGTGTGTAAGTGTATGCAAATGTGCATGGGGTGGTGGTGTGGGGTGCCAAACTGGGCCCTTGACCCGGGTGAAATAAAGCCTACTTTAGCCCCTGCTGTTAGCCCTATCTCAATCTGCTTCAAGTTTTTGAATATCTTCTTCACCTCTTAGGAACAGATCACTCTGGAGCACATCCACACATGGGGCTATGTACACCCATGTCCTCTAAATATGGTATCAGAGGTGGTATGAGCAGTTTTTGCCAAAGTTGGGAGTCATTTTGGGGGCACTGAACTTGTGGCTTTGTACTCAGTGGTGGTCAGGCCAAAGGATGCCAATCTAAGTCCAGCAATCTCCTCACTGTGGCCACCCAGATTCCCTGTATTACAGTGTGTATTGCCAGATGATCCTCAGGGACAATTCATAGAATCATAGAATCATAGAGTTGGAAGAGACCACAAGGGCCATCGAGTCCAACCCCCTGCCAAGCAGGAAACACCATCAGAGCACTCCTGACATATGGTTGTCAAGCCTCTGCTTAAAGACCTCCAAAGAAGGAGACTCCACCACACTCCTTGGCAGCAAATTCCACTGTCAAACAGCTCTTACTGTCAGGAAGTTCTTCCTAATGTTTAGGTGGAATCTTCTTTCTTGTAGTTTGGATCCATTGCTCCATGTCCGCTTCTCTGGAGCAGCAGAAAACAACCTTTCTCCCTCCTCTATGTGACATCCTTTTATATATTTGAACATGGCTATCATATCACCCCTTAACCTCCTCTTCTATTGTTCTAAGTATGCAAGCATTTGCACTCCTGCTATCCTAACCCAACATACACACACACACACAGAGTGAGTGAGACAGAGAGAGAGATTTAAACTAGGCCGTTCAGTCACCAGAGGGGAATATGCAAGAAAGTGCCTGTTTTTTTGCCTGACAGAACACCTAAGGAGCCAGATCCTTGGTTCAGGTAGCTCAGAACTGTCTTCCTCTGGATTAGCTGCCAGCAGCTCACCAGTGTTTTAGAACAGAGTTTTCCCAAGCCTTACTTGGAAAGGCTGACTGAACTTGTGGCCTTCCACATGCGCTGAACTATGACCTTTCCCATTCAGTACCTTGTATGCTGCATGAAAAAGGCTCCCAGGTGGGTCAATCCTTGGAATATCTAGGTGAGGCTGGGAACAACTACTTGCAACCCCTTGGAGAACCGTTGCCAGGCAGTTTAGAACTGGGACGAGGAACCCAAGGCTTACAACCTAATACCCACAAGAGACTGAGCCTTTCTGTTGTGGGGAGGGGACTCTGCAATCTTGCAGTTCAGCAAACACTGCCCATTTGGCCTTGACCAGCTATTAGCTGCAGCTTCAAAATGATTTTTCTTACAGGTCAATGGTAGGGAAAAGGTTTCCCACCCCTGGTAGAACATTGAGCTAGATGAACAATTGCCTGACTCAGGTTCACATGCTGGTGGCGTGAGGGGGGAGGGGTAGTGATGGGCATAGTGGTGAGTTCCGCCACCTTTTCCCCCAGATAAAGGCACTGCTAAGAGCTACTGTCTCCATTCCTCTGCCCCTGCACATACTTCTTCAACATGACAATGGCACCAGGGGGATGCCAGCATTAAACATGGGAGTGTGATTTATTTCACATGCTTGACTCTCATCCTTGCAATCCCAGCATATCTCAACAAAGAGAGAGAACCCATATCTTGAGCTTCCCAGCCTGGTGCAATCAACTCCCTTTTGACTTCTGCTAATTAACTTAATAGTAATTAAGTTTTATCCATTTTAATGCTGTGTAAGCATTTTGAACCATTTGGATACTGTATAAAAAATAGGGCGTGGGCTATCTAGCCAGGTTCAGTGCTTTTCATTCCCACTGAATTCAAAAGAAGTATTATGAATAATGTTTTCTCCCCTTAGAATTTATGGGGCATGGAATATAAACCATCTTGAGTCTCATTGGAGAAGGTATTGAATCAACCAATTATTTGTAATAATATGTCTCTCCCTTCTTGCCAGATTTAATAAGCCTCACCTTCTGTTGCCAGAATTTGTAGTGATGCCTTTGCAGGCAATTTAATTCACAAATAGCATTGATACTGACGTTATTTCTGGTGTTGCTGGTGGTGCAACAACAATCTCACCACCGTGGTATGTGATGGGGTTCATTTCCTTGTCACAGTCAGGCTACTAATATGTAGCACTGACCATTTGTTCCTCCAAGTGATTCTACACTCTGAGCAGCAGGGAGTCCCTGTGACAGGGCAATAAAGGACCGGGCAATACAGAACCCCAATTACACAGCCAGAGTTAGGTCAATGAAGTAAATTTGCACAGGTTCTTTAGTTTACATTGTATATTCCAGATGCAAAACGTAGCTGCAGAAAAGTGGTTGCAGAAGGTGTTAGTACTGACAGCACTGCAATCCAAAGGTTTGTCTCCATCATAGAAGTTAAGATCGCAACCCCAGCGAGGAACCTTGGCACCTGAGGAAAACTTCGCTGATGTATCAAGGTGATGGAACCCTGAGCAGTGCAAATAATGTGGCACCTCGCCTGCCACAGACGTCATGGCCCAGAAAGGGAAACCAGTTGATAATCACAGACACATTTCCTCACCTTTGTTAATAATCACCAGAGGATTTATCGGCAGCAGATAAGGAGTTTGTGGCTTCTGAAAGATGAGAGTTCCAGGAAGCAATCATTTCAGAAGGCTTTTAAGTAATTTATCTGCTTGCTAGCATACTGTGGTGCTGGATAGATGTGATTAGAGGTTCTACCTGTTCTTACCTGTATCTTGGGAGTTTTCTCTGTGCCCACTAACATCTTCTCAAAATTGTTGCTTTAAAGATTAAAGACTCAGAACCAGTGAAGGTGGTGAATGTCCTGTGTGTGTGTCTGGAGGTGGTTAGAGGATGGATAGCGGCTAACAGATTGAGGTTGAATCCTGACAAGACTGTTTTGGGGGGACGGGGTGAGCAGGTGTGGAGGAATCCCTGGTCCTGAATAGGGTAATTGTGCCCCTGAAGGACCAGGTGCGTAGCCTGGGAGTCATTTTGGACTCACAGCTGTCCATGGAGGCACAGGTCAATTCTGTGTCCAGGGCAGCTGTTAATCAGCTCCATCTGGTACGCAGGCTGAGACCCTACCTGCTTGCAGACTGTCTCACCAGAGTGATGCATGCTCTAGTTCTCTCCCACTTGGACTACTGCAATGCACATTTTCTCTGGGGTTGTTCCCACATCCCACCCCTATGCTTTGCCATTTTCTCCCGCCTTAAGCCCCTCTTCACTCTGGGGCCATGAAAAGCCCTTCCCAATGCAAACTCCTGCTTTGCTTTACATCATGGCAAATTGTGTTCCCTTTCCTCAGGCACCTGTTTCCACCAAAGGGAGCCTGTAATCCCCTTTTGCTAAGCCCTTCCTCCCCAACTGGAGGAAACCTCCCTGGGGCACTAGGTGAGCCAGCCAATCAGAGAGGCGCAAAGGGCAGGGCCAGACTGGCTGAGTGACAAAAACTGAGGCACATAGCTGCCTGGCACGCTGGAGCAGCCAGTCAATGAGCTGAGATCTCTTGAGTGATCAACACCTGCTTCACCTCGGCACCAGCAGCAGATCCACCCAGCCCCAAGAAGCAGGGAGAGCAAGAGGAAGCAAAGGAGTTGCCAGGGGTTAGCAGTTATCCTCCTTGTACCCAGGGCAGATTGCCATTCCTTTTAGGCTAAGATGCAAGCAGCTGGTCCCAGCGCAGGCACAGTTCGTGAGTTCTAGTTACTGTCACAAGAACTACGTGGCAACAAAACCACCTCCTCTGCTGTATCTTGCTACCCACCACGCTTGGGTTCTTCATGGCTCCCACCTACAGCCCCCAGGGCAGCTGGACTCCTTTGGCCACACTGGCCCTACTATGGACTTCTTTGGCCTGGATCGAGGGAAAGCCTGCGTGTCCTTCCTGTAAGGTGCCGCCTCTGGAGCCCAGCGCTGAGAAAGCCTTTCTGGTCGAATTAGCCAAGCAGCAGATCCTGCAGAAACTAAACTTGAGCGAGAGGCCCAACATCACCCACCCTGTGCCACGTGGGGCAGTGGCCAACGCCCTACGCCGCCTGCACCTGGGCAAAGCCCGGATGGACAGACTTGGGCACTTCTCCGGCTGGCAGAACCCCGAGCCTGACGAACAGGGGTACGAGATCATTAGTTTTGCAGAGACAGGTGAGTCCTCATAGCTCTTCCTGGTGCATGGCCCAGGACTTGAATATTATGAATGAGAGAATGTAAGTCGCATGTGCCAACAGCTCCCCACCCCCCCACCCCCTGCAAATAACTGCTGCATACAAAGTGCTCCTGAGAGCAGAGACTTGTAGTTATTCATTGCACTGTAATTTCCTACCCATGGGAGATCTGGGTAGATTCTGACTGTGCTGGAAAATATCAACTGCAGGGGGAGAAGGGCAATGTGTGTGGAGGAACTAGTGGTGGTGGTGAGAGTAGACAGGTTGCTAAATTTCTCATTAATCCAGTTTTCTGTGGCATATCTCAGGCTGCAGACAGATGCTTTTTCTGAGTGAGAGAGATGAGTGAAGATGGTATTAGTAGAAGTGGCGTTGCCAGCAGAGTGCATTTCCATGCCATTATTATCACTTCTTTAAAAACCTGCAATACTTGTTCCACCAGCAGTTATAATGAGGCAAAAGAAATGAGTCTGTGTGCCACAGACAGTGATGCTGACGCCTCTATCATGCTACCTTCTCTCTTAAAAACGACCTCCTGCCACCATCTGCCCTCTCAGCTTAATGTGCAATGTAGGGTGGGGTCACTGGAAGTAGCTAGTAAGCAGGCTGAAGCTAGTGTACCATTGCTACCCTTTTTATACCTTTAACAGCTGTGTGACAGCAAAAATATAACAGTGGGGGAAAGCTTCATCTGTTGGTTTTTGCCTGTTATTTACTATTCTTCCAAATGGTGGCAGTTGGAAGAATATCCCACACCACTGTGTTGCTTTCTTGCTTGATGCCTAATTTAATTAACAACATAAGATGGCCCATCAGTAACCGGTTCTCACATGGGCCAACGAGGTGCCCCTGTCGGAAGCCCCCAAGCAAGCAGAACCTGTGGGCAACAGCACTGTCCCCACTTGTGGTTCCCAGCAAATGGGTATTCAGACCCATACACCTCCGGCAGTGAAGGGAGAACACAGCTGTCACACACACCCATTTCTCTGACCCCGTTCTTTCTGTGTGCTCCTGAGAACTTAGGCACCAAGGGTCTTGTGCTGCTTCCTATTCATCTCAGTGAGGTGCACTCAGAAGAATGTCTAGATCAGGGGACTGCAGCTCCCATAATCTCTGGACCAATGGCCATTCGGTTGGGGGCGCTGATGGGAGTTGTAGTTCAGCAATATCTGGAGGATTGCAGGTTCCCTACTCCCCCCCCCCCCAATCAGGCAAAGAGAGATTGGTCATATTGTGGTATTAGTGATAAGCACTCAGAATTTTCATGGATTTATTTAGGTATTTGTACAATTTCTTGCTGTTTCTACTATGGAATGACCTTTGTGACCATTGCATGGCAGAAATCCACCTGGACCTGGTGTTGCAGGCTCAACATCTGTTTGGCTGCAAATAAAAAATATTTACCAGAAAAACCCATCCATGTTTGGCTGGTAGGCCACCCCATGCTGAGTGAGACTAAGCAATCAAGCTTCTTGGCATATTGTTCTAAGGTTGTTGGGTCAAGTGGTTAAAAAAATATCCCAGGCTATCCCACCAAAAGGGGGCAGTGATGTTGCTCATAAGGAAAGCGGAGGAAATGGCTTTTTATAAGAGAGTTATAGTGTGTGTGTGTGTAAGAACAGCTGGTGAGAACCAGTGTGGGGTAGTAGATAGGTTTTCATTTCAGCAGTCTCCTCCTTTAGTTTTTAATTATGTTGTTCTTTATTTATTTGGGATTGCTTGCCTGAATCACCAGAACCTGCCTTCCCACATGTTTTGTACAGGGCTTGACTTTTTTGGCAGCCAATGAACAACAATAATCTATTAGAAAGACCATTATTGCTTCGTTTAGAGCCATGCTCAAGTAAGAAGAGCACCCTTAGGTGAATCATGTTATTCACCATTAGGGTCAGGCATTATTTCCCCAGGTGTTAAAGACTGTGAAAGGGGAATAGAGTACACACTAGTACACACTGTACACACCAGTCCCAGCCCCTGCATCCCTACCTCTGTTGGTTCCATCAGCATGATCAGCGTTCCCCATCCATGCTTGAAGCACAACGCACAAAGGTCAGAGGCTGCAGCTGGCCAGGATGGGGATATTGGGGACGCCTTGTGGGGTTGTGCTGCTCCCTCTACACGTTCGCAGGTGCACTTACCCTCAGCCTATCTACCTCGTGGGGTTCCTCAGAGGCATAATTCAAATGTAGAAAATAAATGTGAAGTGAGGGCAAGGCAACTCTTGGACATATTTTTGACCCTAATCGAAGAACCCTGGTTCAGGCCTGGTGGTAGCTTTTCTGGGGCAGGTCAGGATTAGCATTCCTGATTTTCATCTTGATTGTCTTCCCCTCTACAGAGCCCTCCGGGGTCCTCCAGTTCCAGCTGACACATCCGAAAGGCCAAGACATGCACCTCCTCCAGGCTGAGCTGTGGCTGTACCTCAAGGCGCACCAAAACATCACCCTGCAGGTCTACCTGGCAGGGCAGCAGCGAGTGGCCCTTGGGGAGCGGCAGCAGCTGGAGAGCAAAGGCAGCAGCTGGCACACTTTCTCCCTCATGCCAGATCTGCAGAGCTTCCTTGAGCGCGAGGAGACGGCGCTGCGCCTGGAGCTGCAGTGTGAAGGCTGCCACCCCACCATCGACTCTTTGCTGACTGCTACCGGCAGCTCCCAGCAGCCCTTCTTGATGGTCAAGGCCAAGATACGGGAGCCTGGCCACCGGGTAGCTAAGCGCAGCCTGAGCTGCGACCAGAACTCTGACCTGTGCTGCAGAAAAGACTATTACGTAGACTTTCGGGACATTGGTTGGAATGACTGGATCTTTAAGCCAGAAGGTTATCAGATAAACTATTGCATGGGTGAGTGCCCCATGCACCTGGCTGGCTCACCTGGGGTAGCAGCCTCCTTCCACACAACTGTCTTCAACTTGGTCAAAGCCAACAACATCCAGACTGCTGGCCGGTCTTGCTGCGTCCCCACACAGCGACGGCCCCTTTCTCTGCTCTACTTTGATCCCAATAGCAACCTCATAAAGACAGACATTCCTGACATGGTTGTTGATGCTTGCGGTTGCAGCTAAGAGCAGGATTCTAGCCACAGGGAAAGCTGAGAGGGGCAGAACAGAAGATGTAAGACTTTTCCCACTACTCCTATTCATGGGTGTAGCCGGGATTTTTGCTAGGGGGGGCAGGACTTTGTTAGGGGGGCAGAACTGGCATGATTGGTCAGTTAGTTAAGTATTTCTATTGTTTTACTTGATCGGGGGGGGGGAGTTGCCCCCTGCCCCCCCCATGTCCCCCTGTCCATGCTCCTATTAGACACCCATGTGACAGTCATGATGTTCCCTTCTTCTAAGCTGGGTAGGATGGTGTGTTGGACTCTCTTCATAGAGCAACCTTGGTTTCTGCAGAGAAGAGCAAGTTGCAGGAGGCCTTAACCAATCCTGCCTTCCTCAGGACAAAAGCAGTCACAGTAAAGCACATAACTAGTGCTAGGCAGGGCTACCAACAGGACCATTTGGACTTTGGACACTATTGTACTCAGGTTCCACTCTGGAAGTGGCAACTCGATAGCCCCTCTGATCTCTGCTTTTCCCACCACCACCAGACACACATAGCAGATTCACTTGCACCTCTTCCCCAACCCCTAGCTATGGCCCGATGGGATTAGTCCAAATGCCAGCTGGGGGAAAGCCAGCATAACATATCCCCAGGAATGTAGGTCGTCCACATGCCTACTTGTCTCAATCCATTCAGTTCATTTTTAATATATGCTATTGATGCATTCAGGATTCCTAGATGCAACTGGAGAGAATTAACCACAGAAAACCCCTTCAGACCTGACCAGTTAGATACAGTGGGATAGAATTTGGGGTTCTTGGCTTTGGGTAGTTTAAGGATTCTCGTGGTTGTGGCTCTCACTTTCACTGTGTTCCCGCCTCCCGTGTCTCTGGCTGGATTAGAAAGTGTTTACTTGGGAAAAGCCTGCAATGAGTGTGCAGAAAAATGGGGATGCTTAAGAGTCGGAGCCACACATTCAGTCAGTGACAATGATGCCAAAGGTGCCCTTGATACAATTAATACCTTTTTTTATTTGTGCATGGATGTTGCACTTATGTTAATGTATCTATCTATATTATTTTATTTTTGAATTACATCAATAAAAATGATGTGCTTTTTTAAAAAAAGAATCCAGCAATGGTTTGAGAAATGTTTTTCATCCACAAAACTGTCCAGATATGTTTTTTTTAAAAAATAATAAATTTATTAATGAACTTTTCCTTGATGTGCATCAAACATATAAATGAAGTGCAATACAGTGTTCAAAACACACGCATTAAATATCTATATATGGAGAGGAAGAAAGGGGAAAGAGAGATGTCTTCCAGCCTTAAAAGGCGACAACAGGGATTGAATTGGGGACTTTTTGCTGCTGAGCAAAAACAAACCTCTTAGCAGCAGATGTAGATGTAAAGGTAAAGGTACCCCGTCAGTTAGGTCCAGTCGTGGATAACTCTGGGGTTGCGGCGCTCATCTCGCTCTATGTGCCGAGCAGCAGGTGTACCAACCACCGTAAGGTTTTAATGTCATTCTGCCAGTAGCCCCCACCCCAGCTAAGAAAGTAAGAAAAGTGCTGCTGGATCGGCTAAAAGGCAATTCTTATCCAGATGCCAGACATCCAGATGCCTATGGGGAGTCCAAAAGGAGGCAGGGCCTGGGGGCAACAGCTCTCTCCTCACCTGTGAATTCCTACAGCAGGTATTCAAAGGCATAGTGCCTCTGACAGTGACAGTACAGCTCTCATTTCTTTCTCTGCTCTTTGGTTGCTTATCTGTTCCCAACAATCCTGTGTTAGTACTGAGCACCAACCCATTATTCCAGGCCATGTAACACACGTGCACTGAGGTCTCTGAGTCCAGATCGTCAAATTCTCTGTCTTTCATCACATTGCGAGAGAACCATTGCATGCAGGTTGTTCTACTGGGGCTTCATACTGAAGTTAAGCTAATGGCATTTGCAAGATACGTTAGCGAGTTTGCCTGCGACTATCAGTTACAATTTTTCTGTGGTGTTTGGGGGCATAAACAAGA
Organism: Podarcis tiliguerta; assembly: GCF_965153285.1. Classification (NCBI taxonomy): domain Eukaryota; kingdom Metazoa; phylum Chordata; class Lepidosauria; order Squamata; family Lacertidae; genus Podarcis; species Podarcis tiliguerta. Next base: position 117,312,779 of record NC_139535.1, on the reverse strand, counting down.
GCCCACATTAAACGTTCCTGCAGCAGACTGAGAGTAGAGACATGCAATATTTAAAAGCATTGGAAGTGGTTAGATAGAGGCTCTGCTGCACTTGGCAGCAAACAGTATCACACAGCTATTCCTTTCTTTCTTTCTTTCTTTATTAAATATATACCATCCTTCATCCACAGACCACAAGATAAAAATACAGGCTAAAAGCACAAATAAATAGAACTGAAAATTCAAAAACAAAACAGTACACCCCCCCCCCCACTGCCATCTCTAGTCAAAGGAGTGTGGCAGGTTTTCAAAACAATACAAAGGTATTCTAAACCTGCTTACTATAGACAAAAGTCTAACAAGTATACAGTACATATCATAGTACATACGCTTAAAAATGTGAAGTGTGCATGCAACAAACAAATATTTAAAAATTCACATGCCATTCTAGCATACTCGTTAGACAGCTTTCATGTGCTATGCTGAAGCAAACCAGTGAACCCAACGCAAGAACATAAGAAGAGGCTGCTGGGTCAGGCCAGCATCTTTTTTTTATTTATAATAATATTTATTGCTTTTTGAACAATTTAAACACTACAAAACAAAACAAAAACAAAAAAGAACAATACAATACAATACAAAGACACTACATAACACTAACACATTAAACTAACAAAACCAAACAAAAACAATTTAAAACTCTCAAACAATTTCAATATCTTATCTTTCATTCACTTATTTCACCGACCTCCTCACACCTCCCTTTTTGTATTCCACTTCTGTCAATTGTTTCAGCAATTCCTTTCCATCTTCCTCTGTTTTCTGTGCTATAATTATCTTAACACATTCTAACCTTATTTTACCTTTAAAATTCTATTAATCTATTTATACTTAAATCCTTATAACATTTCTACTAAAGCCATATAACTTCATTCCAACAATCTTTTAACATTCATTAATTTTGCAGTATTTCTGTAAATAATCTTTAAACTTTTTCCAGTCTACTTCCACCCACTCCTCTCCCTGATCTTGGATTCTGCCAGTCATTTCCACCAGTTCCATATAATCCATCAACTTCATCTGCCATTCTTCCCGGGTGGGTAGATCTTGTGTCTTCCAATACTTTGCGATAAGTATTCTTGCTGCTGTTGTTGCATACATAAAAAAAGTTCTATCCTTCTTTAGCACCAATTGGCCAACCATGCCCAGGAGAAAGGCCTCTGGTTTCTTTGGTCAGGCCAGCATCTTGTTCCGCACCTTGTTCCGCATCCTGTTCTCACAGTGGCCAACCAGATGCCAGGTAACACACCTGGCTTGCTGCAGCATGAAACAGCCCTTTGGAATCATCCTGTTTTTGCTTGACCCTTCAGTGGTAAAGAATGCAGTGACAAGAGAGAGGAGGCAGCTCAGCTCCAGTCCTGCTAAGGGCTGAATAGGATACTTTTCATCTTTGCCTCTGTTTTGTCTTCTTCCACTTGGATATGTTGATGGGGACAGAGAAAGAAGCCGAATTATTTGCACTTTGATAGAAACGTATAAGCCATCTTCCTTTCAATATGAGAAACTGAAATAGCTCACAGAAGTTTCAGACTTGACAGTATCCAAGACCTGAAACATAACTGCCAATTTAACACAGTCCACAATATATATTTAATAGTAAAACCTCAAAAGTTTCCTCATTGCACCCTTTTAAAGCCAGTTTGTATTGCATGAAATGCTTTTTCTGTGGATTTGTTCCACTTAAGTACACTTCAAAGGATTACAAGCACCACCAAGCAGTTGCAAGTATGATGCATTTGAGAGCAATGGAACCCAGTACAAACAATGAGAGATCATGGGACTTCTTCACTGGGCAGCTGTGGCACCAGTATGCGGCATACCTGGGCAAGAGCCGAGGTGTTATGGGGCAGGCCACAGACGTCACTGGGCTGCCACTGATATTACAGGAAAGAGGAGCTTCTGCTGCCATGTCCACAACTTTTTATCCTCCTGCTCCTGTGAGCAGCCAGCAGCCCCTTCCTAGACACAGCAGAAGTCAGTGGGGAGTGGGACACTGCTTGTCAGTGACACGCCACTGAGCAGAGTCCCAGGGGTGTCTGCACCTCAGCTTGCTGCCGCCACTAACTTATGCCGGACCCACTTCTGATGTCTGCCTGTCAGGTCGGGGCTAGCATAATCCAGATGCTGGTACTAACAAGTTCAGGGCTGTTGCTGAGGATGGACAAATATGCCAGTTTTTGTTTATCTCATTTTTAGTTTCTCATTTTTGGTTTATCTCATTTCCTCATTTTTCCGATATTAATCTCAGTTCTCCACATTTCTGCATCAGTTTGCAATTCTTTTAAAGCCGCCACAAAATTCATCAGTGTTGTAGCAACATGAAATGGGAAATGGAATTGAAGATGAAATATGAGTTGGTCAAATTATACAATGGGCAAAAGATGTGGGGCACATTATTGAGAGGGCAGCGTGGGAAACGTTATGGAAAACAGATATGAAATTTACTGATTGCTAGGCAATAAAGGAAAATGATAGGAAAATGATATACTGTATAGATGGTATTTAACAAAAAAAAATAAAATAGCCAAAATCTATAAAGCGTCAAACAAATATTGAAAACATAAACAAACAGAAGGGTCCTTTTTTCATTTGGTGGACTTGTAGAAAGGCAATAGGCTTCTGGGAAACGATATAATGCATTTTAAAAGATATTTAAAATAGCTATTCCCAAAAAGTCTGCAGCATTTCTTCTGATGATTTTAGGGGCAGAGGTTCCAAAACAGATGGTTAAGTAAGTTGTTTATGGATGCTGCCAACACAGCCATAATCCTGTATGTGCAGAAATGGAAAGAAGAAATCCCAAGGAAAGAAGAATGAATTTTAAAGGTAATGGACCATGCAGAGATAGTGAAGCTGACAGCAAAATTAAGAAATTAAAAAGATGAGAACTTTGTTGAAGAGTGGAGGTTCTTTTCAGACTATTTGAGAAAAAACTACTGTATAGTCAAATGAAATCACAAGCAGGATTTGAATAACAGGCAAGGGAAGGGGAATTAATAAATTATTGTAATATAAGTTATGATAAAATAGAAAATAAATGGCAGCTATGGCAGCAGATAAAGGAATACAACAGGAACAAAATGGACATAAGGATGGGAAATCAAAATGTAAGCTATTATTATATTGAAAGTGAATTGAATAATGCTGAATTTTGTTTTACCAGTTAATTTTTTTAAAGCATTCTAGTGAGCTTATCTCCTAATATACACATTTTTGTATTCCATTTTGCCTAATATACACTTTCTTGCTGGCAATTTCCCCAAATACAATGCATTTTGGTATATTTTCACTGTGCATTGATGTACTCATTTTTGTTTGGAGTACTGCACTGCAAAATTCAGAGATTTTCATAGAATCATAGAATTGTGGAACTGGAAGGGATCCCAAGGGTCATCTAGCCCAACCCTCTGCAATGAAGGAATCTTACCTAAAGCATCCATGACAGATGCCCCCCCAAACCTCTGCTTAAAAACTTCCAGTGGAGGAAAATCCACCACCTTTCGAGGGAATCTGTTCCACTGTGAAACAGCTCTTACTGTCAGGGCAGCCCCGCTCTGCTCTAGTGAGAAATCCCTCATCTTGCCTGATAGCTTAGATATGGAGGCCTCAAGTTGCTGTACCTTTCTCTTCCAGCAATGCAACCACTTGCTGTATATTCTCAGGCAAGAAGATAAACATGGCACCGGTGTTGCAGGTTACTGCAGCAGAGCTCCCTCGCTGTCCATGTCTCTTGTTCCTACATACACCGTGAGACGGTACTCCAGGCCTCCCCTTCAAATTCTCCTGCTAATCACCCTCACGTATTTTGAAGGATAGCTGTAATTTAGTTCACAAATTGGGTGGGTTCATATTAAAATGGAAACTGAACTGCTCTCCCATCTCTAGTCACCACCACTACTATTATTATAAAGCACCCTGCCTGCCTGCTGCAACAGCCAGCGGTCCTAGGGCCCATTCCGGTTATGTTTATCTCACAGGTGGGGCTGGAGCAATTAAGAGGGCGGTGCTGGTGATTTCTGGTGGTTGGACCCAGAGCTGCACTCAGTGCCAGCCCCCTGGGCAGGCAGGTAGCCCTGTAAGCCACAGGGGTGGGTTTCATCAAGGTGAGCGGTACCAGAAGGGGAACCCTGCTATGGACATCTTGCTCTGGAACTGGGCCCAAGATTGGACAGATCAACTGTTACCTTACAGGCTGGTACAAGTCCAAAGACATGTGAATGGGTATTCTGCACACTGGCAATAAACAAAAATGTTCAGCCGAGTACCAGACCAAAGGCGTTATGTTGTTGTTTAGTCGTTTAGTCGTGTCCGACTCTTCATGACCCCCTGGACCAGAGCACGCCAGGCACTCCTGTCTTCCACTGCCTCCCACAGTTTGGTCAAACTCATGCTGGTAGCTTCGAGAACACTGTCCAACCATCTCATCCTCCGTCGTCCCCTTCTCCTTGTGCCCTCCATCTTTCCCAACATCAGGGTCTTTTCAAGGGAGTCTTTGCTTCTCATGAGGTGGCCAAAGTCTTGGAGCCTCAGCTTCAGGATCTGTCCTTCCAGTGAGCACTCAGGGCTGATTTCCTTCAGAATTGAGAGGTTAGATCTTCTTGCAGTCCATGAGACTCTCAAGAGTCTCCTCCAGCACCAGAATTCAAAAGCATCAATTCTTCGGCGATCAGCCTTCTTAACGGCGTTATACATAGTTGTATAAAATGTTCTCCCTACTTTTTTAAAACAAAAAGGAGCCTTGGGAGGCTGTGATCAGGAGTAGAAGAGCACCATGGATGGGGGGGAGCAGAAAGACAGCTGTGGTTCCCAAAGTGTTTTGATGACTCTCTTTCTTAAAGTTTAATGCCTCTTGCTAAAAACTGCCTCCCTACTTTGGCTAACAAGCATAGTATGCTTTTCAACGTTAAAGTAATCTTGAGAACATTACATGAATCTGTGGGGAAACAAAAATTAGTTTGTCATCAAGTGTACAGTTGATATGGAGCTGCTGCCAATTCTAGCTATTTGATTGGCATATCTGTATGAGATATGCATTGCCAAACATATTACTGTCTAACTCACACGTTTTTAGATGCACGCTTGGGGAAAAACCTTAGGCATACACTTGAGAAACATAATGTGTAAAGCAGTCCTCAGCTCTGCATGTAGCCACACTATATTAATATAATCAGTCACTTCTATAGCATTTCCCTTTTGAAGACCTCCTACAAATTGGCTATCTAACAACCTGGAGAAAAAGTTGAGGCTCACTGCCTTACCCAATGCAAGATGTGCAAGTGCCACTTTGTCGCACTGCTCTGCGTTTTAGAGTCCCTCCGCTGCCCATGCACAGAGCACAGCTCAAAGTCCAGTGTTACATGGCAGCACAGAGGCATCTTATCAACCCTCCAGCCAGACCTGATCCCCTCTCCCATGGCCGTGGGCCTACCGCTTGGCAGAGTACAGCTCAGAGAGCAAAGGGCGGCTTTCATCAGCCAGGACACTTTGTGCGCAGTCCACGGCTCAGGTCTGGCCGTTCATGAGGGGATCACAATGTGATCCTTGCTCTGGCCCATTAGAGATGAGTACAAATCCTGATAGTCTGCCCCCCCCCCCATGGGCTTGTCTTCGCTTGCAATGTGTACTTTCTGCTATTTTGAATGCGGAGTTTCCATCACTGCCCCCCACCCTTCAATTCCAACCCCTTGACTCCCAGTTATAACTGCTGTCTTCCTTTTAGGGCGACCAGTTATACATTGCCAAAGAAGAGGACAAAAGAGGGTAATTTACATAAAATTTGCATAATTTATATGTACAGTTGCAAAGAGACACAATTTTACTCCAATCTGTACACCTCCCACAACCCACCTGAGCAGGAAACCAGAAAATTCCTAGTAGGACTGACCGTGCCAACCTTAACTGCTGAGGAACAAGAATTCATGGACAGTAGTATCACCCCGGACAAAAATCTGTTATGAAGCAAAACCCATTTGAAAAGAAACAAAACTACCTGTCAGGGACTGGACAGAGGAGACCTCCACCCCAGCCTGAACCTTCCAGAGAAGAGGAAGACAGTATAGATTTGCAACAGTGGTTTGAGGGAGGTCACAGCTCAGAGGTAGTTGAAGGGGAAAGTTGGGAAGCAATGGGAGAAAGGAGGGGAAGTCACAGCCGGAGCAGCTGGCTGACACGCTATCACTAGAAAGAATTCCAGACCCCCCCCCTTTCTCCCAGAACCCGACGATAATTGAAAATAGGACAGCAAAGGGCTTGGAGACAAATGGCCCTAAGTAAGGGGGATGGTGCTGTGGGTGACTGAGGAAAGAAGGGGGGGGTAGAGATTATTTGAAGCAGCGCCATTACTCCAATAGGCTGCATTCCTATGCCTCTCTCTGTCCATATTGAATAAAAGACACCGGTAAGATCCTTCTACTCCTGGCAACCTACCATGGGGGATCGGATTCTCTGATGCCTGACACTACCCGAAAGCCAAAAATATGCAACTCGTGGAAAAGAAAATCACCAGAAATGAAAAAACCAAGCAACATACAGTGTTTTAGTTTTCAATGGTTTCTTGTGTACCGGTATTTTCCTTGTTTGTGGTTAGTTTGTGGTGAATTTTTGCATTTCTGGTAGTTTGTTTGCCTTTGGGTGGATTTACATGCTTTTGGAGATTATCACATCAAATATAAATGAAGCAATACCACCAAGAAGCGCAAAAGCGAAGAAAACCACCAGAAATGAAGAAGTTCCAAACGAGGCTCAAAACAAGCAAAACTGTCCCAAATCAAGGAAATTCAGCCAAAACTGCAAAATGAAGCAAATTCACCAAAAACGAGGTAAAACTATCAGAAACGTGAAAACCAATGGAAAAGGGTAGGGCTAGTAGCTGTAAGGGTTAGGGTGTAGTTGGGGTTAGGGTTAGGTTTAAGGTTAGAGTTAGGGTTAGGGTTAGGGTTAGAGTCAATCTCAGGAATAGGATTAGAGTTGCGTTCATGGGTTAGGGTTGGAGATAGGGTTAGGTTTAAGGTTGGAGTTGGGGTTAGGGTTAGGGTTAGGGTTAGGGTTAGGGTTAGGGTTGAGGTTAGGGTTAGGGTTAGGGTTAGGTTTGAGGTTAGGGTTAGGGTTAGGGTTAGGGTTAGGGTTAGGGTTAGGGTTTAGGTTAGGGTTAGGGTTAGGGTTAGGGTTAGGGTCAGGGTTAGGGTGGTTAGGGTGGTTAGGGTTGTTAGGGTTTAGGTTAGGTTAGGTTAGGTTAGGTTAGGTTAGGTTAGGTAAGGGTTGGGTTAGGGGCAGGGGCAGGTGCATGGATAGGATTAGGGTTGCATTCATGGGTTAGGATTGGAGATAGGGTTAGGGTTAGGGTTAGGGTTAGGGTTAGGCTTAGGCTTTAGGTTAGGGTAGCGTTAAGGTTAGGGTTAGGGTTTAGGGTCAAGGTCAGGGATAGGATTAGGGTTGAGTTCATGGGTTAGGGTTGGAGGTAGGGTTAGTGTTAGGTTTAAGGTTAGCGTTTGGGGTAGGGTTAGGGTTGAGGGTGAGGGTAGGGTTAGGGTTAGGGTTAGGGTTTGGTTAGGGTTAGGGTTAGGGTTAGGGTTAGGGTTAGGGTCAAGGTCAGGGATAGGATTAGGGTTGCGTTCATGGTTTAGGGTTGGAGATAGGGTTAGGGTTAGGTTTGAGGTTGGAGTTTGGGTTAGGGTCAGGGTTGAGTTTAGGTTTAGGGTTAGGGTTAGGCTTAGGGTTAGGGTTAGGGTCAAGGGTAGGGATAGGATAAGGGTTAGGGTTCGGGTTCGGGTTCGGGTTAAGGTTAGGGTTAGGGTTAGGGTTAGGGTTAGGGTTAGGGTTAGGGTTAAGGTTAGGTTAGGTTAGGTTAGGTTAGGTTAAGTTAGGTTAGGGTAGGGTTAGGGTTAGGGTCAAGGTCAGGGATAGGATTAGGATTGAGTTCATGGGTTAGGGTTGGAGATAGGGTTAATGTTAGGTTTAAGGTTAGCGTTTGGGTTTGGGTTAGGGTTAGGGTTGAGGGTGAGGGTAGGGTTAGGGTTAGGGTTTGGTTAGGGTTAGGGTTAGGGTTAGGGTTAGGGTTAGGGTTAGGGTTAGGGTTAGGGTCAAGGTCAGGAATAGGATTAGGGTTGCGTTCATGGTTTAGGGTTGGAGGTAGGGTTAGGGTTAGGGTTAGGGTTAAGGTTAGGTTAGGGTTAGGGTTAGGGCTAGGGTTAGGGTTAGGGTTAGGGTTAGGGTTAAGGATAGGTTAGGGTTAGGGATAGGGATAGGGTTAGGATTAGGGTTAGGGTTAGGGTTAGGGATACGGCTAGGGCTAGGGTTAGGGTTAGGGTTAGGGTTAGGGCTACGGTTAAGCTTAAGGTTAGGTTAGGGTTAGGGTTAGGGTTAGGGTTAGGGTTAGGGTCATGGTTAGGGATAGGTTTAGGGTTGCGTTCATGGGTTATGGTTGGAGATGGGGTTAGGGTTGAGGTTGAGGTTAGGGTTAGGGTTAGGGTTAGGGCTAGGGTTAGGGTTAGGGTTAGGGTTAGGGTTAGGGCTCAGGTTAGGGTTGGGTTAGGATTAGGGTTAGGGTTAGGGTGAAGGTCAGGGATAGGATTCGTGTTTCGTTCATGGGTTAGGGTTGGAGATAGGGTTAGTGTTGAGGTTAGGTTTAGGGTTAGGGTTGAGGTTGAGGTTGAGGTTAGGGTTAGGGTTAGGGTTAGGGTTAGGGTTAGGGTTGAGGTTAGGGTTAGGGTTGTTCGGGTTGTTAGGGTTAGCGTTGTTGGGGTTGTTAGGGTTGTTAGGGTTGTTAGGGTTCAGGTTAGGTTAGGTTAGGTTAAGGTTGGGTTATGGCCAGGGGGAGGTGCAGGAATAGGATTAGGGTTGCGTTCATGGGTTAGGGTTAGGGTTAGGATTTAGGTTAGGGTTAGGGTTACGGTTTATGTTAGGGTGAGGGTAAGGGTTAGGGTTAGGGTTAGGGTTAGGGTTGGGGTTAGGGTTAGGGTTAGGGTTAGGGTTAGGGTTAGGGTTAGGGTTAGGGTTAGGGTTTAGTTTAGGGTTAGGGTTAGGGTGAGGATGAGGATGAGGATGAGGGTGAGGGTGAGGGTGAGGGTGGGGGTGAGGGTGAGGGTTAGGTTAGGTAGGTTAGGGTCAGGGTCAAGGTCATGGATAGGATTAGGGTTGCGTTCATGGGTTAGGGTTAGGGTTAGGGTTAGGGTTAGGGTTAGGGTTGAGGTTAGGGTAAGGGTTAGGGTTTAGGTTAGGGTTTAGGTTAGGGTTAGGGTTAGGGTTACGGTTTATGTTAGGGTTAGGGTTAGGGTTTATGTTAGGGTTAGGGTTACGGTTTATGTTAGGGTTAGGGTTACGGTTTATGTTAGGGTCAGGGTGAGGGTGAGGGTTAGGGTTATGTTTAGGGTTACGGTT